>NC_134706.1:50572101-50917101 GCF_043290135.1 Rhipicephalus microplus
AGGAGTAGGTGATGTGCCATTTAGGCGTTGGATAATGCGATTGCAATATGGATCATCACGCTGGCGTGTGGCGAACTCGGTGTAGCGATTTGAAACTGGCGTGTCAATAACCGCAAGGTGTGATAATATGAGAGGTGACGCAGTGTTTTGCCCACCAGACGAGCAATCACCTGACGTACTCGATGGTGACAGTGGAAGGGGGCAGCGAGAGAGAGCATCTGCATCTTGGTGTCTTTTGCCAGACTTATAGATGACGTCAAAATCGTACTCTTGCAGGCGGAGCACCCAACGACCGAGGCGACCAGACAAGTTTTTCAGTGACGATAGCCAGCACAAGGCGTGATGGTCTGTATTAACTGTGAACGGGCGTCCGTAAAGATACGGTCGAAATTTTTGTATGGCCCAAACGACAGCAAGGCACTCCTGCTCAGTTATGGAGTAGTTCTGTTCAGCAGCCGTTAGAGCACGACTAGCATACGCAATAACTCTTTCCCGTGAAGTGGCATCCCGCTGTAGAACTGCACCAATGCCTTGACCACTCGCGTCGGTGTGGAGACATGTAGGTGCGTTGTTGTCGAAATGACATAGAACAGGGTCGGATGTTAAAGTATGCTTGAGGGCTTGAAAGGCACGCTCGCAGTCGTCGTTCCAAGCGAAAGTTGATCCGGATGTCAGCAGCTTATGCAGTGGCGACGCGATGGCAGCAAAACGGCTAATGAAGCGGCAAAAGTAGGACACCAGGCCCAGAAAACTTCGTAGGTGTTTCTGATTTTCTGGCCAAGGGAAGCGTATCACGGAAGCAAGCTTGTCAGGATCCGGGCGAACACCATCTTTGCTGACAAGGTGGCTCAACATCTTGATGTTCTTGTTGGCGAAGTGGCATTTCTTTGTGTTTAGCTGAAGTCCAGCATTATAAATACACGTCAAAACTTCATCTAAACGATCAAGATGCTGATGAAAAGAAAAAAAGAAAATGACGAAGTCTTCTAGATAACAGAGACATGTTTTTCATTTTAGGCCGCGTAAAATTGTGTCAATCATGGGTTCAAATATGGCTGGAGCATTACGTAAACCGAATGGCATCACGTTGAATTTATACAGCCGGTCTGGTGTTGCAAAGGCAATTTTTTCTTTGTCCACTTCGTGCATAGGTATTTGCCAATAACCAGACCATAAATCAAGACTGGAGAAAAATTCAGCGCCTTGCAGAGAGTCAAGTGCGTCGTCGACTCGTGGGATCGAGTACACGTCTTTGCGCTTGATCTCATTAGGTGCTCGATAATCGACGCAGAATCGCACCGTACCATCCTTCTTTCGGACTAGCAGTACAGGTGATGACCATGGGCTGGACGAAGGCTGGATAACATCTCGTTTGAGCATATCAGCAACGTTGTTCTCGATTCTTTTCCGCTCTGCGGATGACACTCGATATGGGCGGCGGCGTACAATTGTATTGCCTTCCGTTTAAATTCTATGTACGGGGACGGAAGAGCAGCCCAAAAGCTTGGAATTGACATCAAATGAAGCACTAAGTTTTTGAAGGATGTCCAAAAGTTCTTGCTTTTGCGCTGACGTGAGATTGGGACTTATTGTGGCTGTTAAAGCAGCCGTTGTAGCATCGTCATTATTACTCGTAGAGGAAGATGGCGCGTCTGCGGGAAGGGGCACCAAAGAATGTGGTTCGGTATCTGTGAAGCAAACCACACTGGTGCCCTGGGGCAGTGCAACAGGCAAAGAAGTAGGCTTAACTGCCGTAACTAATGCTCTGCCATCATGAAAGCGCACCAGGCTAGGAGCGATGGTAAGCCCACCAGTGATGTAGCGTCCACACGGTGCCAGGAACACATCACCAGTACTGATCTTATCTGATGTCAGGGTCAGAATATGCTCATTACTTGGAGGAACAAAACAGTCCTCAGAGGTGACGAAGCGCTGGCTATGAGCATCTTTATCGGACGAAAGCGCAGTATCTGACATACGAATGACCCTCTGACGGCGAGATATCACGGCTGAAGCCGAGGAGAGAAAGTCCCACCCTAAAATAAGCGCATTAGTACACGATCACAGAACGAGGAACTGTATATGGTGAAGGATGCCCTCAATAAAAACTCGTGCTGTGCAAACAACTGAAGGCTGAACGAAAACTGCATTAGCACAGCGAAGGGGAGGGCCATCATACAGTGTCTTCACTTTGCGCAAACGGGAACACAAGTCCACACTAATAACTGAGAGTGATGCACCTGTGTCCACCAAGGCTTCATTCAGTTCATATACCCTCAACACACACTGAAAGTACATTTGAAGGGCGTTCCGGAGGAGTTCGATGCAGTCCGCCAAATGCAGAGTTCTCTCCTGAAGCTGCACTGTTTAGTTTTCCGGGCGATGATCAGACGCCGTGGTAGCCGGACGAAGTGGTGACGAGGAACTGCCCATAGGTGACGGGGAACGACGGCGCGAGGAGCGGAAGGTACTGGCTGCATCGAAGTGCTGTGGAGATGGTGAGCGGCGTTGGTACAGTTTTATTTATTTATTTATTTATTTTCAGATTTACTGCCAGCCTTTAAAAAAGGCCTTTGGCAGGAGCGGGCAGAACAAATAAAAGATTACGAGAACATACGCAAATACGTCCACAAAACAACCGCAACAATGAGCGGGAACAAAATAAAAACAAAAAATATACAATTACGCAATCAACAAAGTGACAGCAGGTACTTTTAACAACTTGTTTGGTACCAAGCCAGACCTACACTGATAAAAACTATTAATAATATACAAGACATGACTGGAAAGAGCAGGAGAAATCTCGACCGAGGTGCACCGCTAAACAAAACAGAGCTACAATGTGACACACGCAACATCAACAACAAAAAAAGAAAAAAAAACATCAGAACAACATTATTGTTTCACAATCACATATCAGTTTGCAGAAGTCGCGATACTAGGAAAGCGGAGTGACGACCAAGATACCAAAAAAATTACAGATAATCTGACAATGCTTTAGCAAAAGAATTTAGTGTAGTACAATCAATTACATTGGATGGAAGTCGATTCCATTCACGCGTTGTTCTCGGAAAAAAGGAGTTTTTGAATGTGTCTGTTTTACAGCTAAAATCCTTTATCTTTTTCGTGTGGTGTGATCGCGTCGAGCGCTTACCAACCAGGTCGATAAAATTACTCTTGTCTATTGCCAGCTTATCATGATAAAGGGAGTACAAAAACTTGAGCCGTTCAAGCTGACGTCTCTTTTGCAATGTATCCAGCTCTGATTCTTCCAAGATTGAAGTTACAGATACTTGCCAGCGATAGCAATTATGAGCAAACCTGATGCCCTTCCTTTGAACGAGTTCTAGTTTATCAATGTTGTTTTTTGTGTACGGATCCCATATAACTGATGCATATTCGAGGGAGGGCCTAATGAAAGTTTTGTAAGCCAGTAACTTTATTTCCTTGGTTGATTTTCGCAATGACCTTCGAAGGTATCCAAGTTTACGCATGGCTTTATTTGTAATATACGAAATATGTTCATTCCATCTAAGGTCCGAGGTAATAATTACGCCTAAATATTTGTACCTTTCTACAACGGAAAGAGTGTGATTATCTATGGAATATGGAAAGCTTAGGGGATGCTGTTTACGCGTTATTGACATGGCTACCGTTTTAGCCTTGTTAACACTCATTTGCCACGTTGAACACCAAGTTTGTATTTTCGCTAAAGAAGAATTCAAAAGAACTTGGTCGCAGCGGCTTTGAACTTCATGATAGAGGATGCAGTCATCTGCGAATAGTCTAATTTTTACTGGTATATCCTGTACTATGTCATTAATGAACACAAGAAAGAAAAGTGGCCCAAGCACCGAACCTTGAGGTATACCGGATATAACTGTCTCTGCTGGAGAGCACGTACCGTCAATTGTTACACATTGTCGTCTTAAATTTAAGTAATTTTTTATCCATGACAGAAGTGTATCGTTCTTCAGTATGGGTTGAAGTTTTAAGAGCAGCTTTTGGTGCGACACGCGATCGTACGCTTTTTCAAAATCTAGAAAAATAATATCTGTTTGACCTTGCCTGTCAAGGGTTTTGGCGAGTTCATGTACTGTTTCTAATAGTTGTGTTACGGTAGATAGACCTTTTCGGAAGCCGTGTTGCCTGGTGTCAATAAGTTTGTTTTCTTCTAGAAATGTTGATAAGTGCTTGAACATAATATGTTCCAATATTTTTGCACTTGTACACAAGAGGGTGATAGGTCTATATGAAGTAACCAAATGTGGAGTGTTTGATTTAGCTATAGGCGTAATTTTACCGTATTTCCAGTCTTCTGGGATCTTAGATTGGGATAAGGATTTGTTAAATATAAGATGCAGATAATGTGAGCTCCATTCAGCGTACCTCACCAAGAAGTGGTTATCAATACAGTCTATTCCGGGTGTTTTTTTACGATCAATTTGAAGCAAAAGAGAAAGGACACCTTCCTGGGATATCGAAATGTTGCTTATTGGGGGAATGTTCTCGAACTGGTTGACTGAAGGTGTAATTGTGTCATCTTTCGTGAATACTGAACAGAAGAAGTCGTTAAAAGACGTTGGAATGGTGAGTCGGTCAGTGACGGTTTCCCCGTTAACTACAATGTTAGAAATTGACTTCTTATTTGGGGAAAAATAACGCCAAAATTTTTCAGGAGACGAGAGAAGAAAATTTTTCATAGTTACTTTGTGGTAAAATTCTTTAGCCTTTTTAATGCTTTCTTGAAGGCATTTGCGCATTGACACAAGTTTTTCACTGTTAGCTAGTGATGGAGACTTGCGATGCTGTTTTCTTAATTTTTTTGTCTTTCGTCCCATACGCACTATTTCTCTTGTAATCCATGGATTAACCCTGTGGCTGAAAATTTCTCTGAAGGGCACAAATTGTTCAATGCACGACAAAACAAGTGATTTAAAAAAGTGCCACAAGTCTTCGACAGAGCAATCATTTGACTCGTAAAGGGAACAGAATGTTGGAAACGACATGTCTAGAGCGTCAATAATGTCCACATCTTGAGCACGTGAAAAAACTGGAACCGACCGTCGGTATTTCTCTGTTTTGATGATACGATTTCCAGGGATCGACAAGAAAACCATTTTATGATCTGAAATTCCTTCCATTACTTGTACATCAACGTTTCGACTTGCAATACTCTGGCTAACAATAAAGAGATCCAAGAGTGAGCTCTTGTCTTTCTGAATGCGCGTGGGTTATTTGACTAATTGCGTTAAATTATGAAAGAGCTTAAGGTCCACAATGGGTTCCGCCGCACAGACGAGTGGCTGCGGAAAATCACCGGACCAGTCGATGGACGGAACATTAAAGTCTCCAGCTATCAACACATTGCTTGGTATGGTATGGGTGGCGATGTTGTGGAGCAGGGGCAAACTCATCCCTCTCGAAGTCACCATAGCTCCGCCTTTCGTCTTGTTGACGTCGATGATAAAACCGTGAGATGTGGCCACGTAATCTGCAATATTAGCAAATCGGTCGAGATGGACGCCAGGCATAGAAAGAAGGAGGCGGTGCCCTTGGGGCGAGGACATTTAGTGAGGGCTGCGTAGTTTACACATACTGTGGTGATTGCTGCGAAGGTGACGCTGCAGCCACCTAAGCATATGTCGGCTTTGGAGTGGTATGCGAGCTCGGGACTTGCTCACACGTCATGGACGCTAGTTCCTCCCTCACAATGTTGCGGAGGCTGCCTACAGAAGGTGTCATGCGGAGCTCACAAGATGACGAGGTGGCCTGGAGTTGCAGCTCCTCGCGTATCATGGACCATATCAGCGCGCGGAGCTCACCGTCATGCTTTGGCCTGATATCTGCTGTTTCAAGTTGTAAACGTATCAGTTGAAGTTCATCGAGTCGCTGACACGTACTGATAATATCGGCGACCATGGTCGGGTTCTTTGCCGCCAGAGCATTAAATGCGACGGCGCCCATGCCCTTGAGCAAGTGGCGAACGTGGTCATGCTCCGCCATCGAGCTGTCGACGCGACGGCATAGGGTGAGGACATCTTCAATGTACGAGGTATGGGCCTCACCAGAGTGCTGAGCACGTTCAGCAAGCTTCCGTTTGGCGATGTCTGCACGTACAGAAGGGTTGGAAAATATCCGACGGAGCCTAAAGGTAGGCCAGTCTGGGAAATCCAGCTGATGGTTTAGAAACCATCTCTTATCGACACCCGTCAGATAGAACGGTACGCAGGACAGCTTCACAGAATCATGCCAATAGTTAAGCGCACTCACAGGGTCAGACTCATCCAACCAGTCTTCAAGGTCTTCACCGCAAAGGCCGGCGAACATCGGTGGATCTTTCTGAGGGGCGGTGACGGTCCAAGAAGGCATGCCCAGGGGTGCAGGCGCGGTGGATGGAGCCGTGTTGTTGTGTTCGTCTTGTGACATGACCGTAGGCTGACTGTGCAGACAGCGACCCGACCGGAGCTCCAAGGATGGTTATTAGTCGAAGATAACGAAAAAGCGGTGCAGAGAGAATACCAGGGGACCGGAAAGCACTCTTCACTACTTGTAAGGCAACGTTTTGGCTGCAAGACAGTTCTTTTACTTGCCGAGTTTCTGCCCCACAGCACAGGTCAGACTGATGATGATGAGCATGTACATGTGACAAGATGACGCGCATGAATAATGCTCACAATATATATATATATATATATATATATATATATATATATATATATATATATATATATATATATATATATATATATATATATATATATATATATATATATATATATATATATATATATATATATAAGCGAAAGATGTGTATACCTAAGGGCTCGTTTTTCGGTGTTTTGACACAATATTAATGAGCTCTAACAGACAATAATTGTCTGTTAGAGCTCATATATATATATATATATATATATATATATATATATATATATATCTGCTATAGGCTTACTTCATCATCATCATCATCATGGCCTTACTGCACCCGTTGCCGAGCAAAGGCTTCTCTCCTATTTCGACAATCAACCTGATCTATATGAGGAATTGAATTAATTTCATGTCAGCCATCTCGGTGCTGTATAGTGGTTGTAGTGGTCGACTGCTAGCTTGCAGGTCGTAGAATGGAAGCCCAGTCGTAATGCCCAAAATTCTTGAGGCCAGTGTGCCTAAATTAAGTTGGTGTGCTCAAAAGTGAAAAAGCGCTTTTTATTGTTCTTTGATGCTTACTTTTTTAGCTTATGATTTTTTTGTTTCCTTGAACGCCTCGGTACAATCTGAAGTATATGTCCCAGTAATACGTTGCTTTGTTGTCTCAAAGTGTCTGCTATGGGATGTTTTTCATGTTTTGGACAAGCACTTTCATTTGACTATGCAATCCCGACCCTTTTTTGTGGGGCCCTTACCTTAGGAACAGTGTAGCACCTAGCCCAGGTGCAATTTTTAGGTTTTACGTTCTGGAAGATCTCTAGGACTTTAATAAGTAATTGTCATCGAATACCTAAATTCTCATCACACTCCCCCTGGTTAGATAACATTATGATGTCACTCTCTTTACATGTCATTGTAACGTAAACACCAAATTACACGCGCAACTACAAATCAAGAAGTAACGCGCTTCTTCTCGGGTATTACCAGCATTGAGGGCATTGATGCTTCTCTGCGAAACCCTACCAGACGAGAAAGTGCATCTTGTTTGCTCAATATTCGTGAAATGTATCCCGAAAATATCGCTAGATCGTTCTGGTCAATGTTTAAAGTTATATTTGATGACTTTAGACTCAATAAACGATCAGCAATATAATCAATATTGACAAAGTGTATTCAAAGCTTGTGAGCTGCATGGTGGCATGATTGGTGCCTCTGGATGAATACAATTCAACCGTGTCGTTTTTTTTTGTTTTTTTACGTAGACTGTGAGAACGACTTCCGTAGCGTGGGAAACGCAAGAATTAATCATGGAATACATCTAAGCACAAGGACTCTGACGTGTTTGTGCCATTTAGAGACAGCTTAGCAAAGTGCGATTGTCACTTATCTCATTTCCTCGTTAAAAAACAAACTACGCTCATAAAATAATTCAAGTTTCTAAGTCACAATAATGGCCAAAATGGTATGCATTCATTCATGCTGTAATATTCAGCCTACCTCTTAGAGTATAGAGTCGACACAGACTGCGTGATTGAGAACAGCTGTAAATAAACAAGTGAACGTACAAAGATTTCGTTCAGAATGTTTCAGCCAATGTCCTTAAATGAACAAAATGGTAAATTTAATAATTTTTCCGGAAAAGCAACTTCGTAAGTTGATGCCCACCGGAAAACGAGCTTAACAAACAAGTGTATCGCAAATGTCGAAATTATACGCGCATATCAGGTTTTAGACACACCTTTCCAAGAAAAATAGGCTCTAGAACCATGTATTAGTTCTTGCAGTTTTACCAGTACCTCCGGTGTGCAAATGATCCTAATAGGTTGGCACCCGGGGAAAGAAAATAAGCTCTTACTGCTTTCGTCGTAAATATTTTTTGACACAAAAGATAAGATGAAAACAGAAAACAAGCACACGTACCATTGCTAGACCTTGCAGCCAATAGGGCTGCGAGAAGGCAGAGAGCTGACAAGAAAATGGTCTTGGACATTCTTTTGCAGAAAAAGGGCAATGTATGTAGACACCCACAATGTCTGTTAGCCCCTTTCGCTTGCCGACACAACGGGTGTAAATATATATGTGTGAGAACCCATTATTGCAGGTAAGTGTTCTAATATATCACACCAGGCTATGACTGCTCTTCCTAACGTAGACTTACCAAAGCACCATGATTCATTGTGGCCGCTTACGTCAATGTAATGGTAGTAGTAATGAAGCGGTGAAGGTGGCGTATCTGTCATGGTGCTTATATCTTCCTCGAAATGCGAGGAAATACATAAAAAAAAGCGAGCAAGTGGTTGTGTAGTCGAGCCCTACATGAAAGCGGGCATTGACCTGCTGAAATGATGGTAGGGATCATGAAATTTCCATTCCCCAGTATCATCGTTATGCATCACCAACTTTCCTGTATTATGATGGAACACTCTGAAGTCGTTTATTTTTTTTTATACGGCGTGGCAACTGTGTTTCCTTGTAAAATTCGAAAGGGGAGCCAGCACTATACGTCTCACTTGACAGCACGTACGCGCACCGAGGCACACAACACGTATTTATGAAGTTCACAGCAACATAACCTGTTCGTACAGCAGTCATGGTTATCACTGCCTTTGATACAAGTGCAAGTGAGCCATATACACAGATATTAAGTGTTATGTTAAACTGATCAGGATTTCAAGTTATCATTTGCCTCTCAAAGCTTGCCTGCATGGAACACCTAGAGTGCGTTTGACCACTGCCTATGTATCGACCCCAGGTTGGTTCGTAGCTCACCTGTTAGTTCAAAATAAGCTGCTAAGGTATCCCAAATATGTTGCACGCCCCGAAGGTTTCCGAGCAACCTTAAGGCTGCCCAAAGTGCCATCTAACTGGCAGAGCCGTGGTCTTCCGGCCCCGTCGTGGGCGCAGGCTTTAGGTACGACTACGTTGTTCCTTTGGACCCGAATAAAGTTTTTGTGTGACTGAAAGAATCCCTGGCCAGATCATTCTTGCAAAATTTGAACATGTCGTATCCACACGAATGCGTTGTACCCGCTACGCAGAACATATGTTTTCGGTTTTGAAGCCAATTTACTGCACCTCAGGAAGTGAAGCAATAGTTCTCTGCAAGACGAGACAATACGTCACAATGAGAACTGTACACATAAGAAAAACTTGAAAGTTTCAAAATATCAATGTCGTACAAGCAATTTACTGGTTTTATGGCGCGCATGCGGTGTGGAATCTGTATAAAAAGAAAATTCTGCTGTGTACATGACTTCCTGATAATGAAGTCAAACTAGCACTTTGTTACGGCGGGGACCTCTAGAGCTTAGCTTACAATGAAGAAAACTTAGTGGTCCTCGTCATAAGTCTTACGAGTTCAAGGCGGGCAATCGTTCCACTCAGATGCTCAGATACTGTTCAACAAGCCAATGTTACTCGCTCATAATGGTGTCTGGTTTCCGTCAAGTGGGTGGCACGTGTATTGCAGTTTCTTAATTGATCAGCCACCTGTCGAAAGTCTTCTTGATTAGTGCGCTCTGACCATAATTCCTTTTTCATGATTGATATGCAAAACGGACAAGGTGGAGGGCAAGATAAGATTCAACTATAGTGGCTCAAGCCTCTGCGACATTACAATTACTTCTCCAGAAGACTACACTTTCCACCGAGATACTTTTGGTAATACGTTCAATGCTTTCAAGCCAGTTCATGCGTTCTATCAGAATCACACTTGCTCTTACAGACAACCCGTATTATCGGCACCTTTTCTGGAGAAAAAAGATAAGCACTTGAGAAAGGAGAGAAAAAAATGCACTTGAAGAAGGACAAACAAAATAACCCAAGCTAAGAAATTTCAACCATGAGTACGATACCACCCAAAGCTTCTTCTGAGTGCTGCTAATAAGGGCTTTCAAGGCGCATTCGCGCTTGGTCTCGAAAGAAGCGAAAACAGCAAATCTCACCGATAATTCCCGGCCTTCATTGCCAAACCAGCCAAAAAACCACGCCGCGAAGCTGTCGTGAAAAAATCGTTGCGGGACCGATTTTTCTGCCACGAGACAGTGAATCATCTTTCCGCTTCACGGCTTTGGCTGCACTAGCTCAACCCACGTGATTGAACTGACCGGCCAAAAACTGGCAGCAAATTGAACACGGCGGCGAAGGCGTCCATGGTTGCTCACATTAACACAATTTTAAACTACCCGTGCAGCACGAAAAAGCTCCCGAACATGACGATGAACCGTTCATCGAGAGCCAGGTGTGAAATACGATCCAAGAGAACACTGGAACTAGAAGAAGCAGCAGCAGCAGCAGTGAGTTGGCATGCCTCAACGTGTCTCGCTTTTGCACAATTGGTTGAATCCACTGCCGGTGTTTCCGCTCGTTTCGTTTTTGCCGATGTGTTTCCCAGAACAGCGTTTGAGGGTGCACGTTAAAGAACCCCAGGTGGTCAAAATTTCCGGAGCCCTCCACTACGGCGTCTCTCATAATCAAATAGTGGATTTGGGACGTTAAACCCCACAAATCAAACAAATCAATCAAGAACAGCGTTTGAAAAGGTGAGAACTGTTTTTTATTGCTTTGAATGGCATTTGTTCAGCGGTGGTGGTGGCGGGCGGACGCTCGGGAGACTGATTTCTTCTATCTTGCAGGAAACCACACGGACCTCCCACGCTTCGTGCAGACCCCGAGCTGTCCCAAAAGGAACAGGCCAACCTGGAAACATCGTTTTTCATCTCTGAGGAGAGGCAACTCAGGGTTTCCAAGTTCTTCGGATTTGACAGCTCTGGAACTTTGACAGTGCTGACACTACGTGGGCCTCGCAATCTTCGTGACGTCATCGAACTGTGAAACCACACGGACCTCCCACGCTTCGTGCAGACCCCGAGCTGTCCCAAAAGGAACAGGCCAACCTGGAAACATCGTTTTTCATCTCTGAGGAGAGGCAACTCAGGGTTTCCAAGTTCTTCGGATTTGACAGCTCTGGAACTTTGACAGTGCTGACACTACGTGGGCCTCGCAATCTTCGTGACGTCATCGAACTGTGTAAAAGAACGAAGCGCATCAGATACCATCGCATTTGTTCAGCGGTGGTGGTGGCGGGCGGACGCTCGGGAGACTGATTTCTTCTATCTTGCAGACCCCGAGCTGTCCCAAAAGGAACAGGCCAACCTGGAAACATCGTTTTTCATCTCTGAGGAGAGGCAACTCAGGGTTTCCAAGTTCTTCGGATTTGACAGCTCTGGAACTTTGACAGTGCTGACACTACGTGGGCCTCGCAATCTTCGTGACGTCATCGAACTGTGTAAAAGAACGAAGCGCATCAGATACCATCGCATTTGTTCAGCGGTGGTGGTGGCGGGCGGACGCTCGGGAGACTGATTTCTTCTATCTTGCAGGAAACCACACGGACCTCCCACGCTTCGTGCAGACCCCGAGCTGTCCCAAAAGGAACAGGCCAACCTGGAAACATCGTTTTTCATCTCTGAGGAGAGGCAACTCAGGGTTTCCAAGTTCTTCGGATTTGACAGCTCTGGAACTTTGACAGTGCTGACACTACGTGGGCCTCGCAATCTTCGTGACGTCATCGAACTGTGTAAAAGAACGAAGCGCATCAGATACCATCGCATTTGTTCAGCGGTGGTGGTGGCGGGCGGACGCTCGGGAGACTGATTTCTTCTATCTTGCAGGAAACCACACGGACCTCCCACGCTTCGTGCAGACCCCGAGCTGTCCCAAAAGGAACAGGCCAACCTGGAAACATCGTTTTTCATCTCTGAGGAGAGGCAACTCAGGGTTTCCAAGTTCTTCGGATTTGACAGCTCTGGAACTTTGACAGTGCTGACACTACGTGGGCCTCGCTATCTTCGTGACGTCATCGAACTGTGTAAAAGAACGAAGCGCATCAGATACCATCGCATTTGTTCAGCGGTGGTGGTGGCGGGCGGACGCTCGGGAGACTGATTTCTTCTATCTTGCAGACCCCGAGCTGTCCCAAAAGGAACAGGCCAACCTGGAAACATCGTTTTTCATCTCTGAGGAGAGGCAACTCAGGGTTTCCAAGTTCTTCGGATTTGACAGCTCTGGAACTTTGACAGTGCTGACACTACGTGGGCCTCGCAATCTTCGTGACGTCATCGAACTGTGTAAAAGAACGAAGCGCATCAGATACCATCGCATTTGTTCAGCGGTGGTGGTGGCGGGCGGACGCTCGGGAGACTGATTTCTTCTATCTTGCAGGTTAGTTACAAAGCCTTAACATTTCTTCTCTGTTGTGCCGCCTACCACCACCACAAAATCGCTTTTTCGTTTTGTCGTCGTTTTGCTTTGCTTGTGGGAGCTGCGTGATTGAAGTGTTGTACATTTCGGGTGTGTACTGAGAATGGCAGCTTCTGCCTTGTGTTTAGTGTGCAAAGAGGCACTTCCCGATCCCGGTAGTTGCCCAATGTGCTCCGAATGTAGCTACGGTTATCACATTGGACCATGCTCAGGAGTAACAAAGTCTGCTTTTAAGACAGGCGACGAGGCAGTAAAAAAAGCATGGAAATGTCAAGCATGTGTTATTCTGGCTGCACGTGCGAACGCCGGCAGCGGGAAGTTGCAGCTGCAGCAGACATCTGACACTGGAAAAATACTGGCTGAAATAAATCGCAAGTTGTCGGAGATACCCACCATTAAAAGCAGAATAGATCAACTAATGCAACTGAAGGACACAGTCCAAAATATGGAACAATCTGTTAAACACTTGTCAGAGCAGTATGACGATGTACTCATCGAGATGAGGAAGCAATCATGTGAAATAGCTACTCTAAAGAAAAGAGTTGAAAAGGCTGAAGCAGCCAATGACCCTCTGGAAATTCAGAAGCTGCGACAGCATCTCAACTACTTAGAGCAATATAGCCGCCGTCAAAATTTGGAAATTCATGGTATCCCCTATAGCCAAGGCGAACAGTTGCTCGGTAAACTGAATAACCTGGCGAAACAGTTAAACCTTGCCGAGCTCACGCCAGCTAATATTGACGGCTTGCACAGGCTTCCGCCCAAGCCAGGTAAAGAACCAGCGGTGCTCGTTCGCTTTGTATCGTGCGCTACACGGAATGAATGGATGGCAAAGAAAGGCTATTTGAAGTCTTCAAAATCGGATGTCTATTTCTTGGATAATCTGACGGCAGAAAACAGGAAGCTTTTGTGGCTAATGAGGGCTAGGGCGCAAGAAAAGCACTATCAGTTTGTTTGGCAGAAAGAAGGAAAGATGTTTGTGCGTAAGGCACAGGGCGAGCGAGCGATCCGCATTGAATGTCAAACCGACTTAGATAAGATACAATAAGCTACTGATCAGTTTGTGACGTGTCTTTCTGTGTTCGCGTACTTTTTTTCTTTTTTTCTATGATGAAAGAATCATCTAGCATAAGCTATTATAACAGCTCTATTTTCAATTCTACCTTGCGGAGTCATTCTTTAAAGCCGAGTGATCATTTGTCTATTTTTCATGTAAATAGCAGAAGCTTGAGTGGTAAGGTCATGGAATTAGAAACAGCTCTGGAGGCACTAGACCATAAATTTGACATTCTGGCATTTACAGAGACGTGGTTTTCGTCGGTTTCTGATGTCAATTTTCTTGATGGATACAAGTGTGAAAGTGTCTACAGGAAGGGTCGTCGAGGAGGCGGTTGTTCACTTTATATCAGAAATAACCTGAACTACTTTGTTCTCGCTGAATTTTCAGCTGTTAACGATGATTATGAGTCAATTGCTGTCAAATGTTGTAGTACCGTGATTGCGGCTATCTATCGCCCCCCTTCTGGTGATTTTCATGAATTTAGTTTGTCTGTTAGCAAGATTCTTGAGTACGCTACCATGACAGGTCTGTCGGTTGTTCTGATTGGTGATTTTAATATAAATTTATTATTATCCAATTCTCAAACACAACGTTTTAAAGATGTCATAGAGTCATTTCATTGTTCTAACACTATAAACCGGGCCACTAGAATAACACCAGATACAGAAAGCTTAATTGACTTGTGCATAACAAATCATGATAGCGCTGATGTATTTTCAGGAATTCTCACTTTCGATATTAGTGATCATCTGCCAATCTTTGTTTTCGTTCCGCGCCCCAAAAGTAAAAACTGTCATGCACGCAGTGCTCCATTTTTTAGAAGAAATTTTAATAATGGGGCACTGAATGCATTTAGGTCATTGGTCGAAAATATTGATTGGACAGATGTATACAACGAGAAAGATCCGAATTTATCCTACAATTTATTTTTGCAGAAAGTTAAGCACTCGTATGACTCTGCTTTTCCACTACATTCAGTTAAAGGTAATCGAAAATCTAGAAAACCATGGGTTACTCGTGAGTTATACCATAGAATTAGAATGAGGGACAGATTATTTGACACTTTCATTCGTGTAAAAGACGAAACAATTCTTCGGGAATATAAAAAGCTCAGGAACAAGCTCAATTCGGATCTTCGGAAAGCTCGCACTCAATATTACCAAGATGTGTTTGCGTCGATATCAGGTGACCCCAAAAAAATATGGGCTACAATTCGTAAACTCAAAGGCAGCTCAAATATTATGATCCCTAGCACACTTATGTTTGATGATGTGGAATATACCAGTACTCCACTGGTGAACAAATTTAATGATCACTTTTTGCATGCTGGTATTGCAAATAATCCTGGTACTAACAATCTTACAAATGATCTATGTGGATATATATCATCTCACAGTACCAACTCCATATTTCTGTCTCCGTGCACTGCAGATGAAATTTGTAAATTAATCAAATCTTTGAAAACAGATAGCGCAGCCGGATATGATGAAATCAAAGCGAGACCAATTATTCATGTTGCTGATATACTATGTGCCCCGCTTTGTCATATATGTAATAGCGCGCTATCTACCGGGATCTTTCCTGCTAGTATGAAAATAGCCAAAGTTGTAGTCTTGCATAAAGGTGGATCCTTGAATGATCTGAATAACTACAGGCCCATATCTGTGCTACCTCTTTTTTCTAAAGTATTAGAATTAGTTGTAAAGTTTAGGTTAACCCAATTCTTGGATGAAAAGCGGGCACTTGTTGACAATCAATTCGGCTTTCGCAAGAATAAATCAACCGAGGAGGCACTGCTGAGTGTTAAAGAAGAAATAATTGAAAATTTTGAAAACAGGTTATTTACTGTTGGAGTTTTTCTTGACTTCAGGAAAGCTTTCGACTCTATAAAGCATCACATTTTGTTTCAAAAACTTCCCGAATATGGAATTAGAGGCGTTACCTTAGAACTGATAAAGAGTTATTTTTCAGATAGATTTCAATTTGTAAGTCTTAATAACATAAGCTCAGAGATGAAGCAAATAATGTGCGGCGTACCTCAGGGGTCCATCTTGGGTCCTCTATTTTTTATAATTTATATCAACGACATTGTGAATATACCACTTACGCCTAAAATGGTTCTCTACGCCGATGATACCAGTTTATTTTTCTCTGGTCATAATTTAGCTGACTTGGCAATAGTAACAAACAATTGGTTGCACCAGCTGCTGATTTGGTTGTCCCTCAACCAGCTCCAGTTAAATGTTACTAAAACGAAATTCATTGTTTTTAAACCTAAGAATAAACCCGATGTCACTGACATTTCTCTTCGTTTTGATGCTTCCGCTATTGAACGGGTATCTGTATTTAAGTTTCTGGGAGTATTGTTCGAAGAACATTTGAGCTGGACTCATCACGTAAACAAATTACATACTAGCATTTCCAGGTCCAATCGAGTGTTTTACAATATCCGGCATCTGGTTCCGACTTGGCTAAAACGTCAGCTGTACTATACACTCATACATTCTCAACTATACTACTGCCTCTTAGTCTGGGGTACTACAAGCAAAACAAACTTAATCAGGCTGACACTCCTCCAAAAACAAGCTGTTCGACACATAGAAAACCTTGCTTATCTTGACCATACAGCACCGTTTTTTTTAAAAAATGAGATATTAAAAGTGGATCAGCTATACTCCCTCAAACTTGCTACATACATACACAGAAAAATGCGTCAAAATGAATCTATGTTTACACACATGTACTTGACTAACCGCAATCCATATATTTTGCGACACAGCCACCTCGAAGTTCCGTTTTGCAGAACAAAATACGGTACTAAACAGCTAAAATACATGATCCCTAGTTTCCTAAACCAGCATCCACAATTACTTAGCAATGTGTATGAAGTTTCATCAAAATCCCTGTTTAAGCGTGTTGTTAAATTATATTTGCTGTCTTGCGTGCCCTTCATAGTATGAGTAGACCTCTAACAACATGTGGCTTAAGACCTGTTACATTAAAGAACTCAATTCTACTATTCCTATATGTATGTCGTCGTCCCTTGCAAGTAGCGCTATGTCATGTTTCTTTTTTCCGTGCTGAGCTTCCGCTTTCTAATGTATAATTTCTTACTGATAGCCACAACCCTGTTGGACAGTGCTTGGGTGGTAGGGCCATTGTCAGGCAGTTAATTCTGCCTTTAGCCATACCATCCCTCGACATGTATTATGTTGAAAATAAACAATTCAATGAATAACTACAATTCGGTACACAATTTGGCGCTCTGAAAACGCGCAAAATGTAACAAGTTCTCAAAGTAGCGAACGTAGAGCGAATATAACGAATGTGAACGTTTTCGACGCGCGCTTACGTGGTTTTCTGGCCACTCCAGTGTTCTCGTTTCCACTTGACCTCTCGAATGTCAATGTGCCATTATTACGTGACTAGTTAAGACAAACGCATTCGCTTCGGCTGCGCGCAACCTTCGGTACAAGCTCTATTAGCAGCAATGTCCTACGACGCAATTAAACTAGTTGCATCACTCCTCGGTAAGAAAAAAAATTGACAGATCCCACGTACACTGGGATTCAATGATATGCGAAGCACGAATGAGAAATGAGTATGTGACTTTAAAATCAGCACGACGTTACGAGGTGGAGGTAAACGATGCTATACATGACTTCTGTGCCATAGTTATCATGTTTGGATGTGTCATTTACATTCGTAATCTATTCACATCACGTGATAGCAAATTTGGTATATGTGGAGTGAGCGGAACGGGCGCGAGCACGTATCAGCGTCGTATTTTGTCATGTTCTTACATGACACCCATGTCAGGATTATCGTGTTTGCACCAGTCATATATTTTGTCATCTATTGACGTCCCGCAACACCAAATATGTAATATTTAATATGTAAAACCCCTTCATTGGGGCCTTTGAGGTACTGTAAATAAATAAATAATAAATATGGTATATGTGGAGCTAGTGAAATGGCCGCGAGTGCATCATGAAGGGCCCAATATACTCCGATGTAGCGTTGACGCACGCGCACGCTGGGCACAGCGACGCTACGTTAGCAAAACGTGAGAATGCTATAGGCTGACGCCATGCGAGACCAGCGTCCGTCGGCGCGGCCCGACGGCAACCGGTGCGAAACGCGACATGCTGCGTTTCGTGCCACTGCCTTACCCAGACAACACTGCGCCTCCCTCTTTTCGTGACGAAGGGACGCCGGACGCGCTGAAACGCGCATGCGTCAAAGCGACGCAGCGCGGCGCGCCGCTGCGAGTATATGGCAGCACTTGCGCCTGGTGTGGCGACTCCAGCGTGACGCGACGAAATAAACGCCGGCGAGCACGCGCACCGCGTCACGTCGAAATGTATTGGCGCCTTGACTGTGGCATGTAGTCATATTCTCACAATACACGGATCTCATGATTGTCATGTTTGCACCAGTCACATACTTTCATCATCCCTTGGTGTGACGTAATACCGAATTCGGCATATGTGAAGCTAGCGAAATGGCCGCGAGCGCGTCATCAGTGATGCACGTAGTCATGTTGCTGCATGACACGCATGTCGTGATTATCATGTTTGGATGTGTCATTTACCTATGTCGACCGTTCGCGTCGCGTAATACCAAGTTTGGTACATGTGAAGCTAGCGAAACGGCCGCGAGCGCATCATAAGCGTAGCATGTAGTCATGTTCATGACACGCATCTTATGTTTATCATGTTTGCACCAGTATCGTTCCTTCGTCATCCATTCACGTCCCGTAATACCAAATTTGTTATATGTGACGCTAGTGAAACGGCCACGAGCTCATCATGAGCGTGGCATGTAGTCATTTCGTTACATGACACGCATGTCATGTTTTCATGTTAGGCTGTCTCTTGTGTTCGCCATGCAATTATGCCTCACCCCACCAGTTTTGCAACATGCCATGTGAATGAAACCACCGCAAGAGATGCAGAACCATGAAATGTAAATCATGGCATTCATGACAGGCATTTCATGATTTTCACGTTATGACTAGTCAAATATATTCTTCATACAGTTGTGTTATGCCATACCAAGTTTGGAATTGATACCATTATCGAAACGGCCATGAGAGCTAAAAGTCGTAGGTGGCTAGATAGATAGATAGATAGATAGATAGATAGATAGATAGATAGATAGATAGATAGATAGATAGATAGATAGATAGATAGATAGATAGATAGATAGATAGATAGATAGATAGATAGATAGATAGATAGATAGATAGATAGATACGCTCAATGTCGCCGAAGTTCGCTGAGAAATGCTTGGCATTTAAATTAGTTCAGACTCTTTGTAGATAATACTATCGGCGTAAAAAGAAACACGAAGGGTAGATGGATTGCCTGCCGCAAGCATTAAAGAAGGTGCTGTGTTCACTTTCCACTCATCACCATAAAGAGCTCCCCTGTGCATATTTGGAGTGGTAGCACTGCATGATTCCCCTACAGTGCAATGTTTTCTCTTCTGTTAAAGTTTTAATATTTGAAACAAATGCATCGAAAACTAAAATGAAAGTGAAACAACCAAAGCACTCAGAACGCCCGCGTAAGTCCCTATCATCACCATATCATTTCTAGAACGCAAACAAAGATAGCGCACAACAAAAGGATCACACACTGCTGCCGAACCATATGTTCGCACCCGTCAATGGCGATGACTGGACGGAGTGCACCATACCGTCGCTAATCACTGGGCCATGCGCTCCGCTGTTCGCGGTTCCTAAGTCTGACGCCGATAATTCACGGTTTACATTGAGTGGACAAACCTGTGAGAACCGTGAGTGGGGCGGGAAATTTCGTCCAGCCCCTTTCACATGAACCATCGAAGACAGATCTTAGCGCGACTTCCTCGCAAACCGGCCATGCCACGCTGAATACGGCGATTCTTGTTCGGGAGACCACAGAGTACCCCGCGTGGGTGCGTTTCACAATAACTGGTGCATGACGATGTGCATTACGCTGGTACCGTAGATTGCTACTGCGGAGTATTTCGTCCAGTCACTGACATTGTCACCTGTTCCACTCACTATCGCTGTCTTTTATCCCCTGATGCGTTTCGCATTCGCTCCGCATTCCTTTTTCACCCTGCCGGCCAAGGCAACGCTGACGCCGCTCAGTATTGGCCGCGAGGGCCTCCGCTAGAGAGGCCAGCGCTGCGATCGTTTTGACGTCCCAGATAAGATGCGTAGTTGTGGAGTACGGCAGCTTTGCTTTCACGACACCACTTGCATCGTCCCCCATGGCTGCACCGGTTCTTAGTCGCAATTTTACTATGCAAATTAGACACGAGAGTGCCACCGGGAGCACCAATTCTTAGTTTCCTTGCCCGTATTATCATGTCTTACCGCTTCTTTAAAGGGACACTAGAGTCAAATAACAATTTACGTCACAGTGGAAGCTCGATGTATGACAACATCTAAAACGACAATATTATCAACAACAGTGCCCTACATACCAAAACACTGAGGAAAATGAACAACACAGGCACCCCAGTAGGACATTCTCAAAATGATCCCGATGACACCAGACAGACCACCTACAGTTATTCACGAGTAATCGATCTATTTGCACAAAACAAAAACCGTCAGTGTACCCACGACGCAATAAAATGCTGCCTATTCGTTTCTGTTTGATTCATGAAAAAATAACCTCAGGACGTTGCTATGAGGAGTGACGCGAATGGTTCGAAAATTCAATTTTCGCGTAGTTACACTGGACAGGTGGTGTGATCCAGTGGAGTGCAGTTGAATAAAAAAAAAAACGTCTGCGATCTTGGAGCCAATGGTGGGAAATTGATCAATGGCCGTTGTTGTTGCTGTGGCTACCACTGCTTTCGGTCTGCTGCGACTAGCGCAGTAAAGCCGGGCAGTGTTGTGCACGGAAACAGTGACGTGAGACGGTCCGGTTGGTCCACTTCTTGAGGTGAGTAATTTGAAGTGCGCTAACGCAATGTGGACCACTAAAAGTGATTTTTATTCGAAATAGGCACTTTCTTGCCCCAAAAGTAACACAACGAGGTTTCTGCACTGCCTTTTCAACAATCAACGTCGACTTAATAGTTGCCTTTAGTGTGTCTTTAAGCATTGAGCTGCAAAACAAAGAGAAGGACGCACGGTGTGCACAGCAAAAGTGCAAGAAATGTAGTGTTCTAGCGGACAAAATTAACCCAGCATCCTTTGAGTGACGTCATCACGTAGGCGGTGCCACGGTATGTCCTAGAGACCAATAAGAACGGGTATCGAAGACTTTAGCTATAAAACATGAAAGTGCCAGTGCAGACAGACGGCGAAAAAAATGTTTTCAACACGCACGGGTTAAACACGATTCTATAAACAACCTATGAAAGTATACAATGCGCCACCAGGTTGACGCTAAGAGGGTGATTTGTGGGAGGTAATGAGGGCACATATTTTCTGATAATTCAGTTACAAAGAATGTCAATTTCGATTGCTGTGGCTATTTTTTATGCAGTCTGACACCCATACTTCCTCGCCGTCTGCTACCGTACAGCGTTGAACTAATTCATTTTCGCTCATCGGAATCTGTACCGCGCTATCGAAGATGACGGCTCGCGCGTTGAGACAATTTTTTTACACGTGTATCAGGTGCCCTTCAAATCGAGTGACATGCATTTATGTATTCCCATATGTCACACTTCATGACAGTTTTCGTATTTTCGCTTTATTGATATGCACATTTATATAAACAGCACTCATGCCACGCACTGTATTCTTATGAAAGCCGGACCCGTGGCCGAAACGTCAACAAAACTACTTCACTTCGTGTGCGCGTCTACATCATTGCGGATAATTTCACCCGAACACAGCATCACTGTTTCTCTCTCTCTGTCTCTCTCACTCTCTCTCTCTCTCTATATATATATATATACATATATATATATATATATATATATATATATATATATATATATATATATATATATATATATATATATATATATATATATATATATTCTGTTGCCTTCATCTTCCACTCGTCTGCAAGTTTTGCGTTGCCTTCTCAAATAAGCTGGTCCTGTGGACAGGCCTGCAGTTTTTTGAAAGCAACATTCTCACAATTTATTTCGCTGTTCTAGACTGCATGATGTTCTCTTAAGTGAGAACTTCAATATCACTTTGTTGCCCACTTATATAGGCTCCAATCACGGCGCCACATCTGCTGGTCTAAAATGCTTTTGGAACAATACCCGATTTCTTGTAAATAGTGTTCCTTAAAGCAAAATGTAAGCCCATATTTTTGTTGCATTCGTGAAAGAAGCGTTTTACTAATGTGACAGTAAACCGAGAAATAGTTTTGTTGGTAATTTTTATTGGCAAAAAACTTTGTGTAAGACGTTAAAGCAGGCCAGCTTGACAGCGGGGCTTGCAGTAGTTAATTGGACTTGCCTGAAACGGAAGGGGAGAACACGGTTAAAGTCTGGACGCTGTCGAATGTTGTCAGCCGTATAGATTGCAATGTTGAAGAATATCAGAAAAAAAAGGTGGACTTATGTCACATACATTATCATCGCGATGAGGAATGATTGAACGGAGAAAAGTGCGTTTTTCCACGGGTCCTAAAATTAAGCCAAGTTTCTCAAACATAAGTAATTAGATACTTTTGCTGCATTAGCATTACTAGTAGTAAAATATTGATAGTAATACCATCGGTAGTGCTTCTTAGGATGAAGCCCTACCAAAAAGCTCGAACTCATACACTTTTCTGAAATAATGCCATTGTGATCGTTGTTATTGATATTGGTAGTTATGAAACATTGTGAAACGAAGGGAAAAAAATACGTGCATCTTGAACTGATCCGCCGTCACACAATGCTGCCGGAAGAGAAAGCCTCGTGGCATCACATTTACTTCGACCATTGCCGAACACTCCGGAAGGAGCGCGAGGCGAACGTAGGAGAAACCCTAAACTTTTCAACAATGATTGCTAATCGTTCTTCCTCTCCACACTACGCATTCTCGAATCCCACTATATGTTATCCTCTACTGAGCTTCACCCTCTTCTCGTTCTTACCTCTTTTCTACCAGGATCAACTCGCTACACCAGACCACCTTCTGGCCCACCTAGCACTGCAAATTGTCTCCCTCTCGTCAGGCTTCACTCCCTTCAGATACAACAGTGAAAGCGATGGATGTGCCCTTTATTGATCCCCAGTAATTTGCCTCAGCCCTAGGCAGTTCCAGTCTGCAAAGCCTTGTCGTTCCTGGGAATTGGGCCTATAACCATTCTACTATATACAAATGATCGGCTGCTGCCAGTCTTCTGTGGTTGAAATATATAGGACGCTCAATATGAAGACTTTGGGCTTTTCTCCTGACCACATGCAGTTTTTGTTTCTCGTTTCTTTCATACCCATTTATACAGCGGTATATATTCTGCATGTGCGTCTTTGACTAGAAAAAACATACATAGGTAATTTTAAGGGCCGTAGCGCTTATCATGCTGTGCTGAACATGCAACGTTTGCACGAACAGGCGAATGTTTCTAACGCATTGCTAGGGCGAGATGGTGTTGGCACCTAGCCTTCGCCTTGTGTTCTACACCTTATCACCTCTGAGACGGGCGTCACGCGCTTTGTTTTCTAAAAAAAAAAAAACTGCCAGATGGCACTTGTGTCTGACGTGTGACGTGACTTGATGCGCTCGTTCACCTCCGCTGCACGCTCGAGGCAACGCAGCACCTCCAGAATACTATTCACCGATTTTTTTGCACAGAACATCAAATGAATGTTTTTTTTCCTCGTTTCTTTCATACCCATTTATGCAGCGACAACGTTTCGAAGGAAACGCTGCATATATTGCTCCCAACTACGTCATTATCACCACCTTCACTAGATGCTGTGCTTTTATGTTTAAGCACTATGTCACCCAACACCAAGCGTAGGCTGCACCACTCGTTGCAGGATATTCTTCCGTCAGATGACAATCGAGACGCAAAATTTAAATAATCACTCAAAGTATAAAACAGACTTGACAGTTCATGAACGAAAGCCTTGTTTCTGGTATTCACAAAGTACCGACTTCTGTTTCAGCAGGTGGCGCCTGCAGCAACTTTTATGAGGGTAATGCCATATGAATCCATCCAATTCATCCACTAATATTAGCCTCCAAGGCAGTCACACATAGCACGGAGACTTGGAAAAAATAATTAAGCAACAGCAACTATTCTTCATACCAACAAATTCAAATGTGATGCGTGGTATTACATTTCTTGCCCCTAAACGAAACATGACCCAATTTTAGATCGCTATATTTAAAACTGTCACCGTATAGACCTATAGGGCTTTTCACGTATTTCGCATGAAGTTTTTTTTCTATGAGTTTCACCTTTTTCATGCGCGCACGTTCTACAACTCCTGCAGAAACGGAATCAGCCCACGCTATACTTACAGATGTTCTCTACCGATTTGCTCAAAAGGCCACCGCCGGGAACTTGTCCCAGAACGGAGGACAAAAGTCTTGCGACGTCACACAGAAGACCGCTAACTGTATCCTGTGGCGTGTTGGTGAGCAGGTCTTTGACGAGGCACTGCTTACCAAAATATATCACGAAAAAAAGAAAAAAAAGAATAGAAAAATTATTACTTATTTTTTGTGATAAATAAATCACTTGTAAAGGAATCTTTTACTTCTTTAAAGTTAAGCTTCTGCCAATATTAAGAGGCAATATTCAGATAAGTCAGACCCAATAAATGACTTAAATTGGGGTCACGAATACGTGTCTCAATTTAAGTCTTGCTTTGTTTGTTTTAGGCATCTCACCATTGTTACATCTTGAGTTGTTTTTTCCTTACGATGTTCAATATTTCTTTTTAAGGAGTTTTCGAATAGGGGCCCCAAAATTTGGAATCCCAAAGCCCATTGCGTATGCATGCTTTAGGTTTAGCAGGAGCCAAGGGTTTTCTGATGGGGTCTGCAATGCTTTGTTTGGACACTAAACCAATCTTTGGTCATTCTAATACAGGACGAGAGCCGTCACTTCAGTGCGTGCCGTTACGTTTCTGCGTGTCAAAGCTTCTGGGACAGGCTTTGGGGCTCCCGCCAAACTCGTGAACTAGCGTCCCCAACCTAAAACGCAACCGTGGTTTGGGCTTTTCGCATGTGCAGTGGCCTCGATGCTATTTTTGGGGGGCTCCAAGTATTTTAGGCCCCCATTTGAAAACCCTCTATTGTTATATAATCCTCTCTCATGTTTTATTGGCAGGGTTCATGACAAACTAACGAGATGCCTCGAAAAAAGAGACTACCGGTTGTGTAAACAAAAACTTGTCATGAGCCTGATCAGTACAGCAGTCTCAGCGTACTTTTCCTGTCGATAATTAAACAGATCAGTGGAGCGGGCAGAATTCCAGATAAGATAGTGCTAGTTTGTTTTTTTTTACATTACGTTAGCGTTTCAGCGGAACCACGCGCCTTCTTTTGTTCGGCTGTCTTCTGCACTACGTTTCACATTTCCAAACAACCTTGACCATCTAACATGCTCTGCAGCTTTTGAAACTTATCTCATTCAATAAAGGGCAGAAGTGTCTTGATTCCCATAAGTACGTAGTCTATTACCGTACCTGGTAAAACTCAGCACCATTTACCTCATGACGACTGGTACTCTAATAACTCAAATGAGACCAAAACAAAAAAGACGGTATATAACTAAGCATTCCGACTTACCCCGACAGTTTTACCAAGAGATTCTACAAGAGAAATCTGAAAGTAGGAAAATGATCACAGCGGAAAGGTTATTCCAGTCAACGAAGATACTTTGTAATCTCTTTATTTCAATTCATTGTGTAAATTCTACTTATAGACAGTGTAGTGAACAAAAACAAAGGGTAAAAATATTGGAGTTTGTTTTCTCCAATTGGCAATTGTCTTATCAGAATTTACACCAATTTTCAACTGTCTTATTGCTTTATTTCGTGCTCAGCCGTGCCAGGAGTCCCTTTATTTTTGCATAGTTCTTTTTGGCATGCAACACTAATGTATTCAGGCGCAATCTTCGCTATTTCCTTATTTCTTCTTGAATTTAGGTGCAATGTGAATAGACTACCACAAATGCCAAACAAGCACTTGCCTAGGGGTATCTTACAATGTAAAATAGTCAGTTCATTTTATATCGCGTAAGCACAACCTAATATACTACGCCTTTTCAAATACAGGATTAACCAAAAATCACACTACGAAGAACCACAACTCTATAACTCGAAATTACTAAAGCCCCGTAACAAACCCCTTCATGAGTTGATATTCTAGAACAATTGTGTGGTCAATTTACGAAGTAGTATGGAGCCACATAAAAGAATACTCACGTCAATCGTCTCTCCTTCTTTACATAGCTTGAGTGTATCGTCGACGCACTGTAAAAAGCAGAAACATGTAACAACTGATAAAACTAGCCCGCAGCATTTATTTGCGCTTAAGGAGAATAAAAAAGCAGAAGTGTTCTATAGTACTTATAACTCTTAACGCGTCTATAGCGGCGAACGTTATGTAATGATTAGTAAACTTGAATTGCTGCAGTTGTCATCAAAGCATCGATTTTATTGCGTGATCGCACGTCATAGACCATTGCTTGATGTATATCACTCCTTTTTTGCCAAGCTTTTGGTGGAGCAAACTTAGAGGCTGTCTTTTTCTTCTAACGCGACAGTTTTCTATTCAAAATTTAGTTAATTTCTGCTTCTTTGCTTCCTTGGCAATGAAAATGGCATTTTCAATCCGAAAATTACATTTCAAGCTTGCTACGCGTGAAAGCCAGCTGACCCGCATGCTCAAATTGTACTCAATTAGTCGAAGCTGGCAGAGAATTTTTGTACGAGAACATTGGCGAAATGTGGCGGTTAAGCCGACAGCGTTATGTGAAAAATGTTGAGAATACAGGTTGACTTCGCTAGTAAAAAATCCATACAATAATCTTGGCACTCAACCACAATTATTCAATTTTTAAACCAAACATACTTATTTTGAAATATCGAGAAATTTGCTTTCTGCGCAATAACTCATCGCTTGATGGTTGGGACAACTTCATTGTGTAGGTTCATATCCAGGGATTTGACATCACCGTGGCCAAGAAAGAGACTTGAGATCATATAGCTTCGAGAACTTACTGAACCGCCCAATTGAGTCCAGGAGATTGGAGCTAGTCAGAATGGCTCTCTTCCACGTTCTTGGCTAGTTCGCCTCACTGGACTGCTATTTTCTTAACTGCCTTGCAGCCTTACAATATATGAGAAATCTGTTGCACAGTATTGCAATAGATTTGCAATATTATTGCAATAGTATTACAAGAGTATTACGAATTTGCAATAGTATTGCAATAGTAATGTAAATTAGGTTTAAATAAATTATACTTACTTTACCGAGGCTATTGGGAACTGTAATTTTTACTTCTCCGTGACAGACATTGTCCTCAATGTTGTTGCTTGAAAGTAGACCGAAGAATTCAATTGAGTTTAGAAAGGTGCCAACTGAAAATATAGAAATTATTTATTCGTCTTGAGAGTGAAAGTGGACGCATGCGAACTAAGAGAAGTTCCGACAATGACTGCTCATACTTGCTAAGACTTCAAGTTTGTGACATATCTAACACCCGGTAAGACCACCAAATGAAGAAGTTTCGACTCAAGTTAGCGCCAAGTCATGATTTTTGAACTCTCTAAAAATTATTCTCGTGATTATTTGTTTATTGGCTCCAAACTTCCGGTATACGTTTAGGCCTTCGGCCAGGGGGAACTGAACAACGTAACAAAAGGCCATGAACACGAAAAGAGAACAAAAGGTAAAAAATTTAGATGAACACTGGATGTCTGGCGCATGTTAATGCATGTATGTGCACAGATCCCACAAAATTTATAGGAGTAAATTTAGCCAGGCAATTCATCAGAATAATTATACATTCGAATTACGCAAGAATTGAACAAATCATCAAGCAGTTATTGTATCAATGAAATTAAGCAGTCGGTATATAAATGACATTTATCGTGTGAATAAGCTAGGGGTATTCACGTAGCTAAGGGTGGGGTTAGCACCCTCTGCCTCCTGGCCAGGCGGTTGCAGTAGCACTGACTTCATCCCAATGTTGGTAGTCAATGCTCTTCTATCAACTCAGCTACTTTTTCTTATGCCCGCTTGTTTTGGGATATGCCATCAAGTACATTTTGCTATGAACGAATCAAAGGACGATGAAAAATTAGAAGTTTCAAGAGCATTTACCCAACCAACGTGGCCAAATTAAATATTGTCATAGCTGTCCTGCCCGCCATAGTGGTCTAGTGGCTAAAGTACTCGGTTGCTAACCCACAGTTCATGGGATCAAATCACGGCTTCAGCGGCTGCATTATTGATGGAGGCGAAATTGCTGTAGGCCCTTGTGGTCAGATTTAGGTGCACGTTAAAGATTTCCAGGGGCTCTGAATTTCCAGAGTCTCCCACAACGGCGTATCTTGTTATCATGTGATGGCTTTGAGACGTTAAACGCCACATATCACTATGACCAAAATGGTCCTAATTCTTTGACAAGGTGTCACTTTGTGTTCCACGCGCTCTTCAAGCACATATCAGAGACTACGTAGAAAATAAATGACTAGTTGGTATTTCCTTAACAATTGTCGCAGCAACCCACCTCTTCACAATGTCCCTATGATGTCAAGGTATTATTTTCGCAATCATCATTAGAATAAATTGTCCCTGTATTGTCTAAATCACGCTTTGATGTCATAATTAAAGACATAACCACTAACTTGAACAAAAAAAGTGATTGTATTTTTCTGAAATTTTTTTCATGGAAACTCTTACAACCAGAAGTGAGAGATCGACCAAATATGCTTGTAAAAGAATCAAGGGTATCGCCTCTCGCTTGGACTCAGAAAGAAATCTCTTTGAAATTGGCAGTTACTGTTGAACATCATTATTATTTATGGTGGAAGCTGAAATACTTAACACTCAATTTCCGCTAACAAGCAACCGGCTATCGGAAATAATACGCGAGTAGAGTTCTCCAAAACTGTCTACCGATTCTGTCTTGCTTGCCACAACTTTCGTGTCTGTAATTTTAATACTACTCTGTTGACAAATTTTCAAAAATATATGTCACATTTGTTCAACTCACGTGGTGGTATAAGTTTTCCGAGAAGGGCAACTAGCAGATCTCTGATGGTGAGTAAGGCTCTCACGGGACTCAGGTTCTTCACTACGCCACTGACCGTGCACTGGAAAAAAATCACTTTATGGGCTCTTCATTGTTATTTCCTCTGAATAATCATTTATTGCCTATATTTAAGTGCTTAGGCATTATTTTCAAAGACTGTATAATCACACTCACACATAAAGCCAACCATAGCTAGAATATTCCAAGACACCGGCATCGTAAACTACGTTAATTACTTGTCACAGGCGTGGAGGTTCTGATCTTTCTGTGTTTTCATCTGTTTGAAAGCACACCTACCCAGTACTGGCACTTTATACTAGCGATTGATTACACAGAATACATCAAAGAGAGTTTGGGCGATTGCGAATCCTTTATGACGAAACCGTTTATTTAAAATTTTTTCAAAAGGGGCTTTTGTTTACTTTTCTAACCTTTACGAGCATACTATATTTAGGTAACGTAAAGTAGGGCTTTGAAAGAAATGCCTTCATCAGCCAAGTATCTTTTTTTATTGAAGGTAATCGAACTGCGCTTGACACTCGTTTTCGGGAAGTAGCAGGTTCCACGTTGAAGAAAGCCCTGAAATATTAAAAGATAGTGATCGCCGCTACTGTACCTACGAATTAAATAGGTTAGTCAGCCTATAAGGTCTACTTCTGTCCAGGTTGTAGTATTATGAACTGTTTATCATCTGCAGACATTTTGCGCCACACATTTCAGACTTACAAGATGAGCGAAAACAAAAAGTGAGACTTACGTTTGCCAGAGACAAGACGCCCTCAGTGAGAGTCTGTAAAGCATTGTTTCCGCTTTAGAAACTGACTTAATAAAAATCATAAATAAAAATAAGTTTGCTATATCTTGATGTGGTTGTTAGAAATTCCTGTGCGGTGGTGGGGCACTACATGCAGCATTGCGACAAGTGCTCTTTGATTCTCGAAGACAAGAATTCTTACTTCATTGAAGAAAAAACAAAGTCATTTGTTAAAACATTGGCTTATATGACACTACATGTTCAAATAGCTTTTCATTCGTTCAATCGTCCATGTACTCTTGAACATTTACCTTAAATGACGTGCAATCTACTATTAAAATTTTTGGTTATTAGAAGACCGAAGACTGTCGCGCATGCGGATACTTTCAGAGCCTGTTAAGAACAAGTCAAATGTAATTTAGGCTACTGTGCAAACTCATGTTGATTAATTCCTTTGTCGTCTTCAATCGCAACTGTTTCTTGAACTAACTCACAAGAGCCACTTGGTGTCTGCTTACATACGCTAAAGAACAATCTGCTTCTTCGTGACCAGCGTACCACTAGGTTCACATAGTTATTATAGTTTCTGCTAAAATTCATATGTTATTTTTTCAGATTTCACAACGGCAATTGTAAACATTATAGTAGTATTTTATGAGTACCTACCTTTTCTCCCTTGCAGACGTGTAGGTTATCTCCAAGGCACTGTAATAAAATGTAAAAGTGGATTAAAAAACGTAAAATGCAGGGAATGAAAATGTGCTCAGTTATACTCTAATTTCGTATCAGATAACACGGGAAGGTAATTTATGTGTTCAGAAGAACCTAACTACAGGTGATGCAGTGAAAAATTTTTGGCACTTTATATTTTCCTAGTTGTGCATTTCCTACATTTGGAAAGCAGCCACCGCAAATGGGTAGCTTTTGCAAGGGAACGGTAATGAAAAATATATCTACGGTGGCAGAAAAAGAAAAAAATTATTCTTAGATCGTACTTGCTTGATAGAGTACCTTATAAGCGTGCAATTCCTACATTCAGCGTTATAAGCGTTCAATTCCTACATAAGCATTCAATTTAATTGAACGCTTATGTACAACATTTAACCTTTTGTCACATAAGCAGCTTGGTTTTCGTGCTAAGTTTTCTACCGAATTAGCACTAATTAAACTAACAGATAGCATAAAACAGTCCATCGATAAGGGGCTCTGGGCAGGGGCGTTATTTAGAGATTTAACTAAAGCCTTTGACACTATAAACCACGCTATTTTGTATGCTAAACTTAATTTCTTGGGAATCTCTGGGCCTACTTTAGCTCTTTTACAAAGCTGCCTCGCTAACAGAACCCAGCTTGTCAATTATGGCGGTGTTTTATTCTCACCAAAAATAACTACCCAGGGAGTTTCTCAAGGCTCAATTCTGGGACCTCTTACGTTTTTTATCTACATTAACGACCTACCATCGTCACTTAACTCATCTGACTGCATCCTTTATGCTGACGATACCACGATATTTTCTAGTGACAAAGATCTTAACAATCTAACAGTAAAATTAAACACTGATGTCACGAAACTTGTTTCATGGTGCAAAATAACCTAATGAAAATCAACCCTGTTAAAACTACTTTTATGTTATTTCACTCTTCCCAAAAAAGCGTTACAATTTCACCCAAAAGAGACATTGATAACTGCGTCACCACCCCATCAAAGTTCACTACTTTTCTAGGTGTCACATTAGACCCTCAACACAAATATAACATTCACGTGAATTCTGTCCTCAAGAAAACTGCTTTTGGCATCCGCATACTCATTCGCACAAGGCATTGTTTTCAACAACACATTTTAAAATCACTTTACTATGCTTTCATTAACAGTCACCTAACCTACTGCATTTTATCCTGGGCCAATACCTACGCCACACACCAAACATCTTTCATTCACCTTCAGAAAAGAGCAGTCCGAATTATCACACATAGTTCCTACACAGCATCAGCAGCACCCCTCTTTAGCATTCCCGAAATTCTACCATTCATTTGCACCTTTCAACTCAAACTTGAAATTTTATTATCCAGAAGTAGAGTCTTTGACATTCACACTGACATACTTGCCCTCACACATCTCCACAATACCAATAACACACGGTTTTCTGAAAATAGTAACCTTCTGCTTCCAAAAGTAAGCACTAACTACGGCAAAATGACAGCATTGTTTTCTGCAATTTCTTTCTGGAACTCACTACCATCAATTATTAAATCAAGCCCCTCATTACATTGTTTCCGGTGGCATCTAAAACAGTTCTTACTAACAACATGCGACACCTGAATATATATATATATATATATATATATAAGGGAAAGAAGTGTATACCTAAGGGCTCGTTTTTCCGTGTTTTAACACAATATTAATGAGATATAACAGACAGTAATGCCAAGGAATGTACAGGGGAAGTTATTAAAACCAATGAAATGTAAATAAGAAGAAAGAAAAGTGGATGAAAAAATTACCAACTGTGAGGAGGAATCGAACCTGCGACCTTCGAATTACGCGTTCGATGCTCTAACCACTGAGCTATCACAGCGGCCCTCCCTCCATCCACTTTTTTGGGTTTATCTGTGAATTTAGAAGTAGGAGCGACAGTCAGCGCCATCTATAAGCCAAACAACGAGTGTGAAAACTTTTCTTTCTTCTTATTTACATTCCATTGGTTTTAATAACTTCCCCTGTACAGTCCTTGGCATTACTGTCTGTTATATCTCATTATATATATATATATATATATATATATATATATATATAATAATAATATAACACACACATATATATATATATATATATATGTGTGTGTGTGTGTGTGTGTGTGTGTGTGTGTGTGTGTGTGTGTGTGTGTGTGTGTGTGTGTGTGTGTGTGTGTGTGTGTGTGTGTGTTCAAATACGGTTATATGCATCTATGTGTACGTGTATAGGTTCTGAAGTGACACTGTATAAGTTAGTGATATATATGTTATGTTATAGTCATTTAATCCAATTAGTCATCTCCTGTTTTATCACTCACATGTAAATATTTTGAACTACCATAAGTTTCCATAATAATTTTCTTTACGTTCATTTTGTTTTATTCGCTTGCTGTTTTTTCCTTAGTTGCCAATCTTTGTTCCATATTATATACATGAATTCACAGGAGGTCCCCCTGACAGTTTTTACTTTGGGACATCCTTCTGTATTATATCAACTTTTTACTCGCACTGTATTGTACTGAATAAAAGATCCGTGACAAGTTAAAAAAATTCCTACATTCAGAATTACGTTGTGCCGTGTCTGAACTGAAACGAGTGCTAAGGCTAAATTTATGAACACGATGGTTGTATAAAAGTAATTTGTTATTCAAGCTAGATACTAGTGACATATGCTAAATCTTTCGGTTGGCGCATCACATTACACTCTCTATTGCGAAACAATTCACCTAACAAACGCTGCATAATTATTAGTGGTGGAACATATTGCGTCGTGTTTAATGGTGTATTGTTATGTAACGCCCCAGTTTACATCTTCATGCTACTTGTAATACCAGTGAATTCATCGTGAAGTCATTCGCTAATATTTTATCAAGATTGGATACTTGATAATAAAACGTTTGCAAAATGGGCGAACTGATATTACACATGTATGATGAGGACGTGATGCCTATATTGCTCATGTGTCGCTTACAAAAAAGTTTTAGCCTCACCTCACCGAGCTGCAAAATGTTCGGGAGCGTGATTTCAATGCAGTTCTCCGTGTCATAGCCACTATCTTTTTCTGAAGTCTCATCACCTGCAAAGGTATTAACATTCCTCAATATTGCATACTACACTATGAAAAAAATGGAAGCGAGATATATGATTCAAACAGATATTGTCAATATAACTACAGCTAATGCACAGCAAAATTTTGAGTATACTTGAAAAATGCAAAACTGTTACGCCTAGCACCATTTATGTTTTCCCAGGGGTTTCACAGGCTAATAATCCTGCTAATCAATACAACACCTTGAATTGTACTTAGAGGCATATAAAAATTAAAAATACTGTACACAGTGGGCATTATGTTTTTGAATTCACTAGAATCTACTTCATTGGCTGCATACCAAGAATATTTCAACAATAAAACACACCCATCTGGAGCGAAATATCTGCAATACGACTAAGTCATGCGTCAACTTCAGTGAATGTTGCATGCCTAGCAGCTGAAATTCGCATAGAGGCAAGCCTCTTGTACCTTTGGAGGAAGCAGTCATCCATGATTTGGTGATGGTGGCTGCAGCTATTTCAGCGCGACATGGTGGAAAGGTAACGCTAGTACAGGCAGCTTGGCCACTGTCTAGTTAAGAACACTCTTGTCATTCGTGACTCTGTGGAGGAAAGTACTGAACGAATCTTGGCGATGACTGAGAGATGGTTCAGTTACAATGGTACGCATTACAAAAAAGGCTTTCAGACATGTTTGTAAGTTTGTCTTTGTTGTCAGCGAAAATGCAACAGTTAACTTAAATTCATCATTATGTTGTGGAATTATAAGTAAATAATGAAATCAATAAAAAAGGTAACTAGAGTTTGTTTGCTAGACCTTTCAGAATATTTTAGGGGCGAAGCTCCTTGTGGCGTGGCTTGGGCGTCCCTCGTATGTAACCACCAGTGGCACATACCCGAAATAGATATAACACTTGACCTCCAAGGTGGTGCCAGTGAGAGATTTCTTCTGTGCGTTGTTTAACAATAAAAAATAGTGCTCAATGTACATGCCAATGGCTGCTAATGGGGAATGAGAGACATGAGCATTCGGCTTTTAGTCAACGCACACGCTGCGATCCCCATTAGCAGCCATTGGCATGTACATTGAGCACTATCGGACAAGAAAGGGATGCTACATTATACTCGCTGGGTGTAACCTCCTTAGCTTTAGAAAGGTTTAGCGAGCGTTGAGCCGCAGTGCCATGAATACAATGAACTTGTATATACCATGAATGAACTCAAGGTGGTTAAAAATGAGAAGTAGATACGAAGCGCAAGCCATAAGAAAGTAAAAGCCGAATTCTCCTGTCTCTCATTTCTCATTAGCAGCCATTGGCATGTAAATTGAGCCCTATCTGACAGGGAAAGGTTGCTACGTTATACTCGCTGGGCGTAACCTCCTTGGTTTTCGAAAGGTTTAGCGAGCGTTTGGTCGCAGTGCCATGAATACAGTGAACTAGAATATACCATGAACTCGAGGTGGTTAAAGGTGGGAAGTGGACCCAAAGCGCAGGCCGTAAGAAAGTGTGCGTGTGCCACCTCTCGTTTAGTCCTTGGAATGTCCGCTGGATGGCGGTGCTTCTATATGGGGAATATATGATAAAAAGATGCGAGATGGTGGGACTTGGAGTGTTGAATAGATGAACGAACGGACACACAAACAGATGCATGGATGGACGCATGAACGGACGCAGGGGCGGATGCATGAAAGAACGCAGGGACGGGCGCACAAACAGACGCATGGACGGTCACACAGACGGACGCATGGATGGACGAATGCTTCGCCCCACTCTCCATCATTCACTCCGTGGATATGCTGCCATTTTTTGTGTTCCTTCGAAGCCCATCCTCCTCAATTTTCGCAAGTTATTTTAAAGAGTTATATCTGGGTAAATTTGGTTAACGCCCATCTATACAAATTGACAACATAAAGTTGCCCTTTCTGTATGGTAACTGAATTTTAACACCGCGAGGTTTAATCAGCGTACGAGCAATCACCTCAGAGTGAAAGAGTCAAGTTTAGGCAAACCATTCTCTGTTTAGTTTATGATGTGACTCCCCGAAACATTATTCGATTCTCTGTGAGTATATGTGTTAATTCCAAAGGATATCGTGTGTAATAAATAACTTTAGTCCTGACCTGGGAATAACCTAGTTTTAAAGAAATATTTCCTAGAACGGACTCATTTATGGCAAGATATGATTGATTTAAGTTTGCCGTGAGAAGAAATCACCTTGGTTCACATGAAAATGGCCATGCTAAAGAAAAAAGCTCTTTTCTCAGACGCCACGAAGCGCTTTTTACAGACAAGTGTCAAAATAACGCAAGATTATCTATGTATATTGAGGTGGTGGTAAAATAACAATTGTGGAATAAATTGAAGGAATAATGCTTGTAGAAAAAAGTTTATTTATTTACTTATACAGCTTTACGACATCCTCGAATGGTTGTGCATTGCAATAATGAGTGGGTAGATAACATATTACTGAATAAGTATCATATAGTGGAGGGTAGCTGACAGAGTAATAACAGAAAAATTTAAAACATTTTACTGAACACCAGTGGCAAAACAGCATAAACGCAAACTCATTACATTGTAATTATTGATGTGAAATAATTGAACCCAAAGACGAGGTAACTTACCCTAACTGTGCTACGGTTATTGTTCAGAAAACTGACTTGCGTAACGTATACCTGAACGAAAGTTTGGAAGGTACTGTATTTGAAGCAGAACAATGTATACATACCACTAGCCTGATTACAACATTGGGCAGTCAGGAAACAGACCAGGAGGAATACCCGCGAGAACTTCATAGCTGGGCTAACGATGTGCAGCTGAAGGCAGAAAAGCCTCGATGAGATTTTAATGCGTCTGACTGACCGTTCTTGAGACGGTATTTTTATAGGGATCGCAAAGGACACAAGATTACGTCATACTGTAATATCTATAAAGAGCCTAGGAGTAACACGTTCCTGTCCCAGACGTTATGTGCTCTGTCATATCCTTATCATTGCTTTGCGTCAGTGAGGCTTATCTTATGCCCTTACAAGCGCTCTTCATGTGTGATGAAAAATGTGACTTTAAATGTCACGATAACACGTGCACTCACTGTGATATACGGGAACTACACATAAAACAATCGGGAGACGTGCTTTCATCGAAAGAATGTAGTTGAATAAGGAACAAGCTAAGCTTGCTTACGGTGTGCGTAAAATCTTAATTTTCTAGTCTGCTTTCTTTTCATAATTTTCTATACAGGAGCAGCCTTCTCCGAAACGTGTTTTTGGGCTGAATTGTTGTAGCATCTTTCATGTTTTATCCAGCGATAATCAGCCTCCAGAAAGATGACTTAGTGTTGACATGGTTGAGATATCTTAAAACGCGCTTTTGGAATTCAATTTCTTAAAAGTCAATAACTTCCGGAAATGAGCCACTCGTGTTACCTACGCTACATGTTATGTTGTATATTTATTTATGCCACCACCCCAGAATACTCTGGTGCAGGGCCCCGTAGCAACAATTCTGCTTCCCGAATCCTAATTGCCTCCTAAACGCGGATTTCGCAAACCCAGTGAGGCAAGCACTGTATATGCCAAAAGCTTTTGTGCACTTGCCCTTATTGAAAAGGTTTAGTATGTGGAGCAATCATTAGCCTGTTCGTCAGCGACTAATTCAAAATGCATTTGTTAAAGGACTACTTGATGATACCTTGTGTGAACTCAAACTGCACTTGGAACGGCGTACCACAGTGGAAGTACACAAAACGAAAGCAGCCTGTGAGCGTCGCTCTAGCAATATGCGCTTCTTCAGTGACACTCGAGTTCGCGGGCAGCCGTGTCTTGGCGTTCCAACTGTCCAGCCTTCGAAACCTCTGTGCCAGGAAAAGAAAACATATCTAATACAGTGGCCTCCTCTCGTCTTCTCTCTTCTCTACCACTGTCACTTACATCATTCCTCCTCACACTTATTTCACTTTATTATCTTATTCATATACTGTACTATGCTACACTACACTGATCCATATGTATAGATCAATCTTCTGCCTTACGCCTCACTCTCACACATCCACAACGATTCTTTTGCCGTCGGGGTGGGAGCGAGGACCAAGTTGCTCTAAATTTCACTATATCATTGTCTTACTACCTAATATAGCCACTATCTTTTTGTGACAAGTGCCCGCTTCACATGCAAGTACCGCAAACCCCACTTGAATGCTTGAATATATTCGGAAAATTTAAATTTTGGTTAGATGCGACCGTAAGTGAAGCATGCCGCTATACGCCGTGGCAGTGCGCGTGGACTTGGATCCGCGCTTTCTTGCTACATTTTATGGCAAAAACGTTTCATAACTCATACTGCTGAAGTCCATCCGTCCGTCCGTTCGTTCGTGTCTTGGAATGGTGCCAGGTGCGGCTTCTGTTTCTCACACTCTCAGCAATCATGTGATGGCACAGTGGCATGCTCAGCGGAGCTCGTTCGTCAGATGTCTCGTTGCAGCAGCTGAGTTTGCTAGAGGGCCTCCAAGCAGCCAGGTGATGATTCAACGGCAAGCGGCTCGGACAAGAGCCACATGATTGTGTATTCTCCCAGTACCAGATGTCAGGTGAAGAAGGTCGAGGAAGCCTAAACGACAACGCAGAGCCAGTGGAGTGGCCACGGGCTTTCATCGAGCGCACTTTGGAATTCACAAACCGCAGTTGAACTTTTACTAAAAAAGTCGCAATTCAAAAGGTTCGCGTGAGAATGTACACGAAATAAGGAGGCTTAATACTGGCGCTGCCATGCACATCGCCAATTCTTTCTTCAGCGTTGGCAACACACTTTTCAATTGAAGAGCTGCGAAGAGTTCGTTAGTGCCAACGTATGACTGTGTTTGTGGGGTAGCATGGTTAAGATGAGCTCGGCAACATTAACAGCGTGAATAAACTGATCCTTGTGAAAACCTCAAAATACATCTACTCCTCATGACTTGTATGTAATAGTTTAGCCAATCCGCAAAAAAAAAAAGACATGAATCTATTACTTTCTCTGTTTCACTTTTTTTAAATTTTCCCAGATATCACACAGTAATTTTCGGTCACAGATTAGCACATTGAACTAAATTCGATTTCTCAAAACCAGCCTTCAGTAAGGTAAAACGACTGAGTTTGAAATATTATGACATATAACTGAAATTTAGCTAAAAAAACCCGACATCATGGCAAATATCCGTAAAAAAAAACAGGCAACATTACTCACGTAACCTCAGAAACATTCAGGATAATCACAGAATCACGCTCGCGAGTCATGCACAAGCAAAATATCAGTTGTATGAAATCAATAACTATAGTTATTCCACGTTACACGGTCCGAAATAGTCATGCACATGTGGCAACATACACATGCTCCAAACTTTATACAAACATATAGCTACATGTGTCTCTGAGAAAATCAGTTTCGGCTGCGGCGGCTGCATTTCCGATGGAGGCGGAAATGTTGTAGGCCCGTGTGCTCAGATTTGGGTGCACGTTAAAGAACCCCAGGTGGTCAAAATTTCCGGAGCCCTCCACTACGGCGTCTCTCATAATCATATGGTGGTTTTGGGACGTTAAACCCCACATATCTATCAATGAGAAAATCAGTTTGGCCGCAAGCGTGAAGTAATGAATACATTGATCGAACGAAAAATCATATCTGAATATTACGTAGTGGTATACGAGCGCCCTTAACAAATCTGATATTGTATTGTTACATGCTTCCGAAACGTAATATTGTACTAGGCTTCAAAGGGTGCTACTTTCGCCACAAGCGGGTGTTTTAAAACTATACACGCATTCATTCATCATATATTATTATACGGATATATTTATTAATCAGCAGGCGCAAAAACATCAACAAAGTGAAAAGCCTCGTAGTTTGGCATGTTGCCTTATGAAGGCAAAGTGGGCCTTGTTCTGATTCTCAAACAGAACATTTATAGCGTAGTCAACACTACGCAAATCTGCTTGCAGCAGTCGTTCTAAGATGAGTTTTTTGGAATTGAAGCATGTTGTGGCTCCAAGTGCATGGTATTTTCGTGTTGTATAACGTGTATTATGCGGCTGCTGTTAGGCTGGCGTTGAGTATTAAGTAAAGCAGTGCGTTGCGAGGCGTGCTATCTCGTAAGTGCTCCAGCTGCGTATCTTGGGTAGTCTATATGAAGTTGTGGGCATCTGTTCACATCACTGGAATAAAGCAGTATGGTAACGCAGCACACAGCAGTCAGTGCGACCAGTTCCACATTGAGAGGGTCGTTGGTGTAAGGGCCACCCCTGCCCGAAGTCTCCTAAGCATGACTTTCTCTGCCCTAGAAAGGTGAAGAGCGAGCAAGCAGACACACAACAGGATTAGAGTGCATGCATCGTGGTGGCGAAAGTTTTTGTGCGCTCGCATTTTGCTGAGGAGTTGAGGTGGAAGAGGGATGGATAGACCATCTATACTAGGAGGGCAGTGTGAGTGCCGGTCGGCGGAAATGTTAAATGATTTCGCCAAATGACCTTTATATGAGCGAACCCTGACTCAAGAATCTCTGTGACGATTCATGGTGTATATCGCCTCGCAGATATCAATCGCCCTAACTGGATAACCTCCCTGTTCTTCCTCTTTCCATCTTCCTCCTCAATCGCCTTGTGAACTTTTTGGAGTTCCTGAATACCCGCAAAACAGTCAGTTCAGACGCCTAGTTTGCCGGATAGCAAGCAGTGCTAGAATTGTTTCTGACGGCGAATGTCACGCGCGCAGAGTTTCGTTTTATTTCAGCGTGGTTAAGGCGCTATAGGCCGCTGACCCGAAGGTAAGGTCGCAGGCTCGATTCCAGTGAAATGGACCGTGTACTGTGCGATGCCAGTGTATATGCTAAAAGTAAACACGTAGTAGATAGTTATAAAACATTTAAATACGGCATCCATCATATTTATACCATTGTGTTGGAACGTTAACCCCAAGACATTTTTATTATTACTGTCGACGCGTGCACCGAGATCCGAGCCCAGGTCCGCTATAGAAAATGCGACGCGCTGGGCCCAGATTAGGTATTCCGCTCTCAAGGCGATGCTCAAACGTCCTCCGAGATTGTTGTTGTTATTGTTCTTTTTCTATTATTATTATTATTATTATTATTATTATTATTATTATTATTATTATTATTATTATTATCAATATTATTATTATTATTATTATTATTATTATTATTATTATTATTATTATTATTATTATTATTATTAATATTATTATTATTATTATTATTATTATTATTATTATTATTATTATTATTATTATTATTATTATTATTATTATTATTATTATTATTATTATTATTATTATTATTATTATCGTTGTCGTTGTTGTTGTCGTCCAGCATGGAGTACTTAAACAACATAATGAATTCGCAACGAGTGATTCGTTTTTCTTTAGTAATGAATAACTTAGTACAATAGGCAAGGCCGACAACTAGATAAGACAAAAGGGCCTATTCAAATCATTACAATGCAGCGATAACAGTGCCAGACGTCTAGACTTACAATCAAGATACTTTCATGCTAACAAATTGTGTTTCGAAAGAAGCGAGTATTGTATTATATTCACTTTCGCTTTTCGAGATTACCTTCATTATCACCACCTCTTCAAGAAAAAAAAGATTGCAAAAAGAGCACGAAAACACCTTACATCAATGGGTGCTAATCTGATTCTGTAGCCTTGCGTATTATTCAAGGCAGTTCCGTGACTTGAATCGAACCATTTGTTTCACATAAAAAAACAATAGCTTTGGCCTCAGCTGCTTCACCACTCGCGCCGCTTGGCATTCGATTTACACAATTACAGCAGTATCACCAATACGGCTTTATCAATATCGCTTGCTCATGTCCATGATATGCAAAGTATGCTCCTTTCGAAGCGCCAGTGTCAATAGGGTGCAATACGTCAGTCAGCAATGTGAACTATGCTTGTAGAGACGCAACTGTGAATTATTATTACTTGAAAAATATTTTACTCAGAAATTCGCATTCACAACCGCGTGCGTTCGATATACCCAACAATAAAGTTGCTGCGACATTATTTCGAATTTATGCAGAAATACGGTGACACAGCTGTTCGAAATATCTTTTGATCGATTGCTTTCGAATGTCAAGAAGCTACCTTACGCAACGCATCAGTGCGAAATGTTTGCACTCATTACGTACGACCATGTCCTGCTGTGGTCTTGAATATATACTGCCTTGAGAAACATCATGAAGGTGTGCAGTTTTGACTAGGGCTAAAAGATCGATTAAAAAATTGAGCCAGCATGCGTTCATGGTGCCACGTCGGAAGTCAATACGGAGCGTGACAACCTTTTTTGGTATTTCTTTGGTTTTCGCTTCCTTCCCTCATTTCTTTTTTCATTTTTACCAATATTTTCTTTGTTTTTTGTTTTACATTTATATATGATGATAAGCATCAAAGCGCCCCCTTTATGGATAGGCAATATGTGGCTTTCTTTGCGTTGCGACAATATCCGACAACGACATCTTATGACAACCTACACCCATAAAGTGCTGCGCACTGAATGGTTAGCGAACATGTTGTGTATGATATATTGAATAAATAATTTGATAGAAGCATAGGAATAGGCTTTCTAAACGGTCAACATATAGTGTTAAAATTACCGAATGTAAATGATTGTCAGCTCGACGCTCAGCATTGACGCCCCTTGAAGGATTCTCTTCAATCAGGTATTACCGGCTCATAGCGCCATCTCTCGTCGACGAAAGTGGGAGCCAGCCACATGTCAATGAAAAATAGACGAAAGTTATGTCTCCCCAAAACAAAATGCTGTTACCGAAAACATCTCCAGGTTGTATGCAGTAGAGACCCATTTAAATATTGTGGTAAAATAACAGCGTTGCAAAACTTTGCGCATGGCTTCCCAAAGATTTTAATATTAATTTTACATTTGTGTATCATGTGCTTCCAACGGGCCGTGTTCGATTGACCTTGGAAGCGACACACTTCCAAATCTGACACCGTTCTCTTACCAGAATGTTCTCCTGGGTATCTGTGGCGCACAACTGGGCGTTTATAATTATTTTTTTGCAATGGGTATTTTGTCGGATAATCCGTTTGTTTCGTCTATATTATTGAGTTTGGTAGGATGCCATTGGTGCCTTCGAGAGATCTCGCCAAGAACAGCTGCAACGAAGTGCAGAGAGTGACCGCAGATTTCCCTGACCTTGGACTGGCAACAGCGTGCTTCATTGCTACAGTGTTTTGGTTTTCAAGCAGGCAAGCGAACAACGTGCTCAGCTCATAAATTGAGATGTCCTGCAGTGGTAAAAAATAATAATGCATGGTAACCAAAACGCACAATTTCGAAAAACAGGAAAAACATATAATAAAACATTAAAACCAGTGAAAATAACATGTCAATGTATAGTTTTCTTGTAGAAGTTCACTGTCATGAAACGTTCACACGCACACCTTTCTATTTCTATTCTCAGTATATGCAATAACACATCATTTCATATATGTAATCTCCTAGCTGTATATCACAAACGCTTATCCAGTCCGGTCTACACTGATATGTCTGTCAGGTTGCTGTTCGCCTTTTTCTTAAGATGCATCTCAGACCATGGTCCAAATAATTTGTTTATTGTGAGAGGCTGTCTGTCCAAACTTGCCAGTTTCTTCCTCAATTTTCTCGTTCATATGCGTAATTTACGCTCTACAAAAGATATGGTGGTGTTCATTACCATCCAACAAAAACTTGAAAACCCACCACTTAGGTGTTAAAGTTGTGGTGCTTCCCTGCTGTTCCGAAAGAGGTCGAAGCCAAGCCATGCCGGTTGCATCTATACGATAGAGACATGTGTGCATTGGTTTACTTGCAAGGTATGAACGAGAAGATGGTCGCAATTTACGGAGAATTCTCTGAAGGCGTCTTTGAGAATATTATCGTGGTTTTAGGCCGGAAATGCACAGCAATTATTATTATTACCAAAACATCACAGACACTTCAAGAAGCCCTGCATTCTCTAATAAATGCCAAGCATTTCTTAGCGAACTTCGGCGACTTTCATCGTATCTATTTATCTATCCATCTATCTCTACTTATATTTATACCTACAGCGCCCTCTGGGGGCATTGTTGTAGGGGAGTTTACAAATTCAAAGTACAATTAAATCAGTCAGGACAAGTTGAATTGCACAGCACTCAAAAAATAAAACAAATCAAAAATACCTAAATTACAGCATACAATATCATTGTGTGACCACATAGTCCTTTAAAAGGAAAGGAAACGCTGTGGAAGGGGCAGTCACAATGTTTTTTGGCAGACCGTTCCATTCGTGAATAGTTTTAGAAAAAAAAGTATTTGCATGCGTTGATGTTCGACACATATTTTCACACACTTTCAAAGGATGGTCCCGTCGTGATGAGATGTATGTTGGTGGTCTGATGTATTTGTTTTTAGAGATCCCAGTTTTGTCGTTTATTAGGTTGTAGAAAAGACATAGCCTGATATATTTACGCCTTGAGGAGAGTAACGGCCAACCAAGTGAACTAACCATTTCGCTAGACCTTCTGGTGAAGTCGTAATCACCCGTCATAAACTGGGCAGCACGTTTCTGAATGCGCTCCAATACATCAATATTTAACTTTGTGGCCGAGTCCCAGGCAGTGCAAGCATATTCTAAAATTGGGCGTACATTTGACACGTAAAGAGCTTGTTTAGGAACAGAGGGGGTGGTTCTTAAACCACCCCCTCTGTTCAGAGGGGGTGGTTTACCCCCTCTGAACAGAGGGGGTAAACCACCCCCTCTGTTCATGATATGTACATGATGGCATGACGGCAGTCTATGGGGACGCTGTCTATTACATTGCACAAGCTATTGGTCTATCTGCAATGTTCAGTGTTCAGTGCATGTATGACATATTTAGGGGCGAAGCTCCTTAAAGCAGCACCCGTTCGTCCTTCGTAGGAGTCGTAGTCATAGTGTGTAACCCGTCTTACGTTTTGACCTGCAAGGTGGTGCCGGTGGGAGATTTCTCCTGTGTGTTATTGAACAATAAATAAGTTCGCTACGTGCGCGTTAACTAAAAGCCGGATTCTTTTGTCTCTCATTTACCATTAGCAGCCATTGGCATGTACATTGAGCACTATCCGACAATAAAGGGTTGCTAGGTTATACTCACTGGGCGTAACCTCCTTGGTTTTAGCAAGGTTTAGTGAGCGTTGAGCCGCAGTGCCATGAATACAGTGAACTAGTATATACTATGAACTCGAGGTGGTTAAAGGTGGGAAGTAGATACGAAGCGCAAGCCGTAAGAAAGTGTGCCTGTGCCACCTCTCGTTTAGTCCTTGGAATATCCGCTGGATGGCGGTGGTTCTATATGCGGAATATATGATGAAAAGATGCGAGATATTGGTACTTGGAGTGTTGAATAGATGGACGAACGGACACACAGAGAGATGCATGGGCGGACGCACGGATGGCTGCACGGACGGATGGACGCATGGAGGGACGCAGGAGCGGATGCAAGGACGAAAGCCGGGACTGACGCACAGATGAACGTGCCGACGCACGAACAGAGGCACGCACAGACGGGTGGATGGACGCCCGGACGGTCATACAGACGGACGCATGGACGGACGGAAGCAAGAACGAATGGACGGGCGGATGCTTCGTTCACTCTCCATCATTCACTCCGTAAATATGCTGCCATTTTTTTTTTGTCAGACACCCGTCTACTATTGTGCAAAGCGTGGTTATTATCGCCATAGTGTGTTATCTGTGCGCACAATATGTCTCGTGAAAAAGTCCTTGTCGCAATAATTTTATGGAAAGTTTATCAGTTGACGTTCATAGAGTTATCAGGTCGCCGCTCAGAGTGTGCTTCTACGAGAGACAGTTTTTCCTCTACGCCGTGGAACAAATATCCCATTGCCGGAAAAAATATTCCGCATAACGGAAAACATGGCATCTATTCTTGTCACATTCAGCTCAGTGTTCTTGAAACTTCAATTTTCTTCATATTTATGCGTAATTAAACTTTATTGTGCGTCTTAAGCGTGGCCGTGGAAAGAGGAGAAATATATAGTAGTCTAGGAGAACAGAAAGCTGAACGTCCAACTTTCCCCATGTATCAAGATAACGGGAAGCGCTAAAATAGTTAACAAACGTAAACCAAGAGAAACATGTTGGATCTATATTTGGACTTTGACTACTTTATTAATAACACAGTAAGATCAGTGTACCTGCATACTCAGTTTATCATCCCTCATACATAATAATACACTGATATAGTAAGCGTTCTCCTTTAGAACCATGAGCCTTCCAGACCTGAAGTCGAATGATATCTTAGGGGTCATACATGATAACAAGAACTTATATTTACAATAATATTCGTACCGCATTATTACATGACTGGTGGTAGCGGCTTTCTACATTACTTATGGTGGCGGATTGTTTTCACATGCTGATGATAGCGGGCCTCTAGAGTCTATCCAAACTCGTATTATAAGGTTTTGGTCTTCTCCAGATCTCCGTTGGGTATAACCCTTTAGTTCAGAACAGTCTAATCAATCAGTTTTCTTTATTTATGCCCGCAAAAAAAAAAAGGGTCAAGCACCACTTTCGTTTTAGCGCTCTTAAACCAAGAAAGAAGGCAGAAGTGCGCCCCGTTTGTGCTGTGAAGAGGTAGAGTATAAGAGAGAGAGAGAGAGAGAGAGATCAATAGAGAGGAAAGGCAGGGAGGTTAACCAAGCTTGGCTCGGTTGGCTACCCTACACTTGGGGTGGGGGAAAGCGAAAGTATAATACAAAAGCATAATACGGTGCCACACAACACGATGAGAGGTTCGCAGTGCCACAAATTCCTGAAAACTGCTAGTCCACTCAGGTAGAAGTACTCGTCCACTCGTTTCGAAAGCGGTGCCGATGTAGCCGGCGGCTCGCGCCTGGCCAGGCAACAATGTCATAAAGGGACGGCGTAGCGTGGGAAATGTGACTGATGAAAGTTCACAGGCGCTCGACCAATTGTCATGTGCATCTCGGAGAACGTTGGCCAAAACTAGTGCACGTGTAACGACCTTTTTGCAACAAGCTTCACTGCAAGCAGCTTAAAATACCGTTACAGGTCACAATACCGTCAAACTGGGCCAGGTGTGTTCAAAGCGCTTTATGACTTTTTTTTTAAGCAGCGCATTATTGAAATACAAGTGTTTTTATAGTTTGGTCATTATCGTTTACGCAGATGAACTATACGCCAAGGCGAGAAAAGCTATCTCAGCCTGAGGTTCCATTCATAGGAGTGATTAACAAAGATGATTACCAATTAAGTATGGAAATAATATTTGGAGGAACATAAGTGTCGTAAAACTGTAATACCTAAGAGTTTATGGTATACCCAATTTTAAATATCTTAAATATTTAACATATACTATACTTTGTATCTGGTTTCTTCTGGCCGCTATGTTTGAAGCAATAGAGAACATATATACTTTTTCACTCACCGCAGCGGCCACGATTCATTTCGGTGTGGAAAGGGGATTCATTACGTGACGCTACATTGGACGCTGAGGAGGATTTGTGGCGAGGCCTGTTGCTTTGCCATTGAGCTCAAGCTGCAATGCATTCATTTTTAATGTTCCCTTTGAATTGAGTTAGAGCTTAGTTTCGCCTTCTGTGCAGTTCCGTTTCACGCGTTATTTGATGTTATATTAGTGTAACAGGCCCCTCCCTCCGTCTTCCCGCAGTCTTAGGTTAAGGTCATGGTGCCTAAAGCATATGTCGTGCTTGTACAGACAGGTTCACAGTTCAAGCGAAAACGTTCGGGTGAGCCATGTCCGAATTTTGTCCTCTGGTAAAGTTAGGTTGGCTTAGATGCGCATAAAAATAATAGTGCTCAATATCTGTACTGCATCCTTTTGTCAGACTAGAGCGATGCACGGACGACTTTTTTACGTCTAGTTGCAGTTAAGGGACCCATGATAAGACAAATGCTCATTAGAGTGTTCCCTTTAACCATCGGCGGTACTGGGCACCACTCTGCGGGCACGGAACATATCTGCCAGAAAGCAATCATTGTGCCCCCTTCCCCAGATCGTTGCTTCTCAGGAGATTGTGTACCGTAAAAGGTTTCTCTAATTTCACAAATATTGTTTCCCTAAACCAAAATAAATTTTTGGTTTTAAGAAAATTGTAAAACTTTTCATGACGTTACGGGCGCCCTTTTTGTTTGAAGAACAACAGTAGCTTTGTGCGTAATTGTGCAGAAAATCTTCGGCTTGTCCTAAAACAGGCAAAAATCATAAAATCAATATATTGATACCTTTTTAAAACTGCGGAAAGTGAAAGAAGTATACGGGTATTCAAACAAGCCTACTTGCCCCGCCACGGTGGTCTAATGGCTAAGGTACTCGGCTGCTGACCCGCAGGTCGCAGGATAGAGTCCCGGCTGTGGCGGCTGCATTTCCGATGGAGGCGGAAATGTTGTAGGCCCGTGTACTCAGATTTGCATGCACGTTAAAGAACCCCAGGTGGTCGAAATTTCCGGAGACCTCACTACGGCGTCTCTCATAATCATGTGGTGGCTTTGGGACGTTAGACCCGACAAATCATCAAACACGCCTACTTGGTCATGGATGAATAAGCAAAAAGTGCGATCGGCCATGGTCAAGATGTCGAATTCGCAGAAGTGCTTTCTGCAGACAGGTTTGAAATGACCCGCGTAGTGTTATCGGACTACATTTTCGTTCGCAGTAAGTGCGCCTTAGCGCCGCAGAGATTTCCGAACTACTATGACGGCGGAGAAACACGTCTGAATTCAGACTTCAAAGCAGGTGGGGCATGCGTCACTCTGGCTCGACTGGCGTCATTCCGTCGCTTGCGATAGCCATTTTCATCGCCAGCTGCAGAAATAATGGGAAATCCAGGCGTGTTCTTCGGTCACCTGCAATTTCTACGCTAAGGACCTATGGTAAGCTATTCCGAATCGCCTTTGTGCATTATTTGTCTTTGTGTCTGCACCCATGCTATTGATCGTCACCAGCTACGTTTCAGTTAATAGGGAGTTTTAGAATAGCGCACCATAAGCCTTCGCGGTGCGGTCACTGCCATTGCGCATGCGTCGTAACACGAGCCACCGTTCACGGCCCACCCGCAGAAAATCAAAAATAGCGGGTGGCGTGTACGGCCCGCATGCGGCTCGCGAACGCTGGTTTCAAGGCTATGGTGTCGCTGCAATCGTGCGTTGTGGTTTGCAGGAGGGCAAACTCTATTCTAAAACCCATATGGCACCCTCTATGCTCAAAACGCCCGAAGCGCCTGTAAACGTTATTCTAAAACTCCCTAACGTAAGGTTCACGTTAAAGAACCCCAGGTGGTCGAAATTTCCGGAGCCCTCCACTACGGCGTCTCTCATAATCATATGGTGGTTTTGGGACGTTAAACCCCACAAATCTAATCCCTAACGTAAGGTTCGCAGCGGAGCTTCCTTGGACAGGCGATCAGTGGTTGTGACGACATGACCCAAGTACTTGTTTCCTCTGGGAGAGTACGTGCCCTGTACATGCGTTTCGTTACTAGCCGTGTCATCTACGCGATAAGAGTTCGGCGCGTGCCAAGCGCCGTATCTGTTATCACCGTTTCGGTGTTTCTGAAAAGGGCCGGCATTGCAGCTGGTGTGTACATTCGTTCCTGTATCACCGTTGTAGACAGTTCACTCGTCGCTGTTTCGTTTATGGCGAAAAAAAGCTTTCTGAACTGGTTTGCTCGTACATTTATTATTCCGTTAGACAGGACTCAGCAGTCGAAACGAGTTCATCAATTCGTTTAACTACTAGTGTTGATGCGAGTGTACGTACAGTCAACCAGAAAAGTTTACGGACCACAGAAGTTCAGGGTCGAAAGCCTCTTCACGACACTTCCGCTACGTCTGCGGTGGTCGGCAGCACCGCAGCGTCCTGAAAGTATGCCTTTTCTAATCGATGGCATTTCTCTTTTCTGACTGGGTACTAGTAATTTTCACCTTTCTCTTTCTAACGGGGCGTGCTTTTGGCATCTGCGTCTACAAGCTTTCGCCTGAGCCGCCCATCAGCATAACTGATATTAGTTACAATCTTTATCACAAAGTGTCACCTAACCATGAGAACATCGTTTGAGACACGCCGTGATAAATATTATCCTACGAAATTAGCCACGTGATGGTCATACTTCAGATGAGCGCTTCGCATGAAAACCGTGAACTAACATTGTGCTACATGGCAGCAGAAAACTGTAGGGCCAGTGAATAAGAAAACGACCCGTTTCGGCTCAGAACTAGGATCGACGGTAGATGGCGCACAGCTAGCTGGCGTGGAATTAACATAGGTATAATGTTGTGAGAAGAATATGAAAAGAGTCATCGCTCCTGGTCTGACGTTCGGCAATGCGGTCTTGTGCATGAGATCAAAAGTTCAAGCAAGATTAAAAATTAAGCAACGTGGAATAGGTAGGCTTGCCTTAAAAGCTCACGGGAATGCACCAAGTCAGGGAGTACAAGGTGATATGGGATGGACACCATTTGAGGGCAGGGAAGCGAGCAGCAAAATAAAATTTGAGAAGCGATTGAGAGAAATGGGGGAGCAGCGTTGGGTTCGGAAGGTATTCAGCAACTTGTGCATGAAGAATGTCGATACAAATTGGAGGAAGCGAGCCAGAAAATTGACTGGTATATACTTGGAAAACAGCAGGGGTCAAACCAAAAAGAATTATCGGTTAAGAAGAAGGTGAAGGAAGCTGATACCAATATGTAGAGAATTGGCATAATTAGGAAGTCCGCTCTAGAGATTTATTGAACTTTTAAGCAGGAAATTGCCAAGGAAAGGATCTACGATAATACTCGGGGTAGTTCTCTACATTTTGAGGCCAGGACGGGAGGATTGCGAACCAAGACATATCGGGCCAAATACGAAGGGGTAGACACAGTATGCAGTGCGTGTGGAGAGGAAGAAGAAACAGCCGAACACTTGATAATGTTCTGTAAAGGGCTTCTCCCTATTGTTCAGAATGATGGCGCAGAGTTTTTCAAAGCACTGGGGTTTAGGGACAGGGAGGACAAAATAGACTTTAAGTGGGTAAAATTAACTGGAAGGAGGTTGTCTGATTGGTGGCTAAAGTCAAGGCACGAGTGACAATTAAACCCTTCACTGCAAAGTACGAATCCTCAACCTCACTATTTATTTCCGATGGAGGCGGAAATGTTGTAGGCCCGTGTGCTCAGATTTGGGTGCACGTTAAAGAACCCCAGGTGGTCGAAATTTCCGAAGCCCTCCACTACGGCGTCTCTCATAATAAAATGGTGGTTTTGGGACGTTAAACCCCACATATCAATCATCAATCAACCTCACTATTTAGGAGAAAAAAATGTAGTTTTTGGTTCATTAAGTATTACGGCTTGGTGGCGCTAGCCACCACCCAATTTGAAGGGTACAGCCATATCTATCTATCAATCAATCCATCGGACAGGCAGGTTGGCACGCGCTCGCATTGTCCGCAAACTTTTGTGGTCGACTGTACGTACGAAGACTGCACCGCATGCAACTATTATGAGCAGTTCATATATCTATTGCTTTCGTTGATGTTTGAGAACCACGAAATGAGGTCATCACGAATCTTGCATGGCTTTTGCGTATGTACTTCATTTCGTTAACGTTCGGTGCTCAGAACACATGACTGGAGAACTTATTTCATGCATTTTGTTGGTACGTACGGCTTCATCTTGCCCGTACATACCTACGGAGAAGAAACAGCAGCGCTTACAAAGAGGGCTTACCTTAAAGGAGCCCTTAAACACTTTGACAAGTAACCATAGAATGAATCCACTGAAAGAGCTTATTGCCTCACAAATACAAGGCCACAAGATTTTAACTATCCGTCTTGTCCGAGCGGAGTTACAAAGATTATTCACACACTGTCAACGCATTCTCTCTCCTCTCGTCCTGACGAAAGCGCTGGAAGCTAAGCAGGGAAAGATGAAAGAGGCAAAGAAATACGTCACGCGCACCTCGTGACTTTGAGCACTTTATTACTGTTTTTTTAATGCACGGCTTTTTCAGCGTGATCGCGCGCGCACACTCATGTACAAGTCGCGGCCTCCCGCGGCGATCTCTGTAATGACTGAGTGTGCTATGTTCAAATCAGCCAATGGCTGATAGATGGGTATTCTACGTGTAATATTCAAGCATCTTCCGTCATTTCTCGTGAGGAGAGAAAGCAATTTTAGCTGACTTTGATAAATTATTGTGAATTCCAGGCCGCGTGCTGCGCTACAGTACTTAGCTCGCGTGTTGTCGGGAGCCTCTACTACTGGTCAGCAGCGTTTTCTAACCATGCTCAAAAAGTGTTGCAGGGCGTCTTTAGGAGACGGGTAGAGCAGAGTGGGCGTGGGAACAACCGGGGTAAAAAATAGCATTGTTGAAATTATGAAGACGAAACGGACATGGGCCATACTAGTATGTGCAGGACAATCGCTGGTCCTTGAGGGCAGGGGCGTGCTCAGGGAGTCGCACACAGACCCGTGCCCCTCCCCCTCGCAATTTTTTAGTCATAGCATGCGAAAGTGTTAAATGACTATCTCAAGGGAGTACCCTCTCCGAAATTAGGGACGTGCCCAGTCCCCGAAAAATTTTTTTACCGTGATATCGTTTAAGAGCTCATTTCGCACCGGCGTTGGTATCGTTGATTGTCAGCGAAAAATTATCATCTTATGCGTGGCCAAAAAACAGAGACCACTGCAAATATAATTAAAAAATCCGGGGTCGCAGTTTGAATCGACCCGAGTCGCTTGGGCAGGAGGGGGATCGAACATGGGTCGTTTTCGTGGCGAGTAGATGTTCCACCACACAGCCCCGCCGCTGCTTGTGAATTCAGTGAAAATGACTTCCTCTGCTTGAAATGCATGGAAAGCAACTTTCATGCTTTAAAAAGCACGTGTTCTGTATACATGCTTCGCCCTACATCATAAAACATTGCAGTAAAATTGCGTAGTACAAACGCACAGTGCCATCGAGTGTCAAGACATGGGATTATCATAATGACTTCATGGTCTAAAACCGGTCACCCGTTACAAAAGGTACACATCTTACTGTAACATTCCCTCAAGGCTGCGTAGTGGGTGGATAGCAAGTTCGCAAAGATTTCATGCACCAATTATTGGAAGTATGGACTAGGGACAGGCTATTTGGTATCTCGTTTAACTCCTAAAGGTGAAGCTTAAGAGCCCCGCAATTGTTCGGCTACGCGCATGTTTGGGGGTAGCTGAATGGATTCCAAGAGAAGGCAAACGCGTAGAAGGAGGCGAAAAGTTACGTGGGCAGATGAGATTAAGAGGCTCGCACGTATTACGTGCGAGCCTCTTAATCTCATCTGTCCCCGAAATACAAAACAGGGTATTGGTGGAACATGGGAGAGACCTTTGCCCTAAAAGAGTGGAGTCAGGCTAATGATGAAGATAAGTATCATGATAGGCTCCTTGTTTTTATGCGTGAATTCAAGCTGAGCAAACAGGCATGGCTTGATGGATAAATACAGTTCCACAAAATTAAATATTATGTAACCCATAAGCATTTATGATTTGCTTATTCCTATGAGGATATGTTATTCCTGAGGAACCACATTTTTGCGTGCAGCTATGCTAACAAAATAGAAGGGCATATACTTGAAATGTTGGCTTGCCGTGATCGCAAGATGTGCTTGAAATTTTTTCAGACCACTTTTTTTTTGTTAAATATGGTATGCTCTATCCATTTCATTGTCGGCGTACTGTCTCATACGTCGGTCGTCAAAGCAAAAGGCAACCAATAAACTTCGCTTTGCCCCTTTTATGGAGAACATCTGCTTGTTTTACCGTCTGATAACACATCAAATAAAAGTAAAAAAATATATATGTATATACATGGATAAACTGCGCACATGAGAGCCATGGTTTTATTTCGCTCGCCTTTATGGGTTATTCCGCCTCTAATAAAACATTCTTGAAGGTTCTTCGAAAAGCAGTACTACATTTGTTCAGCGCTTCATTCCCTCAGAGCAGAGATAAATGTCGAAAATTGCGCAGGCCTGCAGATGATAAGCACTTTGCAACATCAAGAGGACTGAGGGTTGTCTCTCTTCCTATGTCCTGGTAGGAATCTCGGTCAAGATTTACGAGGAGGATTTTTAAATGCAGCTCGCACCAAACAGTGCTACTTAGAAATTTACTCCAAAAGAAAAAAAACTGAACCTTGAATGGTTACGAAATGCACAAAATAGACAAGCGGTGGACAGTGAGAAGCCAATGGCTACCAAGCAAGAAATGAAAAACGCAGTCACGAAAGGCAAAGTTAGATGTGGGGATGAGATTAAGAAACTGGCAGGAATAGAATTAAATCAGCTCGCATGAGATAGGTTAAACTTGAGATCATAGGGAGAGGTCTCAGCCTTGAAGCGGACTAAAACAGGCTTAGAATGAAAAACATAGTGCGTGATGCTGATACGAAGCTATCGTTAGTACTATCGATGCTATCTATAGTTCAGATCATAATCAACTATTGATGCTAAATAATAATTGGTAGCTCCAACACAATAGGTTTGCTAGTATTAACTCATATTATATTATCAAGCATGAATGTATATTGTATGGTAATGTAGTTCAGCAAATGTATAGAACATCAGGAGCAGAGTGAAACGCAGGAAAGTTGACATGCCTCTGCTCCTCGATCAATTTTCCTGGCAGATCCCTGAGAATGAACTTGAATAATTAAGGTGTACAGGAAACAAGGTAGGCACATTTGACGGTGCTCTGCAGCTTGAACATCATGATGCATTTTGTCAAATTATGACGAAGTTCATAATTTGACAAAATATGACGAAGTTTATTTATTCTAAGGTGTACAGGCACACGTTTGAATGTTAATTTATTGGCGAATATATTCCTGAATTATCACTGCTACACGAGTTATTATTTAACTAAAAATTGAGCCCAGCAACAAAACGGAATATTTCTGGTAATAGGCTATCACAAAAGTTTTTTTGAGAACAACGGCTTGCAAAAACATGATTTAAAACACTATTGAGAGCAATATCGCCAGCAACCGATCGTACTACCAATTGCGCTATAAATCATACTACCAACAGTGTACTGATAGTAGCACTATGAATATTTCTATATGTCATCAATAGTTAAAAAGAAGTTCTGACCCAATAGATAGTTTTGTTTCGATCGATTGTTCAAAAATTTTAGTCGGATTTGAATGGTGTGCTATTTTATTGGCATTCTGCATAGAACACGTGCCACCCATAATTACGCATGGGTGGCACGTGTTCCTCAATGTTATCAAATATTTCGTAACATTTACCACCAATAATTACAGAATTTCACAAAGAGCACGACAACATTTATCGCCGCGGGCAAAATGAAAGGAACAAATTGTAAAGTATGAAAGCCTACTTTGATAGAGTGATTTCTACTGCGCTGATGGCAGCTAAGCTTTAAAACGCTGTTCATTGGCCGTTTTCGCCCTTTCAAATAGTTTGTGCGTGCGAAGAATTCCGTTACTGGTCTTCGGCGCTTCGAAAGCGCTAATAATACTTTCATTGCTCTGCATATAAACATAGAATATGAAGATCAACTGATACAGTTATCAAATCTGCTGGTTAATATTTCACAACTGTCGGATACGCATTTTGATTCGTTCCATCATTCAATAAAGATCATGTTATCCTCGTTATACTGTAATTTATTGAAGCTTGACATTCATACCAAACTATCATGCTGCAGCCCAGCAATAAGGAATATTTGAATAGTCCATCGAGATGTCGTAACTTTGTATACATACTCGATAGTTTTGATGTCAGAACCACAAAGCTTGCCCGCAACACCACCTCCTGCTATCGCTAAAGCATTCTGGGCCATTCAAACCATACGGTGGGGCTTCATTCAATATTGTTCGTCACATAAAACACAGAACATTCAAATCGCTGAGGAACGGTGTCTCAGTAATAAATGGAAAGTCGCTCTGGGCAATAGTGTTGGCTTTTAAGAAATGCTAGATTGAGTGTTTGAATTGAAATTATTCTAAGCTCACTGGATGTTTCTGTATTTATGTGGTGTATTTTACTTCCAAAATCTGGGTATTGTATCTTTTCCGAATGCCTTTGAGCACAAAGGTCTTGTCTTCGCAGATCAGTGTAAGGGATGTCGGTGACACGTCACCAGCCAACGCCATGTTTGTGACATATCTCGTAGATAGTGCCATCAGTTTAGTACTAACCAAGCGAAAACTACGTTCGAATAGCTAGAAAATGTGGAACGCAACACTAGCCTCGAAGTACAACTTGTGGAGGTACAATGAGCCGAGGAGATGGAGAACAGGCCCTGCGTCTCACCGCCACCCATACATGTAAGAAAAAAAAGCTTTTTCAAAGCGATACTGCAAGTTGGCCTAGTCGGAACAAACTAATCCTAATGGAATCGCGCGAGAACTAGGAGATAAAGAAAAGATACACAAGGACGAGCACGATTTGAACACGTGGTTGATTTTTTTCGGACACATTGACTTAACCATGCGATCTATATATACGTGACCAGCTTAGAAAAATACACGCACAAAGCACACCCATCATACAGTTTGTGTTCACAGGCTTTAATGTATAGGAACGGAGTGAGGTTTATTTCTTGAGCTAGCCAACATAGGTTCGTTAAATGTCTTTTGTTTTTGCCTGTCAATGGAAAAGACCTACGCTAACTCCCTTCAAAATTACTTGTGTTGTCTGTATTTATAAAACAAGGCATTCATGCCCACCCATCTCACTGCGTCGCTGATTGTGCTATATAGGTATATATTTTAAGAGGAGGTGTATGTTCATTAGTCTCCTATTCGGACATTTGTTAGTCTTCCTATTTATACACACACATCAAAGGAATATTGCACGTTTGATAAGCTTGTGTTAAGGTGTCTATTGTATCAAATTGTTTTCTTGTCTCTTTTTCTCTCTCGTGTTCACAGAGAAAAAGCAGGGAGCTTAACTAGACGTCAGCAGAGTGATAATGCGGATACTAAAATTGCACCATGTGGTGAAATTTTAACTTGAGAGGGTTTGATGCTGAGATTCCGGAAGACATCACTGGCGTATTCTTCTGTTTCTTCGGGTGTCACGGACTGGGATTTCAACCCCTCACCGTTCGTTACGCGACAATGGCAGTCAGGAACTTCAACTGCTGATCTACCAGCCTTGATGCCTGTACATTTTGGAACGCGTTTTAAATAATTTAAGCATTCTCGCACTCACGGGTCCATGACTTGGCGGCGGGGCTCACCCTGCCGGTCTCACCCTGCCTAGTGTGGCTTGCAGCCGAACATCTCCCTTGAAGGAAATGGGCCCCTCAGGACTTTTTCACTGACTGACTGGCCAGTGATCTTATTGGAATGGGCGATGTCACCGCCTTAAAGATGTGAAGTGACCTACAGCATCACGACTCTAACGAACGCTGACAGTACGCTCTTCAGTTGGCTCAGCACAGCGAGGGCTGCCTGAGGCCACCGAAGCGTCTTAATAATTCAAGCGATCAAAGCTTCTCCCCCTTCTTTCACTCACTCACTTTCCTTTCTGCATGACTCGTGTCCTTATATTTCCTGACTGCCAGGATCACACTTAAACAAATACAGACACAGCCACAGGCAAGGCAGAAGAATGGTACGGCATAAAACATATGGATGCTCGGGGGTTGTGGAATGCTTATCCCTGGCGTTTTCTGGGAAAGTTTCACAGGGATGATATATTCTCACGACGATATTTTCCCAGTCTGGGCTGTCCAGTAGGCCCATGACAGGGCTAGAAAGCTCGACCTCTCACTCCCGACGGTAGATCAGCCAGCCAGGTGGCAACGCCCTTCACAGGACGTACCAATAAAGTTTCTTCCATTAGGAAAAGGAACCTTTCGAACACTACACGTATTTCACAACAGCATTGAAGCGAATTAAGACGTCTGTAACAAAGAAAAGGCTGCTTGCAAGACGTTCTTCAGTAGTCACAAAGCCACCGAGGCTGGCTCCCCGATTTCTACTCCATTTCTTCTCAGCACAGCTCGACTGAGTGCTTTGTTGCAGTCGGAGATGCGAGTGGACTCAGGCTACGAGCTGTGCCTCTCGGGTTCCTGAAGCACTGAGTGGGAGTAATTGCATGAGCAGCAATGTTGGTTACTCGGTTAATGGAGAGAGCAAACCTTGCTGTTTCTATACTCCAATCAAGATAACTTCGAGGACCGCGTATCGATATTGTTAATGCTTACTGTGTACTTGTTTATGCCAATTTTTTAAGTTTCCGACGTTTGTAAAATGTTACATGCGTTGTAATAATTCTTGCTGTTCAATGCATGTTTCGCCACCTGTATAGTACTAGAGAAGCCTTTATTGTATTCATTATAAACAATCAAACAAACAATTATGTCAATAAGTCAAAACAGTGCATGTAGTTCCTGTATGTTATGAACATCGTCACATACGTTTGAAAGCACCTCTCCATTGTCTGACTGTGAACATACGGCACGTGGAGATCCTCTGGAAGCAGTTGGCAATGAGGAAAATGCACGTTTTTTTTTTTCGAGCGTGTCCTTGATGTATGCACTTGCTCACCTCTGCAGGAAACACCTGTGTGTCGCTAAATGGCATTTCCAGCGCATGTCACTATGACGCTGCTTTGAAAGCTGTAGAGGGAACGCGTACACGCATGTTCTCTGTTAACTGGTTCTATAACAGCAATGGATCTGTGGTTTATCTGCTATTGATCGAAGTTATGTTGATGCTAGTAGTATATTAGCGCCGATACTATGTATTCCTGATTAATCAGCGTTATGTCCCTATAGCTTCGGCACAATGACAAACGTCTCCCAAAACAAGAAACAACGCGTGTCGAACAATAGTTCTCAATTATACTCAATATTTGAAATGCGAAGCGTTTCTTAGCGATCTTCGGCGACTTTGGCATATCTATCTATCTATCTATCTATCTATCTATCTATCTATCTATCTATCTATCTATCTATCTATCTATCTATCTATCTATCTATCTATCTATCTATCTAGCCGCCTATGACTTTTAGCTCTCCTGGCCGTTTCGATAATGGTATCGATACCAAACGTGGTATGACATAACATGACTGTATGAAGAACATATTTCACTAATAATATGAAAATCATGACACGTATGTCACGAATGTCGTGATCTGCATTTCATGGTCCTACAGCTCTTGCGGTGGTTTTGTTCACATGGCATGCTGCGAAATTTGTATGGTAAGCAATGATTGCATGGCGAACACAAACGACACACCCTAGCATGACAATCATGACATGCATTTCATGTAACAACATGACTACACGCAACGCTCATGATACGCTCGCGGCCGTTTCGTTAGTGTCACAAATAACAAATTTGGTATTACAGTACGTGGATGGATGACGAAAGTATGTGGCTAATGCAAACATGACAATCAAGAGTTGCGTGTCATGTAACAACAAGACTACATGCCACAATCGTGATGCACTGGCGGTCGTTTCGCTAGCTTCACTTATACCAAATTTGCGAATCAATTACGAAGGTATGATAATGGCGCAAACATGATAAGCTTGAGATGCGCGTCATGTAAAAACATGACTGCATGCTACGCTCGTGAGTCGCTCGCGGCCGTTCCGCTAGCTCCACATGTTATAAACTCATATATTACGTGACGCGAACGGACGACAATGGTAAATGACACATCCATACATGATAATCACGACATGTTTGCCATTTAACAACATAACTACATGCCACACTGATGATGCGCTCACGGCCGTTTTGCTAGCTTCGCATATGCCAAATTTGGTATTATGGGACGCCAATAGATGGCGAAGGTATCTGACTGCTCCGAACGTGATAATCATGAGATGCGTGTCACGTGAGAACATGACTACATGCCACAGTCAAGGCGCCAATACATTTCGATGCGACGCGGTGCGCGTGCTCGCCGACGTTCATTTCGTCGCGTCACGCTGGCGTTGCCACGCCAGGCGCCGGTAATGCCATATACTCGCAGGCGCGTGCCGCGCTGCGTTGCTTTAACGCATGCGCGTTTCAGCGCGTCCTGCGTCCCTCCGTCACGAAAAAAACACGCAGTGTTGTCTGGGTAATGCATTGGTGCGAATTTCGCGCCGGTTGCCATCGGGCCGCGGCGACGGACGATAGTCGCGCCGGTCGCGCCTGGTGTCAGACTATACAGTGCTCACGTATTGCTAACGTAGCATCGCTGTGCTTAGCATGCGCGCGCGTCAACGCTACTTTGGAGTACAATGGGCCCTTCATGATTCGCTCGCGGCCATTTTGCTAGCTCCACATATACCGAATTTGGTGTTACGTGACGTCAATGGATGACGAAATTTAGAACTGGTGTAAACATGATAATCCTGACACGCGTGTAATGTAAGAACATGACAACATACCACGCTCATAGCGTGCTCACTGCCGTTTCGCTAGCTCCACATATACTCAATTTGATTTCACGTCACGTGAATAGATAACGAAGGTAAACGACACATCGAAACATGATAATCATGACACGGAAGTTATGTAGGGCATCATTTACCTCTACCTCGTAACGTTGTGCTGATTTCAAAGCGACATATCAACATTTCTCATTCGCGCTTCGCATATGATCGATTCCCACTGTACGTGGGATCTGCTGATTTTTTTCTTCATAATCTAACACCATAGAATTTGGCCTTGGTTGTTGTAGCAGTGCTGCTGTACACACGAGGTAAATAATATTAGTTTTGTGTCAGGGAACGTTAAATTACTACAATGCGCAGTTCAATATTGACATCGGCATGGCTCGATGTAAGTGCGCTAAAATGGTGAATCAATACACTTGAGCTTATTCTCCAGCAATTTTCCATGTCACTCTTTGTGTTCACTATCAGTGTATGAAACACCCACCCCAAAAATTTTTTATACCACGTATTGTTTCAGCTATGTCCTCTTGAAACTGCCCACTTGTTTGCACCTAAGGTCTGCAATATGTAATGAATAAATTATATAATAATGAATAAATAGATAACTAAATAAATAAATATCTCATGGCGTTCAAATATATTTGCTGCATGGGGTGCATGGGAGTTCCAAAATGAGAGGCACGTCGTCACACATGATTACTAAGAAAGTGTAAGCCCATCCCCTTACACTGACGGGAAAGCTGTAACACATGAGTGTGTTCTGACAGTGCTTGGGCCAGCTGTAAGGGTGGTCATGCCACACACCGGATTGAACTTAATCATAAGCTGCTTCGCATCTACAAACGCCAGGCTTGCAGTGGAAGTGCAGCAAAGTCATAGAGAAAACAAGAAGAGTGCCACTTGTTGGTCCCGTTGGAAACACTTTAAGACGCGCGTGGTCGATTCCGTGCTGAACACTTTTGTTACCTGCGATTTGTTAGTGCGATTTAGATTTCGCTAATCAAAGCCCCGTCCTCGGAGTCCTTCGATCGTGCCCCCCATCTTCCTTATCTCTTCTCTCCTCTTTACACACTCGTGCGTGACGAGTACTTTTAAATCCAGATGCATTTCTGAGTCGGGCTATGTCAAGCGTCCGTCGGTATTCGTTCACCACCCTTTCCCATATTAAAGTGTGGGCGTGCGTGTTCCTAGCAACTGGAGCCCCCACCATGTCACGCTTCAGCGTTGGAAGCCGTCCGCAACAGCTGCGGGCGCATGCTCTTATCCTCACCCCTGCAACCGGAGCCGCCACATCATTGACTTGAAAGTGATTGCCTTTTGAAACGCGTTTGCAGCTTTTGTGCTGCCTTGGAACAGCGTGAAAACAGCGCGTTCTCAACACGCTTGTGCTGCATTGAAGGCCTTGGCAACACCCCTGAAGGTAGGTAGGTATAAACTTTATTTTTCCTTTGTAAAGGAAAGGTGCAATGGAAGAGAGATGAGGAGAGATTGCTACGCTCGATAGTCCTCCGCAACCCTCTCTGCCCAACCCAGGATGGCCTCCTGGACGTCGGGTTTCAAGCTGCGCATGGCAGCCTCCCACTGCTCCTCATTACTAATTAGTTTTCGAAGGGACGGTGGAGGGGGGTGCTTAGGGCACCCCCACATGATATGATTAAGATTTGCTTTCTGTGCGGAGCAATATTTACAGGAGGAGGACGGGTAAAGAGAAGGGTACATGAGGTGAAGAATGTAAGGAGAAGGAAAGGTGTGAGTCTGCAGCTGTCGCCACAGTACTTCGCGCCTTCGTATGGATTTCGACGTTAGCGGCGGTAAGGATAAACGACCAAGGCGGTAGTGACTACAGATGTCGTGAAATGTTAAAAGGCGATCCCGCGCAGCAAACGGTGCCGTTGTCGAAACGGGGCCTGGCTCTTCCAGCGCCTGCGCCCGGAACGTAAATCCTCGGGCGCTGGCGTGAGCCGCCTCGTTACCGGCAAGGCCCGCGTGCGCGGGAGTCCATATTAAAGCCGTGTCTTGTTGCGGGGGATGGGCCAAAAGGAGGGAGAGGGCTGTTTTGGACACCCTACCCGCTCCAAAATTGTAGATGGCAGTTTTTGAATCACTAATAATAAGTGAATAATTTGGAACTGTAAGGGCCAGAGCTATGGCTGCTTCTTCCGCCTCCTCAGAAGAGGAAGCAGAAATAGAAGCAGCAGCAGATATCTGACCTAGCGAATTCACAACTGAGAGGGCGAAAAAAGGACGAGTACTGTATTCGGCAGCGTCAACGTAGAGCACTTCTTTAGAAGTAGAAAATCGTTTTTCGAGAGTTTTTGCACGCTGTCGTCGACGTTGCTCGTGGTGCACAGGGTGCATGTTTTTAGGGAGCGGCGGAATGAGTAGATTCTTGTGTATTTCACGCGGAATAGTGTGTTTGGCGTTAGTGGTTGGAGTTGGCCTGATACTGAGGGTATCGAGTATGTATCTTCCGGTCTGTGTGTTGGAAAGACGAGCATATTGTGAAGTTAAGTGTGCTTCAATAAGTTCAGTTAAGGTGTTCAATGTGCCTGTCTCCATGAGCCGTGCGGTGGACGTTCGAATGGGGACTCCGAGAGCGAATTTGTAGATTTTACGTAACAAAGTGTCTACGTTATTTTGTTCTCTTCTCAGAAGGAACAGATAAGGGAGAGAATAAGTCACTTTATTGAGGACGAAGGCTTGGATGAGGCGGAGGAGCTCTGCCTCTCGTAGCCCGCCATGCTTATTAGATATCCTGCCTATAAGGCGTAGAGTGTGGTCCACAGTTGTTTGAAGTGCTTTAATGGTGTGTGTGTTTAGTCGATTTCGTTGTATGTGTAGTCCAAGCACCCTGAGTCTGTCAACTTTAGGCACGGGTGTATTGTTCAGTGTTATTTGTATATCAGAGATGTGCTTTTCAGAGCCCCGATGGGCAGGAAGGAGGAGCAGTTCAGATTTAGTGGGTGAACAGGTCAGATTCATGTTACCCGCACAAACCACCACCCTGTCAGCAGCAGTCTGCAGAGTTTCCTGAATGTGACCATCGGAGCCGCCTGTCATCCAGAGGGTAATATCATCTGCATAAAGTGAAAATTTGAGATCTGATATGGATCTCAGCGTTCGAGCCAGCGGCATCATCGCGATGTTAAAAAGGAAAGGTGATAACACTGATCCTTGAGGTGTGCCGAAACTCCCCAAGGAGTAAGAACAAGAGTGTTCAGACCCAATGTAAATAGTTGCCGTACGGTTCGAAAGGAACGCAGATATGTAATCATGAATCTTTTTACCAACGCCTATAGCGCTCAGTTCACTCAATATGGCAGTGTGGCTGACGTTGTTAAAAGCCCCATGGAGATCGAGACTGAGAATTGCTTGAGTATCGAGGCTAGAGTTAGGGATAATGATGTCATGCTTCAGTCGAAGCATGACATCTTGACTGGAAAGGGATTTACGGAAGCCTATCATTTCGTGAGGGTATAAGTTGTGTTCTTCTATAAATTTGCTAAGGCGGTTGAGGATTACATGTTCAAGTGTTTTTCCGATGCATGAAGTGAGGGAAATCGGACGTAGGTTGGCTGTGTTTATGGGCTTACCAGGTTTTGGTATGAAAATAACTCTGGCGTCCTTCCACGCAGCCGGCAAGGTAGAAGTGTCGAAGCAGTGGTTAAAAAATTTAGTGAGGGCTATAATTGAGTTTTCATCTAAGTTGCGGAGAAGTTTATTATTGACGAGGTCAGGGCCTGGTGCAGATGAGGTGCGAAGGTTCGCAAGCGCGTGTCTAACCTCAGCCTCCGTTATGGGGCTACTGAGATCATCATTTGGTTGTCCGATATAGTCAGGTGCATCGTATCGATACGCGCTGGGTAGGTGTTTGTCACGAAGATCATTAAAAAGAGTGTTTAAGTTACCTTTGTGCGAGTGAAGTAGTTTGTTAATGTGATGATTATTTGCGGTACGTGATATGGTAGGGTCTAATAAATGCCGCAGGAGCTGCCATGTCATCTTGCTGTCTAGGTGGCCATGCATGCTTTCGCATTTCTGGGTCCATTGTTGACAAGCAAGCTGTATGGCATAGTCCTGAATTTGCAAATCGAGTCTCGCAATTCTCAGTCTCAGTCGGCGATTGTGTCGCCTCTTCTTCCAGCGTTTGAGGAGAGATTGCTTAGCTTCCCACATGTGAAGAAGTCGGGTGTCAACTATTGTAAAAGGCGTATCAGGTGGTAACATGGTGGTATGCGTTTTTGTGTCAGTGTGCAATTGCTGTACCCATTCCGAGATATCATCTATCTCAGTAGGCGCCGAGCAGTGACGGGCCTCGCGAAACTTGTTCCAGTTAATAAGGCTCAGGCGCTTGGGAGCTAAAGGTTTGTGTCGGAAGTGTATGGTAGTTTGAATAATGTAGTGGTCACTACCGAAGTTAATGTTCAGGTTGGTCCATGTGACAAAGTGAACGCGATGGCTGAGTGTAAGATCGGGAGATGTATCTTTAGCTACACTATTACCTAATCTAGTGGGCATGTCTATATTGTTGTGGAGGGTGAGGCGGTGATCCTGTATGTGAACCCACAAAGCCCTACCCTTGGGTGTAGAAACAGAGTGGCCCCATACTTGATTTGGTGCATTAAAATCACCAAGTATTAGGAGAGGGTGATGTTTCGCGGCCGCAATGGCTCGGGCAAAGAGAGTATTGAAGCGATGGTGTTTCGCCTGTGGCCTACTATAGACGTTTAATACGTATAAAGGCGATTCTTGAGTTTTACAAGGAAGGACCTCCAAAAAGTTGTGCTCCACATCGACGCCGTCGAAATTAGAGTGAGTTACCGTCAAATGTTTTTGCGTTAATATTGCCGTATCGGGAGAATTTAGAGATTTAGTTTGGTGTACACTGTAACCGGGAAAAGTTATGTTTCCGTGGGTCTCTTGTAGGGCAATGACTGCAGGGGGTTTGGGGCAGGAGGCCAAATATTGTTGAAGAGTCGCTTTCTTTTTGCGGAACCCCCTGCAGTTCCATTGCCATACTACAAAGTTCGAGCGATTAGGGTTTGCAGCCATTGTCGGGAGGGGGTGTAGGAGAGAAGGCGGGTACGGCTATATTTGGATTATTGGCCGTGACGGCCGCAATCCATGCAGTGGTCTGCTGCATTTGAGTTTGTACAAAATCTAGAAACTTGTCAAGTTTGTCATTTATGGCAGCTTGGCCCGTCTCCTGAGCTGTGAATCTGCTCTCTATGTGAGAAATCTTACTTTCAATGACGGCGAATTTCTTCTGTGTTTTATTTTCGAGGGCGTTTATCCTATCGTTAAGAGTTAGAACTGTGTCGCTGAGAGATTCTTCTTCGCGTGGTGTGGCAGGGGTTTTGCGCTTATTTGAGGGTGGCAGCTGGGAGGTGTCTCGAGGCATTGTAGTGTCCATGTCAGTAGGAGGAAGAGGTATCGTGGGTTCAACAGCAGGGGGCGATTGAGCAGGAATGAAAGATCGTGGTTCGGAATGCTGCGAAAGATTGCTAAGGGGCATTCGGGATTGTAGCTCGAGCTTTAACTTTTGAATTTCTGCCTTGAGGCTAGCGTTTTCAGCTAGAACTTTTTCTAGGCTAATGTTTTGAGATAAGGAGCAGTTAGAGGAAGCTGCCTGTGCCCAGCTTACCTTTAATGGGTTTGGCAGATGACTGGTGGAATGGGGGTTCGTTGACTGGGTCGGGAAGTCAAGTTCTTTGGGAGTCGAGTTTGGGCCCCGCCTCTTGCTCTTGCTGCGACCCCGCTGTGGGCCACGCTCTTGCGAGCGATTAAGGCTCGGTGTCCGGGATGATGGAACTTCTGAGGGCTTAGGTGTCTGGTGTTTAGGTGTCTTAGTCTTGTAACGCTGTTTGCACAATGGGGAACCGGTGATGTGAGCTCCACCACACACGACACAGACGGGTTCACATTCATGGTCCATTGAGGAATCCTTCAGTCCGCACTTGTGACAGATTGCATCGGGAGTAGAGGGGCAGACATCCTGGCGATGTCCAATTTTTCGGCAACGGGTGCAGGCTTCCACCTTCAGTCGGAATGGGCGGCAGCGAAGCGTGCAGCCTTCGTAGTTGATGTAAAAAGGGACGTGCGTGCCACGGAAAACAACCAAGATGGTTTCGGTGGTGCTCAGTCGGCGAGCGGCCCCAATGGTCATGGCTGGATTACATCTTTGGAGGGTTGGAAGGATTTCCTCGTCAGCGTAATCCAGAGGGAGATGAAACCTTCCACGACAAGAATCTACAGGGTCGGCAACGTGGGTGACGACTTCGTAGGGGACTCCGTTGAACTTTAAGGTCCGGATGTTGTGGTATAAATCTGCTCGGTCCATGCTTGACGTACTCACGAGCACTGTGTGACTGGTGGGATTGACCCTGATTTGATCAGGGCTGCTGATGGGAAGTCCAACTGCTTTGAGAACGAGTTGTCGTAAGACACAGGGGTGCAACTTGGTACAGTCGAGACCCCCGCGTATCCGAAGAATCACCTTGTAGTCCGCATCGGGCAGTGGTGGAGGTTTAGGCTCCCATGAAGATGGTTTCTTCAGATCCGCTGCGCAGGTGTCAGCCGATGAACCAGTGGGACGAAGGTCAGCATGTAGAGCACGCCATGAGCGAGCGGCGTCGCCTCCAGCAGCGACGCCCGCTGCGACGCTGGCCGCGTCGCGCTGGGCGCCTCCACTCATACTAGGCCGGCGGTTAGGCCTAGCGCGGAAGCGGTCGAGCTGAACAATAAACAGTCAGCACTGTTCTCAAGGAGCATTATCACATCCCAACAAGGTGTCGAATGGGTGCCAGGTCCACTTACAGTTGGTGTGATGTGTGATCCAGGGTCCAAGGACCTGAAGAGGTGGTCATAACACGGTAAGTAGCCGGAGCCAAACGTACACACGTCAGCGTTTGATCGGGATCAAGACGCGTCCAACACCCCTGAAGTGATCACGAACGCATGGAAGCGTTCATTCAAAGAGGCGCTCAAAAGAGAGACGCTTGAGTGCGTCAATAGAGGATTTTAGTCTGTCGGGCACTCTGGTACGTTTTAGGGGCGAAGTTCCTTATGGCGTGGCTTGTGCGTCCGTCGTAGTACGTAACCACCAGTGGCACATTCCCGAAATAGGTATAACATTTGACCTCCAAGGTGGTGCCGGTGAGAGATTTCTTCTGTGCGTTGTTTAACAATAAAAAATAGTGCTCAATGTACATGCCAATGGCTGCTAATGGGGAATGATAGACAGGAGCATTCGGCTTTTAGTCAACGCGCACGCTGCGATCCCCATTAGCAGCCATTGGCATGTACATTGAGCACTATCGGAAAAGAAAGGGTTGCTACATTATTCTCGTTGGGTGTAACCTCCTTAGTTTTAGAAAAGCTTAGCGAGCGTTGAGCCACAGGGCCATGAATACAATGAACTAGTATATACCATGAATGAATTCGATGTGGTTAAAGGGGGAAGCAGATACGAAGCGCAAGCCGTAAGAAATTAAAAGCTGAATCCTCCTGTCTCTCATTTCACGTTAGCAGCCACTGGCATGTACCTTGAGCACTATCTGACAGGAAAAGGTTGCTACGTTATACTCGCTGGGCGTAACCTCCTTGGTTTTAGAAAGGTTTAGCGAGCATTGGGCCGCAGTGCAATGAATACAGTGAACTAGTATATACCATGAACTCAAGGTGATTGAAGGTGGGAAGTAGACCCGAAGCGCAAGCCGTAAGAAATTGTGCGTGTGCCACCTCTCGTTTAGTCCTTAAAATGTCCACTGAATGGCGGTGCTTCTATATGGGGAATATATGATATAAACATGCGAGATGGTGGGACTTGGAGTGTTAAATAGATGGACGAAGGGACACACAGACAGATGCAAGGATGGACGCATGAACGGGCGCACGGGCGGATGCATCAACGAACGCAGGGACGGGCGCACAGACAGACGCATGGACGGTCACACAGACGGACGCATGGATGGACGAATGCTTCGCCCCACTCTCCATCATTCACTCCGTGGATATGCTGCCATTTTTTTGCGTGTACCGGGTTGCCGGAGGGCATCAAGCCGGATAGCGTTGAAACGAGCTTTTTGCACTTTTAGCCCGTACCGCCCAAAAAACGCCCGCAACGTTTTCGCGGCCGTGGCCGCCGCATCTGCGTATGCGCAAAGTAGAAAATGTTCGCGATTACTGACTAAATCTGAGAAAGAAAAAAAAGTTGGACAATGCCAATAAATGTTTCGTTAGAAAACGGAACTTTGTTTGTTCTCTTAACTTGCGCTATGATTTAAACTTAACTATGAATAAAACATCAGCATCACGGTGATCGGCATCAGAATCGACATCACGAGTGTCCGCCGCAGTATAGCATTGACACTCTTTCAGTGATTGTGTGCCACTTCAAAGCATTCTCGAAATGGTTCAGCGCAATAGCTTCTTCGAGTATGATTTTATCATCCGTGGACATTGACTAAACCGCTGGTGTGCCTTCACATACGTGGAATTTCGTATAAGTCGCATGTTTCTTATATTGCCCTCAAGCAACTCACCTTGGCACATCACATTTAGATGACCGATACAGCGACTCTGTGCACAGCGACTCTGACACTGCGGCCTGGTTGGCAACGAAACAGCCGATAGCGAAGCAAGAGCGGCAATATACAACGCTCCTATGTACGTCAAAGTACCCTACACGCGAGGTGACGTCAACACATTGTTGAGATCACTCATGCGCGTATGCGCTGCCACTTACTGGTTGCTACCAGATCACCGGAACAAGCGCCTGCGGGAAACAGACCCCAGTATGACTTTTCGTCTTCCAGATAAAATCAGCCGAAGACATGCTAATATACTACACCGAATTCGCCTGGGCGTCGCCTTCACTCGTCACTACTCCCACCTAATCGGCCGTGCGGACAGCCCAAATTGTGAACGCTGCCAAGTGCGCTAAACGATAGCTCACATATTTTGTGACTGTGCATTATACGTGTCACAAAGAGAAATGCTAACTGCAACGTTGGCAAGCATTGGACAAACACCATTAAGTGAAAGCCACATATTGTCAGCAATGAACGACCAAACAGTGTCAAAAACTGCTACAGAGGCTGTTCTAGACTTTATAAAAAGCACTGGACTAGAAACTAGACTGTAGGGTACTATACTAAGTGGCTACTGTACATACGCACCACCTCTTCTTGTCCCCATCACCACCCTTCGTCCCTCTTTCTTTCCGCTTTTCCTTATCCCCTGTGTAGAGTAGCAGGCTAGAGCGAACTAGCTCAGGCCGACCTCTCTGCCTTCTAATAAATTCTCACTCCACTCTCACACTATCATCGACAGGCGAGTAGCTTGTCTACGACGCCATGCTGGCAGCGGGTCTCAAAGTAGCCATTTTGTTTTTTTTACGTTTTTCTTTGGATTGACTTGACTCGGTTCAAAGGAAAGTCGGTAATGGCAACCTTGGAAGCATGTTGGGCGTTTGGGTGTTTAGCGTGTCTGGTAAACGCCCGTAAGGCACGCGCATGCGCAGTTCAGACCCGGTAAACCGGTATCCGCAAACTTTTTTTCTGTAGAGCGGTGCGCCAGAGACTGAAATCCTCTAATGTGTCCAGCGAGCGTTTCATTTTTAGGGGCGAAGCTCCTTATAGCGACATTCGTTTGTTCGCCTCGTGGACGTAGTAGTAGTGTGTAAAAAGTATAATATTTTGACCTACAAGGTGGTGCCGGTGAGAGATTTCTTCTGTGCGTTGTTTAACAATAAAAGATAATGCTCAATGTACGGGCCAATGGCTGCTAAGGGGGAATGAAAGGCATGAGAATTCGGCTTTTAGTGAACGCGCACGCTGCGAATTTGTATTGTTGAACAACGCACCGAAGCAAAGAAAGGGTTGCTACGTTATACTCGCTGGGCGTAACTTCTAGGTTTTAGAAAGTTTTAGCGAGCGTTGGGCCGCAGTGCCATGAATACAGTGAACTAGTAGTATATACCATGAACTCGAGGTGGTTAAAGGTGCGAAGTAGACCCGAAGCGCAAGCCATAAGAAAGTGTGCATGTGCCACCTCTCGTTAAGTCCTTGGAATGTCCACTGAATGGCGGTGCTTCTATATGGAGAATATATAATGAAAAGATGCGAGATGATGGTACTTGGAGTGTTGAGTAGATGGACGAACGGCCACACAGACAGATGCATGGACGGACGCACGGATGGCTGCCGGACAGATGGACGCATGGACGGACACAGGAGCGGATGCATGGACGAAAGCAGGGACGGACGCAAAGATGAACGTGCGGACGCCCGAAGAGACGCACGCACGGACGGGCGGATGGACGCACGGGCGGCCACACAGGCGCACACATGGATGGACGGAAGCAAGAACGAATGGACGGACGGATGCTTCACCCCACTATTCATCATCCACTCCGTGGATATGCTGCCGTGTGTGCGCTAGCTACTTGAGCTGGAAACGAAAACAGCGTTTCTCGCTACAATACGTGCGGCAAATGGCGCTATTAGCTGCACGGTGTAAGAAAAAAAAAACCCAGCACCTCCACCTCCTATGAGACCACGTCCAGTACGCCAGTAACCAGGTTATATTTTTTATCCAGATGCACGAGCCAAAAAGACCCAGCCCGCGTAACATACGATGAAGATCACTTCAATGGTTTTTGTCATACAGATGAAGATGAAGTGCATAGTCAGCGCTCACACTATATATATATCTATATATATATATATAGTCAACTAGAATCTGTGAGACTGGTAACCACACGGAAGCGTTTATTTGGACAGTTTCGACCAGACTCTGGCCATGTGTTAGTGTTTAACACTAACACATGGCATCAATAAAAGCATCGGGAACCTATCGTTCGTTCCCTAAGGCGTGCAGACGTGAGATGTGACACGAATTGAGTCAGACATAATCAATATATTATTCCTCCACATGTTCATTTCATTATATTATTCCTCGACGTGCTCAAAGCGAGTGCCCAATAGTAATCTCGGGGTATGAACTAACCAAGCATTTTTCCATGTTCTGTTCGCACTTGTATGTTCGTTTGATGACTGTTTTCTTTTATTTTATTTTTATTTACTTTTCAATAATATTACAATTTTTATTTATAATATTAGTTTATTTTTGTATTACTGTGTTGTCGTTTTGCATTTCTCTGACTTTTTATTGATTTGTGCACATATCTCTCGCACAATATCATGAGTTCCATTATGTTTTGGTAATATTTGTTTAATTTTCACATTTCACATTTCTTTCTATTTACGGCTATTCCGTTTACTTATGTTTGCCTTATTATTTGTAAGTGGGATAACCCAACCAGTGCCAGCCGGTTTCAATTACAAGCGCTTCTGTGAGTGGTAAAGAGGGCTGGATACATGCACGCTGTCAATATAGCAACAGTGTCTTCTGGCCCAATATTTAGCCTGTAGTTTTCAAACGGCCTTATGTGTTTTCATCATCTTCGTCCCGAAATCGGCCACTCCCCCCCCCCCCCCCCCCCACACACAAGGAGCATGTCACTGTGGTCTCAGCGAAAACGAAACGCCTGTTTCCCCCTTTTTCTAAATGACCACAGAATGGGCCGTTTCAGGGGCCCTCTCTGTCGGAGTCGCCCCTTTCGCTACAAGTGATTGCCTGCCACCCAAGCTCACCAAAAATGTCCCTCTACGGCCTTCAATGGTGCTTAGAAATGTAACATAGAAGTGTGGCACCTTGTTTTAGTTGGTATGACATGACGATAATTATAGCGTGAGAACAGAACGATGACACGGAGGCAAGAAGGTGTCCAGAGAGACAAAAGGTGACACAGGGACAATAAGTGTCCTTCGTGTCCTTCTTGTCTTTTTGTCGTCCTTCTGTTCTCGCGCTATAACTATCTTCAATGGTGTGTCGCGTAAGCCACCCTATTCCCCTCTTCTTTCTTTTTTTCTCCTTCCTTCCTTTTTTCGTACTCCTTTGAATTTTTGGTTGGTTTATTTGGCTTCTGCTCTCTCTATTATTTATGTTTTACACAAACGTACGACACGTGCCCACTCTAAACGGGAACTCAGTCACCCTTCTTTTTTTTTTGCTAGCTACAACCACTGAGACGAGAACTGTTCGGCACGGCATGTGACACCACTGTAAAACATTATTAATTTGTCACTCTCTCCCGTTTCTTTCTTGCACCACCATGTCGATCCGGCATGTTCTCATAGCGTCGCACTTATTCACAAACCCTGACAAAGACCAGTCTACCAGTCAAAACTGTTTAAAATAAAATTAAGACATTCGCTAAGTTGTGTGTCTTCCCAAGTATGTTTGGCCCACTGAAAAAACTGTGTATATATATATATATATATATATATATATATATATATATATATATATATATATATATATATATATATATATATATATATATATATTGTGAAGAAGAAGATGTGCCTGCAGCGAGCAGCATCGCCAACGCCCGGCTCTCTCGGCTCGTGCTTCGGTCCGTTGCTGTGCCGATCGCTGGACGCTTCTTCACGCTGTCTCGTCGCTGTCTATACGCTACGTGGCCTCAAATGGAATATGTGCCTCTGTTACCTCGATGATGTCGTGGTTTTCTCCCATGACTTTCCTACGCACCTCCTTCGCCTCAGGCACGTTTTGAGTTGTCTGACCAACGCTGGTCTGCAGCTTAACCTGAAAAAATGCCGCTTCGCTGCACGCGAGCTCGTCATTTTAGGCCACATCGTGTCCAAGCACGGCGTATTACCAGACCCAGCAAAACTTCGAGCAGTCGCAGAATTTCCCAAGCCGACGATCATGAAAGAACTTTGCAGTTTTGTAGGCCTATGCTCCTATTTCCGGCGCTTTGTTCGCAATTTTGCATCTATCATGTCACCGTTAACCCAGCTTCTTCGCGGTGACGTGAACCTCACCTCCTGGTCCCCTGCGTGTGACGTTGCCTTCACTACTCTGCGCCGTCTGCTCACTTCCCCACCTATTCTTCGCCACTTCGACCCGACGGCTCCTACCGAAGTGCACACCGACGCCAGCGGCGTCGGGCTAGGCACGGTCCTCACTCAACGAAAGCCCTGCTATTCAGAATACGTTGTAGCCTACGCTAGCCGCACTCTGACGAAAGCCGAAACTAATTACAGCGTGACAGAAAAAGAGTGTTTCGCTCTGGTGTGGGCGCTTGGAAAGTTCCGGCCGTACTTATACGGCCGCCCGTTCGATCTAGTAACTGATCACCACGCGCTTTGCTGGCTCTCCATGTTGAAAGACCCTTCCAGCCGCTTTGCGCGATGGGCACTTCGCATCCAGGAGTACGACAATCGCGTCGTATACCGCTGCGGACGCAAACATTCTGACGCTGATGCCCTGTCCCGCTCACCTTTACCACCAGATCAGACGTGCGGAAACACTTGCCTCCAGACCTTGTCATCGCTAAATCTCGACTCGATCGCCACCGAACAACGTCGTGACCCGTGGATCGCCTCTCTTATCGAATATTTATCTGGCACGCCCCACCTTTCAGTATCTCGATCCCTTCGACGTCAAGCTTTCCATTTTGCCATCCGCGATCAACTTCTTTATCGACGCAACTACGCTCCCGATGGCCGCCGGTGGTTGCTGGTCATTCCACGCACTTTACTATCACAAGTGTGCGCCTCCCTTCACGACGATCCGCAATGTGGCCACGCCGGAGTGTTCAAAACATATGAACGCCTTCGCCATCGCTATTACTGGCGCGGCATGTACAATTTTGTACGTAAATTCGTGAAGTGCTGTCCTGACTGCCAGCGACGTAAATCAACACTGCCACGTGCGACTGGCGCATTGCAGCCACTTCCATGCCCTGCCAAGCCATTTGATCGCGTCGGCGTTGACCTCTACGGTCCCCTTCCATTGACATCAGATGGTAATCGGTGGATTATAGTGGCGGTTGACCACCTGACACGCTACGCCGAAACAGCCGCTTTGCCGAGCGCTACAGCTCAGGATGTCGCCTCTTTCATTTTGCAACAACGCTTTATCCTTCGACATGGTGCACATCGAGAGCTCCTTAGTGACAGAGGCCTCGCTTTCCTTTCTGAGGTCGTCGAAACTCTGCTTTCGGAATGCCACGTCATTCATCGGAAAACGACAGCATACCACCCGCAGACTAACGGACTAACGGAACGGTTTAACCGCACGCTAGGTGATATGCTCTCAATGAACGTGGCATCTGATCATAGCAACTGGGACCGTGTTCTCCCATATGTCACGTTCGCATATAACACCGCAATACAAACCACCACGGGATTCTCACCTTTCTTCCTTCTTTACGGACGTGAGCCTTCCCATACAATTGATACCCTACTTCCTTACCGTCCTGATGCTTCCGAGTGTCCACCTATCTCCGATGCTGCTAGACAAGCCGAAGAGTGCCGCCACCTCGCCCGTGCGTTCACCTCGGAAGAGCAACAACGCCAGAAAGAAACCCGTAGCACCTCTCTTCCGGATCCCAGCTATGCCACAGGGTCTCTTGTGTGGCTTGCCATCCCATACCAAACACCGGGACTCTCCTCGAAACTTGTCCCCCGGTATGAGGGGCCTTACACCGTTTTGGAGAAAACCTCTCCGGTTAATTTCCTCATTGAACCAGTTTCGCGATCAGACGACATGCGCCGGCGTGCACGTGACATCGTCCATGTTTCCCGACTGAAACCGTACCATGAGCCTTTGCCTGAAACTTCTTAAGTCGCCAGGATTGCTCCTTCTTCAGCGGGGGTGATTGTGAAGAAGAAGATGTGCCTGCAGCGAGCAGCATCGCCAACGCCCGGCTCTCTCGGCTCGTGCTTCGGTCCGTTGCTGTGCCGATCGCTGGACGCTTCTTCACGCTGTCTCGTCGCTGTCTTTAACGGCTAATAAACCTCCTCACAATATATATATATATATTTATATATATATATATATATATATATATATATATATATATATATATATATATATATATATATATATATATATATATATATATATATATATATGTGTGTATGTATGTATGTATGTATGTATGTATGGGATATGGCAACGGGAGCGTTGTCAACAAGGATAAATATATTCATTTCCCAACAGTTTCGGGAAGGGTCCTCCCTTCATTAGGGGATAAGTTATACTAACATGAACTTCAAACTTCGTTGCTGCCACGTCCTTCTCGCCTTTAAAGATGTTTGCGAGAGTGAGAGAGAACTAAAAAAGAAAGGAAAAAAAGAGAAGAAAAAGAGGAAAACAAAAAAAAAGAAAAAAAAGAAAAAAGAAAGAAAGTAAAAAATAGGAAACCACTGTCAACAATGAGAACGAAACCAAATGTCCGTGTACGTCCCCATCCGGTTCTTATCCCGTGCTGGTCAGTTCTCGACGTGTGTTGGCCACGTCGAGACATGTCGAGAACTGCATTTATATATATATATATATATATATATATATATATATATATATATATATATATATATTGTAGTGAAGAGAAATGTCCACTACTAAAGCGACATCGACACGTTGGCGCGAGGCACGAGCTAAGACTGCCTGGTTGTTGCTGCGACGCTGCCCGTACACCCGGCCAGCTCTTGCTGCTTTTGTACAGACGCTGATACCGCTTTTGACCTTGCCTTTACATTATATTATGGTGGAGAGTGCTGCGGTCTTCCCCAGTTCAGGAACTGCGTAGCCGAAAGCTGCCGTCCGTCATGCCTGACGACGCTGTCTTCACACCCACACCGGCTTCGCCACGCAGGAGCTGTCCCGGTGCCCAGCTCTTGTGAGAACCCGACATCTTCAGCGGTACCGACGAGAAAGGCGTTGAGGATTGGCTGGAATCTTATGAACGAGCCAGCGCTACTAACAAATGGGACGATCCCATAAAGCTTGGTACCGTGATATTTTATTTAACGAATGTTGCCAAGCTGTGGTACAGAAACCATGAGACGGATATCCCCACCTAGACAACTTTCAAAGCCTGCATCGCAGATGTTTTTGGACGCCCTGGTGTGCGCAAACTTCGCGCAAAACAACATCAACGAAGCCGGTCTCAACAAACTGGCGAAACATTCACTAGCTACATCGAGGACATCCCCGACCACTGCCGGCGTGTCGACCCGACGATGGCGGAAACTGACAAGGTACGACACATCATGAAAGGCATTTCCGACGACGCCTTTCAAATGCTGCTCTCGAAGAACCCTGTCACCATCTCAGAGCTCATCGAGTTGTGTCAGAGTTTCGACGAGCTCCGACGACATCTTCTCACGCGACGCCCTAACGTCACGGATGACACACTCTCAAGCCTAACCACCACATCTGACCATGAGTCCCTGCTATTGCAGATCAAGGAGTTTGTTCGTGCTGAAGTCACTCGTCAGCTTTCGCTGCTATCGACAGTCGGCCAACCACAGTCACCTCTTCCAGCAAACCTTCGCCAGGCCATCCAGGATCAAGCTTGCGTGGCTCTGCCATCTGCCCGTGACGCTTCACCGTTGCCGACCCCCGTTGCCTGTGCCGAGGTAAATGCACCTCTAAGCTATGCTGAAGTGGCCGCTCGACCACCTATTCAGACTTTTACGTCACTGCCATCAGTCGTGCCACCGGGACCTACTACTGCTCGGTTCGCTCAGCCAAGGTCCCCCCAGAGTAGTGGACAATGGCGTACAGTCGACAATCGGCTCATATGCTTTGCCTGTGGCTTACCTGGCCACATAGCGCGATACTGCCGTCGACGCGTCCCTGTCTACCACCAGAGCTACCACCAGAGCTTCGAACCTGCCCATTATGTGCCACTGCGGCCTTCGTTCACAGGATCTCAGCCTCCTGACCAGATGTCATCATACGCCGACCACCGCCCTCCTGTTAATCGTCGCTCGCCATCACCTCGACGCCGCTCGCCATTCCCGATGCATCGTCGTCCTTCATTGCCGCAGCGGGAAAACTGATTGCCGCAGTTCCAGAGGCAGGAACTGCGTCGCCCGCGAATAAACCAAGGCCTCTCTCTTCCCCAACGAATGTTCTCGGCGTATATGTGGACGGCGTCGCTGCACTCGCTCTTGTCGACACTGGTGCCACAGTTTCAGTGATCAGTGCCAGACTCTGCCGCTTGCTCAAAAAGGTTATGACGCCAGTAGCAAGTATATCACTTCGTACAGCCAGCGCAGAGCACGTCACGCCAGCCGCTGCCTGTAGTGCTCGCATCGCGATTGATGGCCTCATCTATGTCGTTGAATTACTGCTTTTGGATTCCTGCTCCCATGACTTCATTTTGGGTTGGGACTTTCTCTCCGCTAACAAGGCCGTCATCGACTGCTCTCGCGCTGAGGTAGAATTTGAAGTGTTTGGCGACGCGCCGTTAAATGATGCTCTTGAAACCGGGGACAAACTATTTGTTGCTGAAGACGTCATCATACCACCACACTCCTTCGCCCTTACCATGGTATCTTGCAACTCGCTCGCCGAGTCGAGTGCCCTTTTCACGCCATCTGCCCTTTTCGTTCGCCACAAGTGTTCGCCGCTACCTTATGCCCTTCTAGATCTTCATGACGGCGTCAGCAGACTGCTCATCTCGAACCTCTTGTCATGTCCTGTAACACTACTTCGGGGTGAGTGCGTCGGGTGGGTTTACAGTCTCGACCCTTCTGCAATTTTCGACATGTCAACTGGTCCTTCCGCCAAACACGAAGTCGCCGGAATGACTTGTGCTTCTTCTCCGCAGACTACTAGGCCTGACGTACTCAGCAGCTCCATCACCGACACGTTAACCATTTCGCAACGTGCTCAGCTTCTACGACTGCTGGAGAAGTTCCGTTCTTCCTTTGACTGTCAGCATACTCCCCTCGGCCGCACGTCCACTGTGCGTGACCGCATCAATACGGGTACCAATGCGCCATTGCGTCAAAGACCCTATCGCATGTCCGCAGCCGAGCGCCAGGTTATCGATGACCAAGTAGCTGACATGCTCAAGCGTGGCGTCATCCAGTTTTCGAATAGCCCTTGGGCATCTCCAGTCGTTCTCGTTAAGAAGGACGGGTCAATTCGCTTCTGTGTTGACTACCATCGTCTTAACAAAAGAACTCGAAAAGACGTCTATCCCTTGCCGAGATCGACGATGCCCTTGACTGCCTCCTAGGTGCGGAGTACTTCTCTACTATTGACCTACGGAGTGGCTACTGGTAAGTCCCTCTGGCACCTGAAGATCAGCCTAAGACGGCCTTTGTCACACCTGATGGCCTTTACGAATTCTGTGTCATGACTTTTGGTCTTTGCAACGCGGCCGCAACTTTTGAGCGGATGATGGATAATCTTTTGCGTGGCCGGAAGTGGAAAACATGCTTGTGCTACTTGGATGACGTAGTTATATTTTCACCAGATTTTCCAACACATCTCCGCAGGCTAGATGAAGTACTGCAGTGCCTAACTGACGCCGGCCTTCAGCTCAACCTGCAAAAATGCCGCTTCGGTGCAAGTCAGCTCACAATCCTCGGCCATGTTATCTCTAAAGACGGTATACTTCCTGACACCACCAAGCTTCGGGCAGTTGCAGAGTTTCCTAAACCTGCGTCTCTGAAGGATCTGCGCAGCTTTCTTAGCCTCTGCTCCTATTTCCGCCGCTTTATTCGGAATTTTGCGATGATCAGCGCCCCCTTGACTGAACTTCTGCGCAGTGACTCGAAAAGCTACGCTTGGTCACCCGCCTGTGAAGATGCTTTCGAAAAGTTGCGCCGCCTGTTAACCTCGCCGCCAATCTTGCGTCACTTCGACCCGACTGCTCCCACTGAGGTACACACCGATGCCAGCGGTGTTGGACTCAGCGCAGTGCTCGCGCACTGTAGTCGCGTAGGCAAGCCGTGCCCTCAACAAAGCGGAAAAGAACTATTCTGTGACAGAGAAGGAGTGTCTGGCAATTATATGGGCTCTAGGTAAATTGAGACCATACCTATATGGTCATCCCTTCGACGTAGTCACCGATCACCATGCGCTTTGCTGGTTATCCACATTGAAAGACCCTTCCGGCCGTTTAGCTCGCTGGGCTTTGCGGTTGCAAGAGTTCGACATTCGTGTTGTCTACAGGTCTGGTCGACGTCACACTGATGCCGACGCCCTATCACGTTCACCTGTGTCCTCCTTCCGATGGAGGCGGAAATGAAGGAGGCCCGTGTGCTCGGATTTGGGTGCACGTTAAAGAACCCCAGGTGGTCTAAATTTCCGGAGCCCTCCACTACGGCGTCTCTCATAATCATATGGTGGTTTTGGGACGTTAAACCCCACATACCATCACCTGTGTCCTCCGAAAGCTCTGCATATCTATCTGCCGTGGACGAAATGGTTGCGTTCCCAGATAACTGCGACATGGCGTCTGAGCAAAGTAAGGATGACTGGATCAGCACTCTTCTGCGATTCCTTCCGGACCCGTCGACTTCTCCATTTTCTCGAACGTTGCGCCGTCAAGCGGCTCACTTTGAGGTCCGCGATGGCCTCCTTTATCGCAGGAACTACAAGTCCGACGGCCGAAAGTGGTTACTCGTCATTCCACGCCATCTTCGTGCTGCGATATTTTCAGCTTTCCACGCTGACGCTCAGTGCGCACATGCGGGCATCTTCAAAACATACACTCGGCTTTCCTCCCGGTTTTATTAGCGAGGCATGTACACCTTTTTGCGCAAGTACATTCAGTCATGCCCACAGTGCCAACGACGGAAAGCTCTGTCTCATCATACCTCTGGTCCAATCGAGCCATTCCCTTGCCCATCCAGGCCTTTTGACCGCATTGGGATCGATCTGTACGGGCCTCTTCCATTCACGGCTTCCGGAAACCGTTGGATTGTTGTCGCTGTCGACTATTTGACGCGATACGCAGAAACAGCCGCTTTGCTTGCTGCCACAGCACACGCAGGAGCATTCTCCTGCGGAATTTCATTCTCCGTCACGGCGCACTGCGTGAACTTCTCACCGATAGAGGACGTGTATTCCTCTCTGAAGTCGTCAACGCACTCCTTGCCAAATGCCATATCATTCCCCGAACTACCACCGCCTACCATCCGCAGACGAATGGCTTGACAGAAAGATTCAACCGTACCCTAGGGGACATGATATCAAAGTATGTTGCCTCAGACCACTCCGATTGGGACCTCATTTTCCCTTTTGTGACGTACGCATACAACACTGCTCCGCAGGCAACTACGGGCTTTTCGCCATTTTTCCTGTTATATGACCGAGACCCTTCCATCACACTAGATACCATTCTACCCTACCACCCAGATTCCTCCGAGTCTACGCCTATCTTGGAAGCTGCCCGCCGTGTCGAGGAATGCCGTAAGCTCGCCCAGTCATTTACAACTGTCGACCAATGGAGAGAAAAATCTCGACGTGACGATAACCAGCCGTACCCTAACTTTGTTCCGGGCACTCTTGTGTGGCTTAGGGTTCCCGCTTTGCCTACAGGCCTTTCCTCGAAGCTTGTTTCAAAATACCAGGGACCCTACCGCATTGTCTCGCAGACTTCACCTGTTAACTACATCGTCGAAACCATTAGCCATCCACAGACCAGCGCTTTCGGGGTCGTGAAACTGTTCACGTACAGTGGTTGAAACCTTATTACGATCCGCTCGTACTCTGTTCACTGTGAGTCGCCAGGATGGCTCCTTTTCCGACGGGGGACGAAGTGTAGTGAAGAGGAATGTCCACTACTGAAGCGACATCGACACGCTGGCGCGAGGCACGAGCTAAGACTGCCTGGTTGTTGCTGCGACGCTGCCCGTACACCCGGCCAGCTCTTGTTGCTTTTGTACAGACGCTGATACCGCTTTTAACATTGCATTTACATTATAATATATATATATATATAGTATATATATATATATATATATATATATATATATATATATATATATTGTTACACGGAATAGAGTATACACAATGAATATATTGGCGAGCAAATGCGTACAAATATATATATATATATATATATATATATATATATATATATATATATATATACTGGGAGTAACAGTTCAATGGGCCAGTTAGTCTTCGTTAAGGTATGGTATATGGCACAACCGGAGCGTTGTCAACAACGATAAATATATTTATTTCGCAAACGTTTCGATAAGTGTCCTCTCTTCGTCAGGGGATGAGTTATACTAACAAAGACGTTCAAACTTCATTGCTGCCGTGTTCCTCTCGCCTCGAAAGATGTTTGTTGCCAGTATGAGAGAGAACTAAAAAAAAACACCATGAACGCTAAGCACAAAACCAGACTGTACACATCGAAATGTCGGTTTAAGTCCACATCCTGTTCACATCCTGTGCTGGCCAGTTGTCGACGTGTGTCGGGCCACCCAAGATTGTCGCCGCGGTGGCTGGATGGCTCGCGACGGCGTCCCTAAGAAAAGAGTTTCTCGTTAATTGGTCAGTCGGCTGTATACTTTTCCATTTCGCCCATTTCCCCTCAATGGCCGTCAAGTGGTAGGCGAGCGTAAACGCTTTGTATGTACACGCGTAAAAAAAAACAGAAAAGAAAGTGTACACGTACGAGTCAGTCAGAAAAAAAAACAAGCATGGTCTCCAGCCATGAATCTTTGTCACCAATTTCCTCCTGACTTACTTCTCGGAGGCAGGAGAGTCTTCCGGGGTCCTCGTTGATGCCGACTCTACTGCTCTGAATTTGAAAATAAAATATGCCTCACGCTGTTCGCACTCGCGCCTGTATGAGAAACCAGACTGCAAAAGAGTTACGCTGATATTTTCAAAACTGTAGTTTGGCTGGCGCAGATGTCTAGATGAAGGTAGCTTCGGCAGTGAAGTTGCGTGGTACCGGTAATTATTGAACCGCTGCCGAAACTGCCCGTCTGTTTCGCCGATATATTCTTGTCCGCTGGTCTTGGAATGTAGAATGTATATTACGTTACTGGATTCACAATCAGGGCTTTAAGTTATGCAGAATTTGAAATCCGAGAAGTTCACTTTTGATTCACGTGTTTTGACCATCTGTTGGCATACCTTTTATTGAACTTTTCCGCAGGGATGGCACCCTGATTGAAGTTTGGAGGGGTTCGTTTTTGCTCTGACAAGAATGTCCTTCATGTTTTAATCCCTGTGGTATACCACGTGAGGTAGCTTCACGAAAATTGAAATTAGTCGTTTGCTATGCCTGATTATGTTGAAATGGCGGGAAAGTATGTTGTTGATTGGTGGCACTGATGAGGAGTGAGTTAGTAAAAGGTTCGTTTGGAAAGTCGTTTTAGATGCTGTGTTTGGTCCCTTAATTATATCATTCCGGTTCACGTTGCGAGCACGTAGTATGATATCGTCATTAATGTCTTCGGTATAGCTTTGTTTCAATAAGGAATGCTTTAGGTGTTCTGCGTATCTACAAAATTCCTGCATATCGCTGCATATTCTTCGGTACCGGTAGGCCTGAGAATATGGAATACCCGTTTTGCAATGCATTGGGTGGCTGCTGTTGCAATGTAGGTACATTTGACGGTCTGTAGGCTTTTTGTAAAGGTTTGTTGACATGCGGTCATTTTTGACCGTGACAGTGACGTCCAAGAAGTTAGTGCTAGCTTTGGAAATTCTGTGCGTGACTTTAATTGACGAGTGGCACTCGTTAACATCGTGGTTCCATATTCATCATCGTTAACATCGTGGTTCCACTCATCGTGGTTCCATATTATAAAAAACTCCCAAGCATTTCCCCGAGGGTGAACATGGTTAAGTGCGAATACACGGGGTGATGCTATGAGGGGTATTTATTAATTCGCACTATTATATTTATTAATCACACTATGGTGCCTTTATGGTGTAATGGTTCCTGGGAATCGCAATTTGATCACACGGGAGAGTTTACGTGAACTCACTGGCGAATGCCAACGGATTTTTAACTTTACTCCCCCTCACGACCCGCTCTCGACGGGAGACTGAGAGAGAAGGCGGGCGCGCGAGAGAGAGGGGTGTACACGCACCTGCAGCGAGCGAGGAGAGCGGAGGAGCGAGCGAAGGGGGAGGGGGTATAAGGCGCGTTACTGACACCGATATCAGCGTCGCGTCCATGGCTTATTCGGTAGAGCGTCGCGCTGCGGCCCGCCAAGTCCTCTTTCTTTTAAAGATAGAGAGAAGACTGCGGACGCCGCCGACGGCGGTGGATGGTTTGGGGTCGCTTATAAAGTGTATTCACACTTAAAATATCGTCTAAGTATCTTTCGTAGTAGAAAGATTTCAAGGTGTGTCCCTCAATGAATGGCATTTCAAGTGAAGCCATAAAGGTGCTCGCAAAGTTTGGGGCCATTTTCGTGCCCATTGCAGTGCCACTGACATAAAGGAAGTGCTTCCCATTGAACTCAAAATGATTATAATTTAGTACAAGCTGAAGAAGTGTAAACAGTCCGTCGCCACTTACACCAGTTGATGAGTCAGAATTTACATATTCAGAAACCATAGCCGTTATTCCGTCATGTTGGGGTATGTTGGTGTACAGTGAGCAGACGTCCATGGTCCCCAGAAAACTACCTCCTGGGATGTTGATATTTGAAGTTTCTCAGATGAGGTGGCTTTTGTCCTTTAGGTAATATGAAAATTTTTGCGAATGTCTTTAATTAAGGAATTTATGAATTCTGATATATTTTCTGTTGATGTGCTGTTACTGGATACTATCGGACGTCCCGGATCACCTGCCTTGTGTATTTTGGGAAGCAAACAGAATCGACCCGGAACAGAATGGAATGGTAACATTGCTTTTAACATTTTGCCGGTAATTTTCTCGTCCCGGCGGAGATTATTTAGGGTTCCTTTTATCTCACTTTCAAATTCGGGAGTCGTGTCCATTGGAAGTTCTCTGTAGAATTTTGTGTCTGATAGTTGTCGTTCCCCTTTCTTTAAGTAGTCCGACGTGTTTAGAATTACTGTGCAGCCCCTTTATTCAGCCGGTTTGATGGTAATTTCGGCGTCTTTTCGTAGTTCATCGAGTGGTCTTCGTTCTGACTTTGATAGGTTGTTTCGAGATGGCCGATTTTTTTCATACACTCTGATGATATCTTTTTGAACCGCTGATATATACATATCGAGGTGTTTGTCCCTCTGCTCACCTCAACACCAAGATTTGTCACCACCAGTCAATCTATTCTCGTTCGTACAGTCCTTCCGATCATGAAAGTATTCATGGAGGCTGAGATTACGCGTAAAGCTATCGAGGTCTTGGTTCAGCTCAAATTCATTGAATCTACCGGATGATGGACAAAAGGTTAAGCCTCTCGACAAAAGTTGTAGCTGAGTGGGTGTAAGCGTTGTGACCCCCCCTCCAAACTGTTGGGAAATAAATATATTGATCCTTGTTGACAACGCTCCCGTTGTGTCATAATATATATATATATATATATATATATATATATATATATGAAAGTAGATGCGCTTTCACATAACAACTGTTTATTGTGCTGGCGTTTCGACAGGAACCCCGTCTTTTTCAAGACATAATACTATTTACACATGTTCCGTGTCTTCTTATATCCTGTCAAGACAGGAGGGGAGGGGTCAAAAGAGAGAGAGAAAAAAAAAGAAAAAAAAGAAACAGCGAAACGGGAGGACAAACATTAAATAAAATATAGAACAAACATTAAATAAAATATAGAAAATCTAGGAGAAGAAGCAAGACCGACACGGCGTAATTAGAAAGGGGCAGCAATTCAACAGAGTAAAGCAGAGGTAGATAAGCAATGTCATCATTGTCGACAATACCTTCCCCGCACCCACTCTTCCCTAAGTGGGCAGTGAGCCGCCGTTCTTGTATTTCACCTTTCCGTGTAGTCCGCTGGCGGCTCGTTCCTCTTTGAAGTGTATGACAAGTTGATGGGGAGGGCTTAAGCGCTTTGAGTGCGTGCTGGTGGCGTCGGGAGGAGCGAAAAAGCTGGTGAATGAGGCACCGCCATCGATATTCATTATATGCATTGGCTCCCTGTCAGTGAAGGAACAGAATGTGCGTTAAAAATTAAAGAATGAAAAAAAAAAGAACAGGGGGGGGGGGGGAGATTGTACGACATCCGAGACAGTCACCACACAGTTGCGGCTCACTGGGAAGACATGCGCGCATGTATGAAAAAGTTCACGAAACCACCTAGCTATCAGCTCCTTGTCAGTGAAGGAACAGAATGTGCGTTGAAACTTAAAGAAGAGAAAGAAAAAAAAAGAAAAAAGAAAAAAAGGGGGGGGGGGGGACCGTACGACATCCGGGACCACTTATCTGTGCGTTCCGGCTGTGCTTGATGAGGCAAATCATTTCTATGTTGTCAGATGCATAGGCCAAAAGCTTTGTTAGCGGGTAATATTATTGTCGTAATGAAACCGGAGTGATTAGAGACAAGCGTTTGCGTCTTTTAGCGGTCGTAACGCAGACAGAGTGCCTGGGTGTTCATTTATTCCGTATTTTATCGTGTTAAATTTGTATATAAAATAAGATTCCCATTGTTCCCGTTCTCTGATTGTTCGAAAGTTGTTTTCTAGTAGTGTAACCCTGATGTCATCAAAGCTGTGATCTTTCAATGTGCAGTGTTTTGAAAGTGGAAGGCCTGGCAGAGATCGTACATGTGCCCGATGGTTGTTGAATCTAATTCTAAACTGTGGTCTGTGGTATTCGTGTACTATATCTTTCATTACTGCGGTGATATGAAGGTCTAGGCATCTGTCTTGATTACTGCTCGGTGTCCAATCATTTGTTTTATGACGGTGAATTGTTTCGAGGTTGGAACTCCTGTCCAAGAAATATTCGTGCAACCTTAACCTTCTAGCGAAGTTGTCGAGGTCTCGGAGCAAGTGGAATTCATCGAAAAATTTTGTGATCTGGCAGAAGCTTAGTCCTTTAGATACCAGTTTTTTTTCGTCAGGTGACAAGCTCGTGTCCGATAGGCTTACAACCACAGTGTCACAGGGTGTGCTCATAGATGGGTGCTTGTTTGTACCGTTCGTGGTTTCCCGGGTGGTGGTGTTGTAGTGATAAGGAACTATATCATGGAACGCGGGGTTGGGCACATGGTCTCTTTTGAGTTTATGAATTTTTGTGGTCATGATGGCTTGGTATTCATTCTGTTCAAAATCTGTTAATCGGGTGATTTCTTCGTTCGATAAAGTGTTGTGGCGGAGAATGGTGTTGTTCATAGCGACCGGTTCCTTTACCTGCTTATCACTGTGATTAGGAGCGATTTCTATTAATTTAGGAGATACCTCAAGTAGGACATTTTTTCATGTTATTTGGTCGTCTTCGTCTAGAGTGTGATACCCTTGGGGGCTATTCTAGCACGAAGGTACACTTCCAATGTTGATTTATGCATTTCATGTCTAATTCGTTTGTCAGCAAGTTTTCGTACTTTAAGGAAGGTGGCACTGCAGCTGGGAAGCGATGAGCTGGACTTACATTTCCGAAGTCAATCTTTTATATATATATATATATATATATATATATATAGCGTGATAATGGCTACGGTACTCATTGGCATCAAGGGGGGCCTAAAACTACGGCGCCGAAAGCGGCTGTTATTGTGATCTCGTAACAGCTGTCGCTATAAGACTACAGGCACATTTTTGACATATACGAGCTATGCCTGGTTCCCCAGCTAACTCTCGCTAGACATTAAAGACACGGTGGTGCGCTCTTATGATGACGCGCCCGATTTATGTTGTTGAATAATGCGTGAAATAAGTAACGCTACTTTCCATGTTCTGCTTAACTGTCTAAATGGAGGACGTTTAACGAGTAACACCAAAAATTTTAAAAAATCTGGCGCAAATTTGAATTAGAAGATTGCATATCGGTTCACAGAATGTTAAATTAGAGAGTTCCTAGAATTATATCTTTTAATTGATTATAATCAAAAAGCCGAGTAACCGAAAGCATACGAGTCAATATTTGTTATTTATAGTTGACGTGTAGTACGACATTCCCTGAAATAAATTATAGCAGAAGAGTAAGCATCCTGTTCAGTCACTGGGAGTGGAACCCACATATTTCGAATCACGTTATAAAGGTGAACATCATTCACTATTTTGCATGCGGTGCATTTTCAGCGTCATCCAAGCTAGTTTTAGGAAAACAAGTATTATCTGCAGATGTTTCGCTTCTTTATGAAACAAGTATATTATATTTTGGGGTCCATGTTCACACCCAAAAAAAAAAGGTGCGTCCCCTATTGAATTCAAATTCGCAGCCGCACTCTTACTCTCCTACAAACAATGAACGCATCGGTTCAAAACAAAATGAAATATGTCTATCTGTCTGCAATGCACACCAAAATTCTTCTTTTATTACAGGTATTATAAATAACTGCCTGCTTGCATTGTTCATATAACACTAAGAAGCTAAACCTGCAAGCGCCGAATTTCTTGCTTTCATGTCGCTCAGCAATGGTCACGTCGAGTATAAGCGTTATTATTTTTGTAGCAACGTCTGCTTTTTATTTAGCGACGTTAGAGGAAAAAGAATCGTTGTGTGTCTTTAACATTGCATTTCCAACGGTAAGCGCTGTAAGAGTTATCAATAAGCCTCACGTTACCAGACGGACAACAACAAGACCAAAAAGGCGAAATCTACCAAGCAAACTGAGAAGAACACGGTGTATGTGACGCTCATCCGAGGACAGCCTTGTGGGTGGTGGGTAAAGGTTTCTGTAGGCTCTTTGCCGTTCAAGTACTATCTTCAAACCGTGATATTGCAGTGATGCCTTCCTTTAGGTCGTAACTGAAGCAGTGCTGTAATATAGGGTAGAAATGATAGTGTTACAGCTGTTCACACGAACTAATTTTGGGAAACCATAGTGTGCGCGAAGGAGCCCTGGAATAGTTACTTTAGTACAAAAGTTTGCAAGGGACGTGAGGAGAAATCAAACTTTAGCAGACGTAATCATATCAGGTTTTTGCGAAAATGTCTTTTAAATATGTCATTGTTGCAATTCGAAAGCTTTCGCACTCACACTGGTGTTCAACAAATATTGCAGAATCATGCCCTCATTAACTACTTTTGAATTTTACCTTCTATTTCTCTAAAGAAACGCGTCTATAAAGAGTCTTTGGGCAAGATACACGTTTAGAAGGGCTCTTTTGTGAGCAGTTACTTGGCTTATAGGATAGCTCGTACTCGCTACGTACGAGCGTAACTAAATAAAAAAACCTCCTCTTGAGAACCGTCAAAAACTCTCAACTGCAGAAATATATAAACATAATTCGCGACTACAGATCTTATGAATGCAATTATTACCAGGTACGCCTTGACACAAACTTGAGGTAATTCAAGTCATTGCATGTCAGAATCATCAAAGTGATTATTATACATCAAATACCTGGAATACTAAGCAAATTGATTCAAAGTCTCGGTTCTCTTTTATAAAAACATAAGCGCCCTGTTTTTGTTCGGTAACAACATGTAACTACTAAATAGCAATGAATTACTTGTAGAAGTAGTTTCATTACTATTAATTTAGTTGGAGATATGCTCCGCTGTCATAGTGTTGTTTTTTCTACCGTAATTACGTTGAATAGCTCGTTTTGCCTTTGCAAAAAGTTGCGGTATCATTTTCGGCGTCATTGGCGGGGAGCAACAAGTCAGCATTGTCTGGGCATAAAAATTTGCAAAAATATTCAAACAAAATTTATAAACAAACTCAGAGAGCTGGTTATGCATCGCTCCTGCAGCAGCTCGAAACCAAAACCCATTTTCTTATTCTTGGTAGATGTGTTGACCGTGCTTCACCAGCCTCTGAAAACTAACATCATCTAACGTAGTTTGCACTTTATACGTGACAGATGAGGATGACTGTGATCTTCTAACATTTTTGGCATTCACTCGCAAAGGGAGATTGACCAAGAACCGCATGGGTGCACGTCAAATAGTTAGTGTACTATGGTTATAAAACATCCAGTAGAAATTAAGTCTATAGCATCAAATCGCAAAAAATGAATGGAAATACTGCACGAGCAAATCGTTTAGGCAATCAGATACGTTCAGAGTCAAAAATAAAAATAAGCATATAGTAACAAGGCAATCCTTTTGTTTACATTATTGACGCAAACAAAGTAGAGCATTGTTTCCCTTTGGAGAAACACGTAATACATGTGAGGGCGATCCCTGGTAACGTCCCATTAGGCGGCGTCTGTGCGACGTTCTCGCTTTACGTTATGAGGCATTGATAATTTTTCGCTATGTGTTATGCTACGATAATGTGTGATGCATCGCTTGTGTTGACACCACCGATGGGGGACGCCCCTCCATGGTCGACTTCAACGAGTCGTCCAAGGCCTTAAAGGGGTCGTGAAAAGGTCGCATTACAACTACAATGCCGCACCTTCGGCAACCACACGTGCTAGATATATTGTCAGCCAGAGTGGACCTACATAGATGCTTTGCCAATCGATAAAAACGGAACTCTACGTAATCTGAGAGCGCGCGCGCAAAAGGCGCTCATCGGAGTCTGCCATACGCGATCCCCATCCCACAAGAACGCTGCTTAATATGACGTCAGCTGCAGAATAGCACCGATTGCGTATGGCAAGGACGTTGGTGGGTGTCCCTATTTCATGCACTAGAAAGTACTGAAGAGTTCCGCGTTCCTCGATCGGCAAAGAATTACTTAAGCTGACGCCACCTAGTTAGTGCGTGTGGACGCCACTGGTTTCGCATTGTCGTCTTAGAGCAAGTGTTTCACGGCCTCTTTAAAAAAGTTTGGTGACACTTAAAGCGAATGCTTCTACGTGGTAAGCAGGTTTTTTATCAATGGTCCATGGTATATAGAAACTGCTCCGAGAAAAATTGTTTATGAAATGCATGTATTGGGTAGAGTTTCCTTAACACCTGTAATGCTCCATGACAGAAGCGTAGAATCTAGCCGGGCGTTTAAGGCCCCGAATGGCTCGGCAACTGAATGATTTCAGTTCTTAGCTATTAAAAAGTGATCAGGTATGTTAAACCTGAAGCAAAAACATCCACGAAAATTGAACGGCTGCATATTTTTACGCGTTGTCTTCGCGATATGTAGAGGGCCTTACATTGTTTCGCAATAGGAAAGATTATGGCCTCTGAACGAATGGTCTCTCCATTTGCAACGATCCTACCAATCTTTTGTCTACTTCCACAAAGTGATTGCCAACAAAAAATACCCCGTACACTCTACCAACAATGATTTGTCCGGTTCTGTCCTGTTTAACAACCGTCCTGCCACAAGACAGCCCTATACGCACTTCGTGTAAGGATCCTAGCCGAAGAGACGGGCATGCCACTTAATGAACACGGTTTGGCTGCTCCCGCTGTTTATGTCTCGCCTTGGCAGTAGCAGCTAATAGACTGCGGTATATATTTTATACAAGTCACCAAGCATGCACCCAATGCACATACTAATACACATTTCCTAGAACTGCAGCAAAAATACTCATGCCCAGAATTTTATACAGATGCTTAAAAAACCAGCCTTTCTGTCCCCTATGTTGCAGTCAGTCCACCTTTATTAGATGCTGGTATTCTGAACCCAAACACCAGCAATTTCGCTGCAGAAGCTTATGCTATACTGGTAGTTGTTAAACGCATAAAACAACTAAAATTACAAAGTGCAGTAATCTACGCAGATTTCCTGAGCGCTGTGAAAACTTTCAAAACACTCAAAAAGCAAGCAAACCCCATTCTTATCTCCCTTTATTCAATACTGTGCTCAGTGTACGCACTCAATACACATGTCATAGTCTGCTGGGTGCCAGTGCACCGTGAGATACAAGGAAATGTTTTGGCGGACCACTTAGTATACAACCGCCAAAGAAACAGCTGCCAGTAGATCAATAGTGATTCCTGCACTTAACTTGAAACCTTTTCTAAAATAAAAGCTCAGGGCCTATTAGCAAAGCACGTGGGGCAAACACACACTTAATAAACTGCATGTTATCAAGCCGCTACTTGGTCATTGGCCGTCATTGTGAAATCACGACGCAGAGAAGTAATACTTACAAGACTAAGGACAGGACACACATTCACTACTCATTCAAACCTGTTGTCTGGTGGCGATCCACCCTTGTGTGAGAGGTGTAGTGAAGCACTAACAGCGCTACATATTTTAATCCAGTGCAAAAAATTAGACACGCTAAGACAACAACACTTTGCACAGCAGTTTCCGTTTCACCATTCAATTTTTGTCGGTAAGGAACCACTTTTTAGACATAAATCGCTGTTAGGATTTTTAATATACCTAGGTACTTTTCACGTCATATACGTGGCCACATCTCCGCAATGCCTTTATTACGATCTTTCATCATTCAATCACACTGCAGATGTTTCATGTCAATGTAATGATTTTAATGCTTCTATGTTTTACCCGCGTTAGCGCGAGGAATTTCAGGGCCCTTATAGAGCAACCTATCATAACCATTATTTCCATCTCTTGAACCACGGCCGGGCGCTCTTTGGCCATAAAATGGCGCTTGCACCACGAAACACCACACATCACATCAAAGATTATGGCCTAGTAGGCAGTGCGAAACCGTACTTGCAGAATGCAATCACTGTTTGAAAAGGCCATTGTCACGCGCACAGATGATCGTTTTTCTGCAGCGCAGTTTAGGCATCCAGCAAAAACCAATGCGCTCAGGACTCAATTACGCTAGCGGGGCAACCCCTAAAAGCTATGCTCAGGAGTCGCCCACATTTTTGCTTGAAAATATAGGGTGCGATAAGAATAAGAACAATACTTTAGCGCACTTCATCGCTCATGTGACTAAATACTTGAGTGTTTCCTTCCTTCCTTCATACTAACGTAAATTTTTTTTTTCTTTCAAACTAATGACCACATACTCCGCAGAGGGTGGACCTGGTATCGATTGCAATCTACCGAATTCTTGGCACTGACAAAGTATACGACACCATGCACAGTTCTTGTTGGGGCAACAATTCCTTAAAGAAATAAAAAAATTCCAATTCTAATAAAATATTTTGCATGTGCTCCAAGAACGTCGGTAAAACATATGTGCCTCTTTTTTTCTATATATATATATATATATATATATATATATATATATATATATATATATATATATATATATATATATATATATATATATATATATATATATATATATATAGCCTCTGACAATGATGGCAAAAGTTTTGCTTAGCCAATTACACTGGGTTACAATCGTGATTATTATGTGTGGTAATATTGTTACCCTCCTTTAAAACCCTAAGATTACGCTGAAAAAAGGTAGAACCTCACAAAAGTAAACTCTAGAGCAAATAGGTATGTCTTGCAATCAAATGAGTCATGTCATTACCCATATATACCAATTGTTTCATCAACGCAAAATCATTGTTCCTTCTCTTATTCCGTGTGGCTGTACATATATATTCACAGTTCTAACTAAATGAAAGGGAAAGTCCACAAGTTTTTTCAAGCTGAATATTTAAGGTAAAAATATTTTGCTAGTCAGTGCCCCAGAAACAAATTGGCCCTGTAATGTGCCAATGTCGTCGAAAGAGGATAGTCTTGCGTGTGGAGAGAGTGAACAAAGCATTTATTTGATGTCCTGCGCGAGAAAATCGGTGAATAGTATTCCGGAGGCGCTGCGTTAGAGTGCCTCGAGCGTGCAGCGGAGGCGAACGAGCGCATCAAGTTACGTCACACGTAAGACATGAGCGCCATCTGGCAGTTTCTTTTGGAAAACCAAGCGCGTGGCCATGCGCACCCGTCTCAGAGGTGATAAGCTGTAGAACGCGAGGCGACGGGTAGGTGCCACCACCATCTCGTCTTAGCAAAGCGTTGGAAACACTCCCCGTTCTGTGCAAGCGTTGCATGCATGGTAAGCGCAGCGTGACAAGCGCTACGCTCCTTAAAACTACTTATGTATGCGTTTTCTAGTAAGAGATGCATATGCAAAATATATGCGTGTTGTTACGGTGTCGCAGACATGCGCAATAATAGCTTTTTAATTGATAATTGCACAAGTATGAACCCTCAACATTGAGCAACATTGGTGGTCGCTGCGGAGGGGGTCGGCCGTTTCAAGTACCCGATGCGGGTAAGAATAGACAAACAGACAAACGTACAGACAGACAAACAGACAGACAGACAGACAGACAGACAGACAGACCAAAATTTTTGCGTCGAAAGTCCCTGAGAAAGACTATCGTCTTTAAAGTAGCGCTATCCTTGTGCCATCCCGAGGCTATCGATGTAAGCGTCATCGTCCGAAGCCCTGTTAATAAAACACATCAACCAAAAACTACGCAACTTTTTCATTTCACTGCGGCATGGCTTCTCCATTACTAGTGCTTTGCTTCATAAAATCTCTGAAATTTCGAACACCTGCAGTTTTTGATCGAGCTCATAAATCTAAGCACAAGGACCTACAGCATTGCACCTCTACCTAAATGCGGCCACCAGATAAAAAAGCCGCCTGCATCTTCTCTCGGGGGAACTCCAGTAAATGCGCTGAAGTGTAGTGGGGATATTGCGTGATTGTTGGGTAATAGGGTGTGGTTTGGGAATGCTTAATAGTTCTTTCGTTTTTCTTATTATTATTTATGGAATTAAGGATAAGCATTGCCTTCAGCGAGCTGATGTTGGGTTGTGGCCCACTACTGGTCGAATGTATTGTTGCTTCCATCGCATCAACTCGAATCAGGCAAAGCGTCAAGTGAAGCGACAGCCACGTAAAGACGTTGTTGACTGAATTCCAGGCACACAATCTTGTGCCTACATATACGGGGGGGGGGGGGGGGGGGCATGTTCCCGTACTCATTGTAGACGGCTGAATAGACAGCTAAATGGACAGCGGCCACCTGAAGTCCCATTAAGGTGAACAGCGGCCACCCTAAGTCTCTCGTAGCCGACAAGATGATGTCATCGTAGACGATTACGATGCAAGCTACTCTGCTGTCCAAACAAGTTGGCGGCTTAGCGAATTGCTCAGATAGATTGGATCTCGCCAGAATGGTCGTATTCACACAAGTAGATGCTTCTCCAGACGCTCAGTGTGAGTAACGTTTACTTTTTTGTAACAATCCGACACGAAATAGGCTGAAAAATACAACAGTTATGTTTGTTTGTTGTAGCTTCCTTTTCTCGACGCGAGGAGGTGCGTCGTTGCGTATAAGCCGTCCAGACGTGTTCCGTTTCTCGGACAGCGTGGGCTCGGTGCTGTCTTCTAAGCTGTCTGCGTAGACCGTCTACTATGTTGTCTGGGAATCGGAACACAACCGGGGTGGCCAGTGAATGGATGTGCAGCGCGAGCAGTCAGTTTTTACTAGCAGACACTACCTGCGTCAGCCTTGCGAGGCGAGAGAGGGGGGGGGGGGAGTGACAGTTGGCACGAGAGGCGAGACGCCAGCATGTGAAGTGGGCGTGTACACGACACCGCCGACGCCGGATTTGCGAGTAGGTGTGACTATCAAATGTTAGGCACTTTAAAAAATTTGGCGACCACATTTAGCCATCAGCCGCATTTAACATCTTTCTCCGTTATATGTAACAGGGTCGAAATATTTTATGGTGTAAAATAGACAATGTCCCGCGTTACCTCAGGGACCTCTCACCAGTGAGTCCGACTGGGAGGAGGCACTCAGGAGCCCCAATCTCCGAAACCAACTTAAGGCAGTCCAGAGGGCCCAAGAACTGGCGGAACGCCACCACGTTCCAGCCCCGACTCGGGCGTCGCCTACGGTAGCGGCTGCTAGGATGTCCCACGTGGGCACCCTGGTGGCTTAAACTCCTCAGGACCATATATTAAAGTTCTTGACTGACTGACTGACTGTAAAATAGACTGATTCGTAAGATTGTGGTGACCCACAAAATGCACCGGATGAGCTGTAGCCTGATCCGGCCGCCACTGCCTGCTTCAGTGGCAGTTTGGTGCAGAGATAATCGCTGGCCTTACTGATTCGAAACTGCGGCGTATGACACGGTAACACGGGCCGCCTATGCACATATAAAAAGGTACGCTTTGATACTGCTGCTGCCGATATACTTTACGTTCGTGATAATGTCCCATATCAAAAGTACTGGGAAAATCCCAGTTGCTTCGTTGACTGCGAAGTCAGCACGGCCGAGCTTCCAAAGTGTACTGTATACTAACACCATCTACAAAAATTTCATGGTGGTGCTGGCTGAACAAAGCAACCACTTATAGGCTTGGCTTTCATCGCAATTTCGGTTCACGCTGGGTACTTGACACTTGTTTTGTGTTCTAATGAGATGTCAGTTGAGGTATCGCTATATGGTCAAGAAATCGCTACTTTGCCAGAAAAAAAAAGTTGTATCCAATCTATCACTGCTGGCGGAGATAGCCCTGGCAAGGGTATTGAGCACGCATTGTATATCAAGCTTTGCTGTCGCTCATCGGTCCCATGGTCGGGCAACAAAATTGTTAAGACGCAATATGAAACTGCTTAACTACCAGTAGTAATGAAAATGAAATTAACAACGACAATTGGCACAGGGAAGTGCGTGATAGCTGCTGCTCTGTCCGATTTCGTTGACTACTGCGCATACGTTCTTGGCAGAGCTCGACGTTTTTTTAGAAAACATGTTAAGAGTGCTTTTTTTCTTCGGGCTACTGTTGTAGTATCCCAGAACGACCCAAGAAACTGAACCATCTGAATTTATTAAAATACGGCTGCTAAACCTCGTTATTGCTGCTCGTCTCTGCTTCGGCTATACGCAGCTGAACATGCCGAGTACTTAAACTACTTGCATCCAGCGCGGCAACGGCGGCGTAGCACAATTCGTGGTGACATAGGTCTAAAGTCCTGACTCCTGATAAGAAACTGTTTCCTGACCTTCATCTTGATAAATATCATATACCATAGTTAACGAATGCTAAAAGTCTTCATTGTGCCAGCTTATGCATGTTAGTAAGGCATTACCGATAAGTTATACGCGCATAATTACGCGAGGAGAGAAAAGAACACTAAGAGTTGTAGCGCCCGCGCATCATCTTACATTTTATTTGCTGTCCTCGTCTGTTTGTGCACTTAAACTTTATTGGCCAAAAAAGCTTCAACTGGAACCAGAGTCATTCATTTTGTACCAGTTTAATTTTTAAGCAAGTTTCAATATTTGGTAAACCAAACGTTTATGGAAACGAAACAAGCCTGCCAGTAGTTGCTTGTGCCGTTAGTAATATGGTTGGTTTGATTCTTTGAAAGGATACATCTCTGATGAGGGCAAGTTGTCGATGAAGCTTTAGGCGAATATACACTGACCATTGTGTTGAAGAGATGACTCATTGGCAGAGATAAAGAGGGAATTGCCATTTAGTGTTACAGAAATTGCTGTTACTTGTTATTGGTACAAAATTTCACTGGTATACTGTGCGCTGATTGCCGTCAAGTGTACATTTGCGAGACAAGAATCTTCTCCCAGCGCGTCAAGGAGCACAAAAGTGACGCCACTAATAATAGTAACACGAGAAATGCTATTTCTGAGTGTGCGCCTTAACGTAATCACGCCACTGGCTGAGACAGTGCCACTATTATCGCCCAGGAAAAGAATATATCATCCCGTCGGATACTGGAATCGCCAATCTTTCAGCCAACGCCAACTGCAATGAGAGGGGCAACAGTGCCTGCTACTACGCCTGCTCGTTCCGTTACCTACTGTCACAGAACGAGCGCTAAAAATGGGCGCGCCGCCTAATTCTTGCGATAACGCGCGAAAGAGGCGCCGCGAGGTCAAAAGAAAAAAGAAAACAAACATCCAAGGCTCCCCGGGGCGCGCGCTTCTCCCCGCGGAAGCGTGGCTTCGCCGACGAACCTCCTCACCCCACATCGGCGGCCCAGCAAGCACTCGATTTTTCTAGAAGGAAATAGGCGTGGTCATACCGAGCTGAGTCATCTGCCGCGGAGGGAGGGCATTCCAACTGTCTCGCCCTATTCCCAGCCTTCGCTGCGTATCGCGCCGAAGAAATGACGAGAACTCTCTGGAATGTCGTGCGGAAGGTATTTAACCGAGCAGCGGAGACGAGAGATCAGGAGAAGACGGAAATTAACGCCAGAGCACGTAGGGATTCCGCCGTGTAGTCGGCGAAGGTTTTGTCCGTAGAGGCAAAGCAGGAGAAGATGATTTCCACCTGAGGGGTGACGACTCGAGCAACAGGCAAGAGTGTGTGTGTTTACCGCTATCGAGCGAAGACGCGTGGCAACAGCTGCGTGTGGGAAGCCGACGTGTTTCCGGCGGAGAAGTTTGAAGCTTGGAGAGTGGCCGATTGAAGACGCGAGGTTTCCTGGAAGAGAAACTTCGGCGAGGTTTCCTGGAAGAGAAACTTCAGGGGGCAGCGGAACGGCAACAACGCTGGACTTTGAGTGAGTGATTCTCGGAAGAGTATCATTCAGACTTTTGTTCCGAGGACTTCGGACTGAATAGGTTTTTATCTCTTTAGTCTTTAAGTGTCTTGGTTGTTCAATGCATGCGACTGCATTGAAGTGTGTACTGTTGTCTGTGTCCGTTGTTCGAGTGTGGCTAATTGTACTGTGTAGTACGTTGTTAGATGAGTGGCATATTGTACTCAGCTATTGTGGAGTGAGCATATTTGTGTATGGTTTTTTCTGATCTGCCATTATTGAGAATATAGTTTTCTTTGTTTATCAACTCTCGGCTCTGACTTGTTCTTTGGGCCACAACCGGCGTCCGCTGGCGCGCCAAAAAGGACCACTTCTAAATTGTCCACGCTTTCGTGGTGCGGTTCGGGGGGCCGATACTTCGGCTCTTGGAATTAGCCCGGCGATCGCCTCCCTAATTAACGGGACAATTAATCTGGCGTCCGCGACACAGGACCTTTGGTGCACAGTGTGTCCAAAGTAGTGAGAAAGAGCCTCGAGTTGTGATAGCGCTATCGGAACGATTTTGTGTGTTGTTCAGTGTTCTCGTGACCCAGTGCAGGGGAGTGTTCCGATAGACTGATTTAGGCAGATACTTTTTAGGTTTTATTTGCGAGACACAATGGATCTCGAAAAGTTGGTCGCTCTTGGTGAGAAGATGGGTCTTTCCGGCGCCGAACTACGGAAATGGGTAAGCCAGAAGGAGAAAGAGGCGGTGGAGAGAGAGAGGTTGGCAGCTGAGAGGGCCAAGGAAGAAAAAGCAGCTGAGTTGGAGAGATAGAGGTTGGCAGCTGAGAGGGCCAAGGAAGAAAAAGCAGCTGAGTTGGAGAGAGAGAGGTTGGCAGCTGTGAGAGAGAAGGAAGAAAGAGAGGCAAAGGAGCGACAGCTGAAGGAAGAAAGAGAGCAACAATTGAAGTTGGAATTGGAGAGAGAGAAGTTAGCAGCTGAAAGGGCGAGAGAAGAAAGAGAGGCAAAGGAGCGACAGCTGAAAGAAGAAAGAGAGGAAAGGGAACGGCAGCGGCAGCACGAGATGGAACTCGAGCGGCTCCGTTTGCAACAGCGAAGTGAACTTACCGTCCAAGCTAGAGTTGAAAGCAGCGAACGGGAAGACCACGGCTTCCGCTTGAACCCAAGCAAGCTGCTTGTAGCGTTTGATGAGAGGAAGGACGACCTTGACGCGTACCTTCACAGATTTGAGACGATTGTGAGGAGCCAGAATTGGCCAGAACATCAATGGGCAACTGCTTTGAGTACTTGCTTGAGTGGTGAAGCGCTCAGTGTGTACGGTAGGCTGACGCCTACCGATGCAGCCAACTATGCAAAGGTGAAAGCTGCTTTGCTGAAGCGAATTAGATTTACTGTAGGTTTCCGGGACAGATTTCGGACAGGAAAGCCAGCTGATGGTGAGACGGCTACGCAGTATGCCGCCCGACTTTGTCATTATTTCGACAGATGGATTGAACTTTCAGGGACAGCGCAGGAGTACGATGAACTTACAGAGCTCCTAATTAGAGAACAATTTCTCACTAGTTGCCACCCAAGCCTGTCGCTGTATTTGAAAGAGAGGAAGGTTGAGTCACTTGAAGGAATGCTTGAATTGGCTGATCAATTCTTGGAAGCGCAAGGTGGAACTAATTTGGCCAAAGTCAAGAAGGATTGTCCCGATGATTCGAAGAAATTGGCTCCCGAAGAAAAGAAGCGTGCACCGGAGAGCACTCCGCGTTGTTTTCTGTGTAACTGAGTGGGTCATCGCGCGAAAAACTGTCGAACGATCTTTACGAGCCCTACGGTAGTAAAATGTTTTAAGTGTGGTCAGACTGGGCACAAAGCAGACGCATGTCGAAACGGAGCGAGTCAAACTCAACAGGTATCTTGTGTGCAAGCGGCACCGAAATCCGGTGATAATGCCGTCACCGATGGATTCGTAGAGTTGAAAAATGGGGAGAAAATTCCTATTGTGGGTGCCGTAATGACAAAACAGTCAATCGGTGTTTCGAAGGGAATGCCAACGCTGCCTGGAAAAGTTGCGGACAAAAAGGTTACAGTGTTAAGAGATACCGGCAGCTCCACTGTTATCGTGCGGAAAAATTTGGTACCGGAAAATGAGTTAACAGGCAAAATGAAACCGGTTTGCCTAATTGACCGTACAGTTCGGATGCTTCCCGAAGTAGAAATCGAGGTTGAAACCCCGTACTTCAGCGGGAAGGTTACTGCTTTATGCATGACGACCCCCCTGTACGACCTTGTCATCGGAAACATCGACGGGGCGCGAGGACCGAATGATCCAGAATGTTTAGGAGAAGACCCTAAGATAGAGCCCTCGCCAACCCAGCGACCGCGAGATACAAGGGAGGAACCGCCCGTGACGGATCTCACTAGAGCCCAAGGTGAAGCCGCGGTACAAGGGACCGTGAATGAGAAGATCATCGAGTTGAATGAGTTCACGGGCCGAGCAACTGGACTTACGTCGGCACGACCTCATCCGACCGACAGTGTAAAGGAGACGGAGTTGGCCGGCCGGGCAAAATGTGGAAACATGATCAAGCTGGTAAATAAACAGACAGGACCCGTCGAATGTTATGACACGTTATAGGTGTCGGAAGTGACAACGATGGCTGAGACGCTGCCTCAGATACCGTCGTTGGAAGGGGCTCGCCGGAACAAAACAAGCAAAAACAATAAAAAGAGATCGAGAGAGCACCGCAAAAAAGGGCGCAAGCGCAGCTCGAAGTACTCAGGATACGTGTTGAGGTCAAATTCAAATGCGTTTGTCTGTGTTGAGCCTCAATGTGTTGTGTTTTGTTATCCTGTGTGACACTTGTGTGTCGAATGAGTCAAAATGTTTGTTACGGTGATGTGATGTATAGTATTGTATAATTGTTGTAATGAGAGAACTTTGTACATTTGTATTATTTTGAATGTGTGATGAAGTGTTGTAGTCGTGTACCTGTGGCTATATTTCATGTGTTGTGGAATTGAACTACAATGTACGATTGTATTGAGCGATCTATTGCGAATGTGAAGTGTCATGAGCGACGGTTTGTGTTACAGTCTTTCAGAGTGTGTGGTGACTTTTCGCGCTCGTTTGTGTGGTTTTGAATATTATGAGATAATATTCTTAAAGTGGAGGGCAGTGTCACAGAACGAGCGCTAAAAATGGGCGCGCCGCCTAATTCTTGCGATAACGCGCGAAAGAGGCGCCGCGAGGTCAAAAGAAAAAAGAAAACAAACATCCAAGGCTCCCCGGGGCGCGCGCTTCTCCCCGCGGAAGCGTGGCTTCGCCGACGAACCTCCTCACCCCACATCGGCGGCCCAGCAAGCACTCGATTTTTCTAGAAGGAAATAGGCGTGGTCATACCGAGCTGAGTCATCTGCCGCGGAGGGAGGGCATTCCAACTGTCTCGCCCTATTCCCAGCCTTCGCTGCGTATCGCGCCGAAGAAATGACGAGAACTCTCTGGAATGTCGTGCGGAAGGTATTTAACCGAGCAGCGGAGACGAGAGATCAGGAGAAGACGGAAATTAACGCCAGAGCGCGTAGGGATTCCGCCGTGTAGTCGGCGAAGGTTTTGTCCGTAGAGGCAAAGCAGGAGAAGAAGGTGATTTCCACCTGAGGGGTGACGACTCGAGCAACAGGCAAGAGTGTGTGTGTTTACCGCTATCGAGCGAAGACGCGTGGCAACAGCTGCGTGTGGGAAGCCGACGTGTTTCCGGCGGAGAAGTTTGAAGCTTGGAGAGTGGCCGATTGAAGACGCGAGGTTTCCTGGAAGAGAAACTTCGGCGAGGTTTCCTGGAAGAGAAACTTCAGGGGGCAGCGGAACGGCAACAACGCTGGACTTTGAGTGAGTGATTCTCGGAAGAGTATCATTCAGACTTTTGTTCCAAGGACTTCGGACTGAATAGGTTTTTTATCTCTTTAGTCTTTAAGTGTCTTGGTTGTTCAATGCATGCGACTGCATTGAAGTGTGTACTGTTGTCTGTGTCCGTTGTTCGAGTGTGGCTAATTGTACTGTGTAGTACGTTGTTAGATCAGTGGCATTTTGTACTCAGCTATTGTGGAGTGAGCATATTTGTGTATGGTTTTTTCTGATCTGCCATTATTGAGAATATAGTTTTGTTTTTTTATCAACTCGGCTCTGACTTGTTCTTTGGGCCACAACCGGCGTCCGCTGGCGCGCCAAAAAGGACCACTTCTAAATTGTCCACGCTTTTGTGGTGCGGTTCGGGGGGCCGATACTTCGGCTCTTGGAATTAGCCCGGCGATCGCCTCCCTAATTAACGAGACCGGTTTGACACCTACGTGCTTCCTAACTGACGACAACTTCTTGTTTAGCTCAGTGAATAAGGTACCCGTATGTAGTGCCGAAACGTCCAATCATCATCACATTCATCAGACATTGTCAGTGATCGCGTTTTATCTGAAAATGTTGTTCGGACCAGGAATGACTGATATGGGGGGTTTAACGTCTCAAAACCACCATATAATTATGAGAGACGCCGTACTGGAGGGCTCCGAAAATTTTGATCACCTGGGGTTCTTTAACGCGCACCCAAATCTGAGCACACGGGACTACAGCATTTTAGCCTCCATTGAAAATGCAGCCGCCGCAGCTGGGATTCGATCCTGCGGCCTGCGGGTCAGCAGTCGAGTACCTTAGCCACTAGACGACCACGGTGGGGCTCGAACCTAGAATACAGATGAAATGCACATCAAAGTCATGTTTTATTTCTATTTTCCTTCACAGAGTTGCTTTTTACGGCAATAGCTAGCCACTGAGCTTAGTCTGTACCATTGCATTTTTTGCACCTTATCACCTGCAAAACAAACAAGAAAAACAGGAATGTAAAACTGTTAGAGTTGATCTGACGTAGGCCCCTAGGCTTTTGGTTTCATTGAGCATCCTATGTAATTAAAAACTGAAGAAAGGCTCCCTAAAGCGCATACGAATAATAATCAGAGTAAAAACTTTTCTAACTTGCAAATTGATAGTTGAGTGATACGAAGATAACAGCGTCAGGTGCTATGATTTAAAGCTTCAAGTTCATTCTTGTCTATTGACATAAACTCGATCCAACTTCCTTGCAGTCTGGAAGTACATAGTTGCAGCATCAAGCTGCTTATCCGAAGGTTGTCGGTTCGATTCCTGGTCCCAATTCAATGTAGGTGAAAGGCTATACGAGGCGTTTCAGCTATAAAACACCAAGTAATAAAAAACTAAAAAAATGAGGGATACTCGTCTCCAGCTAAAACAGTATTGTTCTTAGCTGTATGTAGCAAGTCAGAATATTCGTTTTTGATCCACTAAGCACGGTATATAAGAAAGATTGCTTAATGAACGTCTTAAATATTGACTCTAGAATAAAATTTCAATACAAGACTTGTAGCTCTTGTCCAGAAATAAAAAAAAATTTCAAGTTACGGTAAGATACCAACGCTAGCAAATTTTTTCTAGGGTTTGTTTAAAGTGCGCGATCTTCAAAAATTACCACGTCATCGCCGCCTAATGCACGGTGCTTTTAGTGGCCTCAAATGTAAGTTGAACGAATTAGCGAAGGCCTCTCACGCAAGAAGGTTGCTTTAACAGGCTATCGGTGACAACGATGGACATTAGGTGATGGTCGGAAGGTACTAGTAAAAAAATGAAAAAGGGGGGGGGGGGATAGAAAAGAAGAAACGAAGACAATACTCTTTGACCAAAAAGCGGCTGCCACGTGCATGCGATACGAGACCGGAGGCAGCATTCGGCGCAGCGCAGACGTATTTTTTTTCGAGCCAACGATAAGCATGGTGCTGCCTTCAGTCTTGTATCGCATTGCACGTGGCGGCCGCTTTTTCGTCAAATTTTCATGTCTTGGTTTTTTCAACAAACCCTGGAAAAAACAAACCCTGGAACAAAATTAACCAGCGTTGTTATCTAACCATAACTTGAATATCACTTTTATTTCTTGATAAGAGCTACAAATCTTGTATTGAAATTTTGCTCTAGAATTATTATTCAAAACATTTCATTAAGATATCTTTGTTAACTACGGTGCTTGGCGGATAAAAATATTCTGGCGTGCTGCATACAGCAAAGGACAACACTCCGCTAGCTGGAGACGCGTAGTACTCATTTTTAATTTTTTATTGCTTGGTGCATTTTAGCAAAAACACGCTCTATGTTTCAGCGTACTCGGAAAAGAAAAGAATACAACCACCCGTTTGTATGCAGATTCCTCAGAAAGGAAGGCTCTAGGTCGAAAATTCGTCCTGGTCCGTGGTTTTAGGCTGGGACCATTGTCTTCACTGAGTGGTCGCTCTGCCAAATGGGCTAAACAGGAAGGTAGCAAATGACAGCGCGAAGGGCGAATTAATCCACAACTAGAAGCAAATTGCAAATGACAGATTGCAAATGAGTTCTGCGGAAATCCATACGGTGGCATAAGGGTTTCCGCAGAACTCATTTGCAATACTTCGGCCCAGGTGCTTTGAGTTGTGGATGAATTTGCCCTCGCACTGTCATTTGTTAGCTTCCTGGTTAGCTCGGTTGGAAGAGCGGCCACCCCGGAAAGGCTTTGGTCCCGGCTTCAAACCCCGGACCAGGACGGATTTTTCGGGAACCAAGACAATTTTCGTTCTGAAATATCAGTACGGATTTACTTGTGGCTTGCCTTGCAAAATGGTGGCTCTCTTCTTTCCCCCTTTTGATCCACCCGCCACCATGCGGGTTTCTGCAGAACTCATTTGCAATATTTGTGTCTGTCTTCGAGTTACCAATGAAATCGCTCCTACGCTGTCAATTTCTAGCTTCCTGGTTAGATTAGTTGGCAGAGCGACCTTCCGAAAAGGCGTTGGTCCCGGCTTCGAATCCCGGACCAGGACATATTTTTCGGACACTGGGAGGCATTTCTTTCTGAGATATCAGTACGGATTTTTTGTGTCTTCGTGCTACAAATGAGTAGTTGTCTTCTTTCCTTTTTTTAACCCACCAGTATCCTTGCGGGTTTTTGGAGAACTTGTCTGTAACGTCTGCGTACAGTTTGATGTCCATGCACGCTAAGGAACACCAAGTGTTTGTACTTTTTGGGGCTTTTCATTGCGATGTACCTAAACGTCGTGACGTAATTTTTTTTCACGTAATAAAAATTATATTAGCATTAAGGCCAAGGTAAACCTCTACTGACCTCCTAATTTGGAAAACTTCGTCATCTGCAGTGATTCAGTCTCGGAAGCGTGCAATTACAGCCGTGTTTTGATATTTCTATACGCAAAAAACTTGGAGCATCTCTGAGCTCTCCCTGAAGAGTGGACCGTTATAACACAGCTGGACCTCGTTAGTATTGACTTCTTAAGCACTGGCCTTTACTGTCTTTTCGGTAGAAGCCCAAATCATGCTGATATATATCGAACGCCTGTGTTCCTGTTCATTGGTACTGTCAAACTATCCTGAAATTTCCACTGCAAGTACTGTTGCGAGGTTACCACAATGAGATTAACAAACATTTCGCGATTAGCCGAGTTACCTGCAACACGTTGGTAAGGCGAAACCTGTGCCCCTGCACACGCTGTTGATGTTGATAAAAATAATTATGTTTGCGGTTTGTAACTGGTGGCTATGTCAACCAACCAACCAACCCTTGCGAGATTTGCATATTTTGACGACTTGTGTGGCTCTATGCTTATGCACCGCTTCGCTACATCTGTTGATGACTGTCGTGGCACAACTTAACATTCATGGGGTGTTTTTAATTCCCGAAGGTATATCGACCAGGTGCGTGGCTCTGTAAAAAAAATGTCTGCCTGCCATGCAGAATTCCTGAATTGTACGCTCATTCTAACTGGAGAATTTTTTGTTTCTTAACTTCTTTACTTCTTTACTTTCATATAGCTACAATTATTACTTGATTTTGATATGAAGAATTAAGCGTCTCAAAACCACCATATGTGTATGCCAGACACCGTAGTGGAGAGCTCCAGAAATTTTCACCACCTGGGGTTCTTTAACGTGCACCCAAATCTAAGCACACGGGCCTAAAACAATTGCGCTATCATCGTAAATGCAGCCGCCGTAGCCGGGATACGAACCCGTGACCTGGGGGTCAGCAGCCGAGTACCTTAACCACTAGGCCACCACGGTGGGGCGAAATTATTATTTTAGGACAACGCTTAAATTGCGGTCATAACCAACACCGACGCTGATGCTTCCATGAAACGAGCCGTCTGAAACTATCGCGTCAATGCCTCATGCTGGTTAGTGTTGCACTGTTTTGCCAATATCATGCATTAAACTTTGCGAGCAAACACGAAACTGGTTTTATTCGCTCACTCATGGACTGGGAGACTAAGCCTTACGTTACATCTGCCCTTTTTAAAGTTCTAAATATATCAGACTTAGTGGCGGCGAAATGGTCATGTTGAACCAAATCATTATCCTAATCTCGCAAATTAATTGCGGAATGCTTGTGCAGCGCTCACAAATGCGTGAGAATAGAGCTTGCGCATCGCACGGCATCTGGGCATCTGGTGGCTTAAAGATTTGTTTACAAAGTAATTAGAAACGGTTTCTTCTTCTTGTGACAAGTTTATACTGAGCAGCTAAGTGTACTGGGAAATTCAAACTATATTCGTTACGTAAATAATTGCCGGTAACACCGAGGAGTGAACGCGAAAGCAAGTATATATCCTTGCTTTCGCGTTCTGTGGGTATACTCACAGATTCCTTTGTGAAGCCGGCTGTATATCATTCCCCGAAAGAGAAATAAAGCTTTAGCAAACACACGCCCGGTCTTATGCAGGATGTTGCAGACGACACTTTTCACAATACCTTGTGGAAGTTTTTTGATGATTTTCTTCACGAACCACTGCGTTGAGCATATAAACAAATAAGCTTGTGTATTTTTCCACAACAAACATTTGCCCGAAGAATACTGGTGGTAGATGAAAGCCCAGATGTGTGACAGAGACACTGGTATGGATCACCTTTTTAATACTTTTCATAAACGTATTTATTTCTTGTGTCAGTGTTCATTTACTAATTTTCTGGATCGATTTGGATGCCCAGTGTACATTGCGCAGAGGGGAAGAATCACTATAAAGCTGGAACATTTAAAAACAATAGCAAGTAGCTAGTAAGCAAAATGCCAAATAGAGTTACACAATAACTCAAAATGAAATGATTGGAAACAAAAATAAGTGAGGCGCTCACATTACTCGTTATGACCATTTTTATTGAGAAAGATGCGATACATGAACCATTAACAAATACATGCTAAAGTATCTTGTTATTAAGTGTAACTACAACCGGATATCGCAGTAGTCTTCTCCTAACTAAAGGGGAGTGCTTGAGTACGACCACCATTTGACCAATTTCCATCAAAAAGCCTAGCTCTATTCAAAAATTTTGACCATTATAAACCCTACAGGAAACCGCAGCTTGCGGTATCGAGTCTTGGCTGCGGCGGCTGCATTTTCGATGGAGGCGATACTGCTGTTGGCCCGTGGGCTAGTCTTGGGGCCACGTAAAAGAACCCCAAGTGGCCGTAATTTTCGAAGCCTTCTGCTACTGCGTGTTTTGTAGTCATATGGTAGTTTTGTGGCGTTAAACCGCTCATATCAATGAATGAAAAACTAGCTCAAGAATCGGCGTAGGGCAAACAGGCACTGAGAGAGGACGCAGGTTGTATTTCATCAAGCGCGAATATTTCTTGCAGTCTTCCTTCCATGATTGTAAACTTCGCCACAGTTACTTCGACATGCGAAGTTAAGCACGAGTGAGGGACACTTCAAGTGCAAATCATCAACTGAATTTATTGAAAAAAAACAACAACTTGAAGGCCAGAAGACTTCCAGAAAAGGGAAAGCTCTTAAAAAAAACAGCTTGAAGATTAAACGACTCCCAGGAAAGTTGTTTCCCTTTCTTGAACATTTTATAATGTTTTTAAAATAAACTGAGTTGATAGTTTCTGCTTGTAAAGCTCACATCGCTTCGGGTCTTTCCCTAACATCTTGTTTCTTAGTAACTGTAGCGCAGTCTCTCAATAATAAAAAAAACGAGTTGCCCAAAACCTCACTTTGCTTCCTTCTGTGGCTTCCTACCAGCACGCTCTTGAACGGGCCCTGAAACGCCTTTTCAAGTAACCACGGAATGAATTCACTGGAAAAGCTTATTGCCTCACGAATTCAACACCGCGAAAATTTTAGGACTCCGTCTAGTGCGAGTGCACTTACAAAGGTTTGTAGCATGTTGCTATTGCATTCTCTCTTCTCTCGTCCTGACGAAAGTGCTGGAAGCTAGGAAAAATAGATGGCAGAGCCACAGAAAACCTTAAACACTTCTTTTTTTTCTTTGAATGCGCCGTTTTTTCAGTGTGATCGCGCGTGCACGCGTGGACAAGTAGCGGCCTCCCGCGGTGATCTCTGTAACGAGCGAACACGCCATGTTCAAATCAGCCAATGGCTGATAGATGTGTAATTCACGTGATATGTTTGGGCATATTCAGTGATTTGTCGAGAGAAGAGAAGGCAAGTTTTGTTGATTCGATAATTTATTGTGACTTCCAGGCCACGTGCTGGGCTGTAATATTTGGCTAGTGTGTTGTCGGGAGCCTCTACTACAGATCGACAGCGTTTTCTGACCATGCTCAAAAAGTGTTGCAGGGCCCCTTTAAGCACAGGCAACCATCGTTCAGTTAGGCCGGGGCTGAAACTTGGGCATAGCCCCATTTCACCCCTTCCATCTGAGACACAGTTTTCGCAATCCAGGGTAAAAAAAAATGTTTGTTCTGAACTTTGAAAAAACACCACCAAGATGGCACACAAAAGGAAGCGACAAGTTTTCTTACTGCGCCCCTTCTTCCAACGTTCAAAACATACCAACTAGTCTGGATTATTACTCTATATCTCTTCTTTCCATTCATCTGGATTTCACAAAGTTACAGTGTAGAGCAAGCGATCACTGTTATCACTGCGTAAAGTCGCCTTATTTGCCTGTGACGGCTGACCTGCACTTGTAGCCGATTCACAGTACGTTCAAAGGCACAAAGCGGCTTCGGCGACCACTGATGCACAGTCTGCCTTTTCCTCGCTGGCAGACCTCTTTCGAAGAACCGTGAACTGAAGAACATGTAGTCATTGAGACGTAAGTATGAGCGCTAAAATTATTTCAAACAAGTATCATTGGCATCTTGATTTGGATGAGTATGGCTTCGCAGTCACCATAAATATTTATTGTTTTTCATGCCACAAAATGATTTTAAATAGCGTGGTGCAACTGGTTCAGTGGCATCACGTGTAACTCTAAGCGTTATAAAGAGGCTTCATTAGCAGTGCCGTCTGTAACTTCCCCGACGTCAAAGATATATTTATGTTCCTCGCATTTTGGGATCTCGATGCAATGGCTGGTCTTTTCGTCCCTGTTTTCGTCGTTGCGAAGCAAGGTCACATCGCCATTTCTTCTTTCTTTTTCAATCTACAATAAAAATAAAATGCGGAACTCGGTTAGTCACTCGTAAACCATATCTACAGTGTAGCTAGCTGTAGATGGGCACTTAGAGACATCAAGGAGGAAAATTGTACGACTGTTGATCTCTTTGCTTGGCGGCATAGTCGTGCTTTCAACACACCCTTTGGGTGAACTCGTGTGAGATGTGCATGAGAGAAAAAATCTGGCTCTGAATGTCAAGCTGCAACAACTCGCTGAAGCATCTCCACCCACATTGCGGTCTGTCTGCTACACGCCACATGCGCATCTAAAGGCCGCTAAATCACGCCGAGTTCAAAGACGAGACAGTGCTTCTTTGCCTTCTATACTCCTCCTACAAACGCTATGTCCTCCTGACCATGTGTTTCTTCATATAAAGCGTGGATTATCAGCGCTAAACCATGAGCCAGTCAAGATTTTGTGCTTTTTGTCCGCACCATTCCATCTCCCCTTGCATGGTCGCAAACACAAAACACAAAGTTAATTCAGTTGATCACGCACAACAGTTATGCTAAACAAGGCAGAATGGGCGTGCGAATGCACGGCCAAAGAGGGTACACGACAATACACAACAGATATCTCTCGTGTACCGACCAATCTAGAGCTTAATTCATCCTATAACATCACCTAAACCAACTGCTAGCGTCACGACGTCTGTCACCCGTACGGGATACGCTGGGAGAAGATGGGGTCTTTTAACATGTTACGGAAATACGGTATTCTTCATACGGTAAGCCCGTGCGGTATGGCTCCTGCTTTCCAGGGACAGTGCGTACACCGTACGACAAATTCCTCGTTAACTATGCATAGGCTGACAGGCCACAACGAGATGTGACAACACCAAAGTGATATTAAATGCGAAACAGCCTATAATCGAGATTGATGCGGTCTGCCTGACCACCCGCACTGCACACGAGCAACAGCTGGTCCAAGCACAGCCGAAACGCACTCACACGCTAGTGAGGTCATGCCTGTGTAAGGGACAGGCATGACGCTCGCTAAAACTTTGTAAACCCAAGGAGGTAACGCCCGGCGAGTATAACGTAGCAACCCTGTCTTGTCAGATAGTGCTCAATGTACATGCCAATGGCTGCTAATGGGGAATGAGAGACAGGAGAATTCGGCTTTTACTTTCTTGCGGCTTGCGCTTCAAACCTTCTTCCCACTTTTAACCACCTTGAGTATACTACCTCACCCTATTCATGGCACTGCGGCTCAACGCTCGCTAAACCTGTCTAAAATCAAGGAGGTTACGCCCAGCGAGTATAACGTAGCAACCCTTTCTTGTCAGGCAGTGCTCAATTTATATGCCAATGGCTGCTAATGAGGAATGAGAGACAGAAGAATTCGGCTTTTAGTTAACGCGCACGCTAAGAATTTTTTATTGCTCAACAACGCACAGGAGAAATCTCCCACTGGCACCACCTTGCAGGTCAAAACGTAAGACTGGTTACACACTACGACTACGACCACGACTACGAGGGACGAACGGGTGCCGCTATTAGGAGCTTCGCCCCTAAAAGAAAGCTCTCGCCGCACAGGAGCGACAGAAAGGATAGAGAAGAGATAGGAAACATGGGGGCCAAAGTTAGAGTACGAGGACGGCGCGCCACTCGGTGAGAGCTACACTGCGTCGGGAGGTTGTGGACGGCGGGCCGATCGGCAAGGGCTACGCTGGCGTCAGACATCGCGGGCCACACAATCGTTCAGGAAGCCATCCAGCAAGCGAGACCCGCTGAAACGCGATAGTGCATTCGGGCCTGCTTATGTGGCTGTACAAGAGGCTGTGGCCTCTGCCCCTTACACTTTCAGGAATAACGTGATGGCATCGGGGAACGAGATTCTGCAGACGAGCGATGAACGCACGTGCTCCCACGTGGCGTGGCAATGAACCCGTGCGGCATGTCCCAACAAGAGTTTCGGCCGACTAACAGCAACAAAAACTACAATTTTTCGTGTGATTCCTTTGCAAGAACGCGTTAACATCGGGCAAGGTGACCGTGATGAAAGCAACTTTCAATCGACCCTTGCTGTGCTTCGAATGCTACTCATGGTAACCTCCAGTGGGAGAAGGTGCAATTTTTAACGCGAACTTATTGTATGCCGGGGTGCACCACGACTTTAGTGACTCAAGTCGGGATGAAGATGTATGACTAAGCGTTTAGGTGGATGCATCTACGTTAAGCGCTGCCATAGTTGTCAAACACCAATACATATTCTGGCAGCTCTCATATGTCAATCTGCAGTAAACATTAAACTACTTTTATAAAGGCACGTTTTACTATCGTATTTAAGCGATTTCTGTGGTGGAGAAATCAACCATGTTTTTTAAAGACTTTTGTGTTATTGAAACCCTCACTAATAAAAGGTGAACGAATGGGAGAGGAACAGCAGTGTAGCGATATAGTGCCGTATTTGCGTACCATATTTCCGTAACGCGCTAAATTACCCTAATAATGCGCTTCTTTTTTGTATATTTAGGAGTTGTATAGGGGGCCCCTTAAGCTGTGTGAATTGAAATGTTAGAACCAAAAATTAGCTAGCTCAGGCTTACTCAGGCTCAGATGGAGCCGTCAGTCTGAGTCAGCGTTGGGTGGGTGCGGGTAAGTGATTTCTCGGTGAACTTGAATCCGAGTGAGACCGGTTGAAGGAAATTCTCGTTAGTGTGAGTCCGAGTGAGTACGGCGCAAAGTAAATTGTACAGGGGAGCCTGAGTGAGTTCTACGAGTTATGATGACCTATGCTGTGCAGCCATTTTTTTCATAATACACAGAAAAAGGAATCCATCAGAAATAATGCGGTCGCATAAAGTCGGAATAACTTTTTTGCATGGCTTTGTTCTCGTTTGCGTAGATATGAAGTTACTAGAATTTTTCACCTTCATTTTTATTCAGACAAGCTAGAACTCACCTGAAGCATTTCGCCAAGAAAGTTGAAACGCCTCCACAGATTCAGAAAAAGAGGACTTGTGAGACACAAGTTGTCTTTACAGTGTTGAGCTCCACCTGACCGTATCAGAAAAGAAGAAGTTTTGCATGTTTTTTTTTTCACAGCCAACCACGTTTCGTTGACAAAGAAGGAAACACATTAGCTCGCTAAGACAAATTTTGTCCGTATAGATTACAAATGTTGTATGACTATTTACACGGTCTATCTCATTTAAGTGTGCAGTTTAAGTTCATCACACACCAGATGAGAAGAGTGGTGTCATATATTACGCCGCAAAAATACCGTAAAAACCCGCGTATCCCGCGTATAGTTCGGACCCGCGTATAGTTCGAGGTGTAACTCGGGGATAGCAAATGCGAGAAAAAACATTTTCACGCGAATATTGTTCGAAGAAAACAGAAAAAAATGCATTTATTTACACACTTGCATGCGCACGCACGCGCGCGCACGATTAGTCGTCGTCTTCGTCTGACACACTGTCTTCCGAATCTCCCTTGTTCGAAATGTCCTCCCACAGCACCTCATCCTCCGTGCCATCAAGTGCGTTTGAGATGGAGCACTTCTTGAAGGCACGGCAAACGAGCGCCTCGGGAATGCGGGCCCACGCCTCGGCGATCCACGAGCCGCCAGTTCTCGTTCCACGTCTGGAAATGCTCCATTTTTCGGTTCCCGGAAACTTTTTCTCTTGCCCGCAGCATGCAAAAAGGGCTTCCTTCTGCTTCCGCCAACCGCGAATGCTCCGCTCATTCACGCCGAACTGCCGCTCCGCGGCACAATTGCCGATGGTTTCGGCAGCAGAAATAACTTTCCTCTTAAAGGCAGCCGAGTACTGCCTGCGCGGTCCCGACATGGCTTAAAATCACGGAAGTAAAATCGTGGCCGTCGTGATGTGCGCCAAGTGATTGCAATGGCCGCTGTTGCTCGCCTGATGCACGCCTGTACCTGTAGGTCTCCAGGACTAACGCCGCTCACGCTACCACGCCACCTAACGTAGAAGTGCGCAGATACCTGATAATGATGATAGCACCAACCAATGCCGAAACCAAAACTGAATTCGGGTTGAAACTTTTTTTGGGATCCGCATATAGTACGGGGCTGAAATTTCGCACCCTAAATTTTAGAAAAAAACCCCGGGCTATACGCGGGTTTTTACGGTAACATTGTCTAGTCAGGCGAAAGAGAAATATTACGAAAAGCGGTATGACAGTGATAGTGTAACCATGGCTGAATAGCACTGATGTTTGCTAGCCAATAGCATAAAAAAGTTCCGTTTCGAGTGTTTAGTTCTTGCGTACTTCGTCTTTTTCTTCTACCTTAACGTGTATATGTTGTATATATGATATGCACAATGCCTTGTTTCAAAGGGCCTCAAACAAAATCACCTCCTACTCACCTGTAAAAATACTCAGTACGGTTCCGAGTATCATTGTCAGTAAGGCACCAATGAATGAGCTCCAAAAGAACGAGAGCTGATACAGGGGAAAGACCTCGGACCTGTGAATCGATATTTTGATGAAAAGAAGCTGCAGGAATTTCCTTATGAGGGCCATACGAACACATGTACAACTACCACAGGACTCAATTCAAAGCCTTGGTAGAGAATTTTCGTGGCCATTTTAAAGGTAATATTCTGGCTGCTATACTACTGGCTGTACTTCATCTCATGTTTTCGGTTTAAAAGAAGATTTTTTTTGCAATGGTAATTACATGACAGTGCTCAGTTACTCTTCTGACTACACATAGTTTGTCCAAAAGTTTCTAAATTTTCATTTTAAAGTGAGAGATTCTAAGATAAAAACTGTGCAATGTACGCAGTGACATTTTGACGCTCCCATGACAATTTTTTGAACTTGCTGTATACGAAAACTGGCATAATAGTGTCTGAACGCAAGACGCACGTAAATGGGATGTAACATGGCAGTTATGAAATTGCATTTTAGGTGCGTTATAAACTAGATATATACCCCAACCACACTTCATCTCATAAGTATTTTCCAATAAAAATAGCAAGTCGCAACATAAAAATTATGGAACGAAAGTGAGAAGTCAATGAATAGGTTGACACGATCTCGGCGTAACTGCATCATTTTGATTAACTTGGTAAATGCTAAAGTTGGAATGATTGATTGATATGTGGGGTTTAACGTCCCAAAACCACCATATCATTATGAGGGACGCCGTAGTGGAGGGCTCCGGAAATTTTGACCACCTGGGGTTTTTTAACGTGCAACCAAATCTTAGCACACGGGCCTACAACATTTCCGCCTCCATCAGAAATGCAGCCGCAGCAGCCGGGATTTGATCCCGCGACATGCCGGTCAGCAGCCGAGTACCTTAGCCACTAGACCACCGTGGCGGGGCTCAAAAGTTGGAATGACATAGCTATGATGAACAAACCCAAAAGGTCATGCAGGATATATAGAGGAATAACCATCTATGCATGCATCGCAAAGATCTGATAATGCCCGACTAGTCATAACATGAATGTTTTGATTTTTCTAAAATTCAAGCACTTCGTAGCATGCCGCTCCACGCTAACCTAATCGCATTGAATCGGTTACCATTGTCTGTGGTATCTGTTTTTTTGTATCTTTCATTAGCAGCGCTCACACTTGTTCTATACTAAAGTGCGAAAAATATAGGGTCGCTGCTTTTACTTTTTTCTCGTCACTATTGTGCAGACTTTTTTTGTTGAAAAACCGTGACTAAGTGCCGGAATGCTCTTCCATGTGTTTATTTCCATGTATATTCCATGTATATTTTTGTTCTAGTCTATAAGTTTCTAACGTAACCATTATGTAAGCGGAACAGCCGTCGCCACACATTCATACCAATTGCTCCCTATACATTTCATATGAAGTAAGAGTACCTTTTGTTGTGATTTTTGTGCCTAATTTCTGAGTCACAAAACATCGACTGATACCACGTACCATGACAATCGATATCACATGAAGCATGACCATGAAAGGTTGCTATGTTGCAAGTTTTTCTTGAGTGAAACGTTACGACGTGGCGCTAAAGATGTACACAAATTTACGCACAGGCATACGTTAAACAGCTGCATACGTTTTGTAAGACCAGTTGTTTACAGTTGCGTAATCCTGTGAACAGAACGTGGGTATTACCTACAACAGATGCGGTATGCTGACATATATTGCTTGAGCTTGCGAGGATGGTACGCCTGGAGACTAGTACATAAATCAACTTCAGCAGATCGCGCCGAACTAATATTGACGTTAAGCCGACGTAACGGCTGTTTTAAATGATTGCATATGAAATGTTTATAAAATTAGATAGCCAGCAGTGCAACCACAACTGGCGTTTCGTGAACATTATGATCTATTTGAAAAGTAGCTGCGAGACCTGGTGGGGATCTTTGGTAGAATACTTGATTCCAGCACTGAATGCTGGGTTTCGATCCCTTCTGGGACCACGACATTTATTATTTTCATTCCTCGGGTAAACACTGTCAATGACAGCTTTTTTCTTAGCACTGATGTGTTCAATTTCATACTTATTCACGCCTTTTCTCACCATTTCTGGGTGATGCAAACTAGCAATAACAAGTGATGACTGCCCGCATACCCGTAGCATATACCCGCCCACGGATTTGTGCCACTCGTCTGGTGAAGAGGGTCTGACGACGCACGCGACATGATTGAGATAGTATTCATGTCATGACCACTGTTTCATATTCCTCAAACCGTCTTGCCCCTAATAGTATTTTAGGTTTACGCTTAGGGGGTGATTACGAGAGCACCTAAACGTGCGCGGATAGATATATAGATAGATAGATAGATAGATAGATAGATAGATAGATAGATAGATAGATAGATAGATAGATAGATAGATAGATAGATAGATAGATAGATAGATAGATAGATAGATAGATAGATAGATAGATAGATAGATAGATAGATAGATAGACGGACAGACGGACAGATAGACGGACGGACGGACAGACAGACGGACGGACGGACAGAGAGACGGACGGATAGACGGATAGATGGACAGACGTATAGATGGACCGACGGATAGATGGACAGACGGATAGATAGACGGACAGATGAACAGACGGATAGATAGACGGACAGATGGACAGACGGATAGATAGACGGACAGATGGACAGACGGATAGATAGACGGACAGATGGACAGACGGATAGATGGATAGGTAGATGCTCAAAGTGCCCGAAATGGTTCGTATTTAGAAACCTAAGCTATGGCTTAGGGCCAACAAAGTTACCTAACGGCTACAATCAATTTTTAGAGTTTCACTCGTAGACACATTTTCAAGCGTTTACCCACCTGCTTGTGAACAAAGAATGTGTAATGCCTCCATAAGTTTCATTGTCGTTGGTACTATTCAGAGTAGCAGGACAACGATCAAGTGTACCCACAAACGCCGGTTCTGGCGCCTCGGTGAAAAAGCTCTTCCCAACTGCGTGCCACAACTGAAGCAAACAGACTACCAAGCTTGACCAAGAAGCGCTCTGTAAAAAAATGAATAGATAGTATAAATAAGCAAGTGTTTTTCATTGATGTCACATCTAGATATATTGTTTTGATATTCCATGAATCATGTTGATACTCCTGTTATATCTTATACTGCTATTTTGCACTTGTGGTCCGTTCCTGATACTCGGATCACCACAACGCGTATGCGTCCATGACTATTTTTTTTTTTCGTTTGCATACCTTCCACATTATTGGCGCCCACGTGATCACATTTTTAGACATTGCTGGAACAGCATACGCGATCAGCACCAATGACGCGAGCCTGTTCAATCCCATGCAGCACGAAGGTCACTGCCGAATATCTCCCGTTTAACCCATCATATGCCAGCTGAATCAGTTTTATCTCAGCGAACTCCTTAATTTCGTCTCTCTATCTAACTTTCGACGTTCCTCTACAGCATTTCTCATTCCTTGGCAACCACGTAGGCCTCACATTGAAATAACAGTGGCTAAGATTGCGCAATGATGCTTTTGTGGCTCTTTGTTCACGTCAGACTCGCTTCGAAAGGTGGAAGTGGTATACCTACTTTTGCATTGACCCACGGTGAAGATATAGCGAGCAGTATGAGCCCAGCGAATGGACCCGAGGCCGATGCATAAAGGGACAGGAATAACTGCGCGAAAAGAATTAGGTTTCGTCACCCCTCAGTTCGGAATATGGTACAACAGGTAGTAATACGTAGACGTTACCTACCCTCGTGGCCGTACCCATCATTGGAACTATGACGGCAAACATGGTCATTATGGTTCCACTTGCGAACGCTGCGCAAACAACAATCATCTTCATAATAGTACTACATGGCGATTCCTTTGAGAAATGAATTCCTTATCAACTTTTATAAAGCAGGACGAAGGTTAACAGACAGACAGAAATGTGTAAGTCGTCTGAAAACAAAGGAATGCTTAGTATCTCACATTTGATTTCCATCCTGAAACTCTAATTAGGGCATTTGCATGTTTCGTGAGACAGACAGTGCGTTTACTCTAAGAATGAACTGCTGTCGTCATGCACCCACACATAATTTTACTCGCACATAGAAAAAATCTATGACGCATGGGAATATATTTTTCCTATTGGGCTTTACGCGCAACCTAAGATGCAACCTTGCAACCTCGGTGCAAAAATACGCTTAGAGTGTACATGCTACTGCTGAAGAAAAAAAAAGTCTTCATATACTACGTTTGCAAACCATCATCAAGTCACTGTGAAGAAGAAAATTGCATGATACTGGCCAATTCAAAACTTGCGCGCTCCCTAACACGTAAGGACATAAAAGTAAATTTAAAGATATGCTGTACGTTTGCTTTCCGGCATTTTGCGGAAGAATAACGGGCACATGCAGACTACGAGAAGAAAGTAAAAATAAGGCGTGCGAAAAAAAGGAGTCCGAAAAAGAACTGCTGGCTTCTTTATCACCCAGCTTTACGAAGTAGCCGATCTAACTAAGACGTTTATATTCCCCAACGGGTGCCCATAATGGTCAGTGTGCTCTCAACATACATGAACAAAAAAAAAACATTCCACAGATCCCACGTACCTCGGAATCGACGTTATGCGAAGCATGCGGAGGAAAGGTTACCTACCGTGTTGCATTTTTTTTTATTGAGCGACACGTCATGAATGACTCTAAGTATATGTGCAAATGTTGCACGCATAGACAGAGGTTGAGGACTTGCAGATGCTCATATAACCAGTTGTTCGCACTTGCGCAACGATGCCAAGTAGAACACATGTAATAGCAAGACGAGAAACTGATATGAAGCACTGATGCTCGCGAGGATGCTAGCCCTGGACACTGCTATATAAATCAACTTCACCGCATGGCAACTAACCAGAATTGACGTTAACGCGACGTGACGGCTGTATCAAAGGAGTACATATGTAATGTTTATAAAATTGGGTAGTCTGCAATGCAACCACCATGGATGTTTCACGAAGATTAGCGTCTATTTGAAAAGTAGCTCCGAGACCTGGTGTAGCTCTGTGGTAAAATGCTTCATTGCCACGCAGAATGCTTGGGTTCGATTCTAGCGGGGACCCTGAAATTTATTCTTTGCACTCGTCGGGTCGACGCTACCGATGTCGGGTATCCCTTAACGCTCGCGCGTTAAAATTGTCCCTGTGTGTCCTCGTCCTTCCTGGGTAGACACTAACTGTCAGTCACCTGTCGCACATACCCGCACACCAGTGGCACATACCCACATGTAGTAGTAGTAGTATTATTATTAGTACTTTTATTTACAGTAAGCCGGATACAGAGCTCACTGCAGGGGCAAAGGGCTAAAGGCGAACAGCCTGACAAAGGCCCTTGTTCCTCCGCAGTCTGTGACAGTGCAAAGCTTAGACATCAGCACTTACAAACAATATATATATTCAATACATTGGTTTCAAGGAACCTGCAATTGTACGCACAAAATTCAAACATAAATAGCATAAGAAGTTTACATAACAAATTTTAAGAATTAGAGGTCACTCTCGTAAAAATTCACAACTAAACGATATCAATGAAACAACTCAAAAACAGACACAAAATGCATGCGGATACGATGAATTGCGCTGTATACACTCGTATATTTGACATAGAAATTTATGAACAATTTAAGCATTTGCAGAGGCATGAGACTCCATTACGTAGTTTCGATAGTGTAGACCAGTGGTTATGAATAAGTTCTTTATTTGTTTCTTGAAAGTCGCACTACTAGCCCTAAAGTTCAATTGATCTGCAAGGGTATTTAAAACCTGAGGTACCTGGTAAGCAACACTTTGTTTTCCATGCATGGTTCTTGTTCTAGGAGCTCGTTTCTTTTGTTCTCGCAGACTGTAGTGTGGTCTTTCGGTGCAACTTTCTTCATATAGCTTAGTCTTTTGTATTACCTGAAGCAATTTAAAATAATATAATTGATCAATTCTGAGTATGGAATGTTTAATGAATAGTGAAGCAGTGCGCAAGTCTTGTAGGTTCCCCCTGTATTTTTCAAAGCAGCGCAATATTTTCTTTTGTATAGTTATTAACTTATGGTAATTCCCTTGTGATGTCGTTCCCCAGACTAACATCCCATAAGTTACTTTAGAATGGAAGAGTGCATAGTACATACTTATTTTTAACCTCAATGGGATTAAGTGCATTGTTCTAAAAAAACAACCAACTATTCGCGCTAATGCGGTGATCAGATGATTTACATGTGTGTTTCAGTTTAATTCTTCCTAAAACCATACACCAAGAAACTTTTGTTCCCTAACATGTGCGATGCAATTTCCTTCGAATTTTACAGCTATGTTACTAATAGGTTTGTTTATAGGTCGGAATATCATATAGGTTGTTTTTTTTTGCATTCAAGCGCAGTCTATTTTGCCTTAACCAATTTGAAAGATTGCTTAGATAATTATTTACTCTGACCTCCAGTGATATTAGATTGTCTGATGAAAAGAAAACATCCGTATCGTCAGCGTACATTATAAGTTCAGGAGAATGAGGTATATCGACAATATCATTTATATAGGCAAGGAACAATAATGGCCCCAGTATAGACCCTTGGGGGACTCCTTGGTTTAATTTTATCTTTGCAGAAATAGTGTTATTCAGTTGTACATATTGATAACGATCTTCCAGGTAACTTTTAAGCATTTGTAATGCAACTCCACGCACCCCATAACTTGATAACTTATGAATCAATGATTTGAATTGTATGGAGTCAATTGCCTTTTGAAGATGGAGGAAGAGCCCTCGATGTGGGTATGTGAAGCTGTCTAAAGGGAAGTGTTTGACGATGTACGCGACAATATTGTCACATTATTCATGTTTTAACCAGCACATTACATTCGTCAAGCCATTTTACCCTCCCATTATAATTTTGGTTCACGCCAAATTAAGGGGGTGAGCACGAGAGTGCCCAAACGTAAGCGGCTAAAAGATAGATAGATAGATAGATAGATAGATAGATAGATAGATAGATATATAGATAGATAGATAGATAGATAGATAGATAGATAGATAGATAGATAGGTAGATAGATAGATAGATAGATAGATAGATAGATAGATAGATAGATAGATAGATAGATAGATAGATAGATAGATAGATAGATAGATAGATAGATAGATAGATAGATAGATAGATAGATAGATAGATAGATAGATAGATAGATAGATAGATAGATAGATAGATAGATAGATAGATAGATAGATACGCTCAAAGTCACCGAAGTTCGCCAAGAAATGCTTCGCACGTAAAACCTACATGGCACCAATAGACAGACACACAATGAACCTTAATCGATCCTGAGGAGTTATACTCACAGCACTCCCTAACGGGGGCTATTGTAATTGCTGGCCACGCCCACCTAGAGAAGAAAACGCCATCACGCTCCGTCCTTTTCTGGGCCCTCTGGATAGCCTGGGATTGCTTTCGGTGTACTACACAGTTTTTTTTATTCTGATATGAATCAACAAGAGAAGTGGTGAATTCTTCTTAGTTTCGCACATACGGGCTTTTTCACACAGGCGCACTTGTATTACCAGTGCTTGCTTTCCCCGATAGGTGGTGAAACCCCTAGCTACCCTGTTGACGAGTGTAGTTGTATTATGATGAGCTGCATTGCATGCCCATGTGCAGCGAAATGCACTCGACTGTTGCTAGCGCTCTTATTCACCATGCACCACCAGTTACGGTGAAATTTTATTGTTCTTGTAAAGGCTTCCAGTAGGTCCCACAGCGACACTGTACTGGTTGCTTTCTTCAGTTTATCTATCATGCCACCGAGGGTACTGATCATGATTAAGGATTTTTTTGCTCAATCTTCTGCGCAACTACTGTATTCGTTCACATAGCTTTAGCGCTTCAACAGGTTAGCAGGCGTACACAACTGACTAACGGGGCTACATCTGATGTAAATCCGAATTTGGACGTCCGTAACACGCTCACAACTCAAGAAATGTGCAAGCATAGGTTAGCGGCAAAAAAATTACGTTGCGATAGTTTTCGAGTGTCGCCACGTAACAATGTTTAATCTTGAAGAACTGAAAAACTAACTTCTTGATTTCATAGAAGTAATCCAACTTGTCGACGTAACTTCGACACGATTATGACTTCATTGATATGAACTTGAACTGTAATGATGCAGCGGACCTCTGCTGCACCATCTTCGTAGCTGACCACTCTGATATTGCTTGCATTGAAAGTGGCCTGTCGTCAAGACTGGCCAACGCTGTCGCTAGCGATGGCGTTCACTAGTTAACGCAACGGAAAGTGACGACAACGACAGCTTGGTCATGGCCGCGCTTAGGGCAACCTGCCCTGCTTTTCTAAAAGAACGATGTATTGTTTGTGACTTACCTAATAATCGCATGACGTTTACTGCAGCGCGTTCGCTGAACTTGAAGTACAACCCAAATACGTCGATGTAAAATGTCGCTGCATGCGCGTTCACTATGGAGGACACAGTGCTGCATGAAACATCAAAGTTTTGGGAAAACAGCACAGCACCACCTTTAAGCTTCGGGTCTCTCTCCCTTCTGTTTTTCACATTGTTTTTTTTTGCGTCCAGCACGTTTGCGTTACACCTATGAATTCGCAGTCTTTATTACAAAAGTTATTGAATACATACTAGCAATCAGTTTTCAATTCGAGAAAAAAGTCAGTGAACAGCTGTCTTTGTAAAAAAATCTACTTTCTCAAATTTTTATTGGACTGATCCACTTGTGCACCTCACTGTACGACTTCCTCGTTGACTCTAAGTTATCTAACAAGTATGTATGTTCATAGTCTACCGTAGAAATGCAGAACAAACCCCAAACACAGTATTTCTTTCATTCCGCTGAATCGCAAATACAAGATGTTATCGAAGTAGCGAAGATGCCCATAGTATTAAGCTGACCTGTGGGAGCGATTGAGAATAGTTTCGTACTTTAGTTATAATACTCTCTTTGTGGAGCGACCACTACATTCAGTGCCCATGCTGAAATTCATGTAAATACGTGCATCGATAGGTTAATATCTTGCGCGAACTGTACACTCCAAACGAATCAGTCATAGGGCCTGTATGTCTTTTATAACAATCCGAAGCCTGAGACAAGTGACCTCGAAGAACGAAAACAACAAACAGAAAAGACGTGGCCTCGGCAAACGCTTTTCGACGTCTCTGTTATTGCATCGCTTGTTGATATATTTTCTGTGCCAATTTATTTCAGCTAGTTAACCTCGAATTTGAATCACTGCTACCTCAATTTTATTTGGCTCTAGACATCACAATAAAATACAAATATGTTTATTATATTTTACCACAGTTCTAAAGAAACTGAGAAGTAATAGCCCCTGATAGTGGGAGTTTTATAAATTTTACACCCTGCAAACAGGTTCCACCATCTGTCCTGAAGAAAATGTTTTCATGACCTCGATTGCCGCATTTCAAAGTGCCAAGTGGCGTGCATATTTAAAAACAGCTGCAGCCACTGTTTGTCGTTTGGCGCGCAATGTATGTATGTATTCTGTTTTTTTTAACACCTGGCAGCGCTTCAAAGCATCACATCCCGTTCAGCTGTAGTACCAGCTGTTTATGAGTGCGAACGTATAGCACCTAATTCAGCTTCTGACAGTATCTGAGCCATATGTTTAAAAAACTTTGACTGGCAAGTTCGTCACCCTTCACAAAGCAGGCACACTTATCTGTTTTATTTAGGGCCCGCGTGCTGAGATTTAGGTGCACATTAAAAACCCCAGGTGGTAGAAATTTGCGAAGCCCTCCACTACGGCGTCTCTCGTATTCATATGGAGTTTGGGTGACGTAAAACCCGTGAAGTTATTATAATATTATTATTATTTTTATGACTATATTATTATATTATTATTATTACTATAATAATAATAATAACAATTATTATTATTATTATTATTATTATTATTATTATTATTATTATTATTATTATTATTATTATTATTATTATTATTATTATTATTATTATTATTATTATTATTATTTAGGTGGAGGCTGAACACTCGATCCCCGTTTGCTTTGATGTAGGTGCACGTTAAAAAACGCAGGTGGTTGAAATTTCTAGAGCTCTCCACTAAGCAGTCTCGCATAATCATCTTCTGTTTTTAGGACGTAAGCGCACCTATAGATCAAAGCAGGTGGGCTTCTAGCATTTCATCTCCATTGAAAGACGAGTGCTGGGGCAGGGATCAAAGCACCGTTTTTCGGGTCAGCAGTAGAACTCTGTAAACACCGCAGCACCGAAGCGGCGGTTGTTGTAAGCACAACAGCCAGTGCGCCGGAGAATTGACGATCAGGATATTGTTCGGTCCTCATGTCTTCAGTGCAAAGAAGAGAATACTGCTGACCTTGTGGTGGCACCTAGCAGCCCTGCCAAGAAAAGGCCACGTAGCGTTGCAACGCTGGAAAGGCTTTGTTTTATGTAGTACGGTACAATCTGAAACATAAAGTGGTGTTTACAGCAGCTTAAAAACCAAGCAGACTACAATAATCACACGCTTTATTCTACCTTTCTGAATACGTTCTCTGCTGATAAAATCTACATCAAATAAAAGGATATAATTCTCGCAGATTGTTCAGTATTCGGGGGTCAATAATATGTGAACCAGCGAGCGCATCAGTGTATTGCGGGTTTTCTTGTCATCATCTTCATCAGCGTGTCTACGCACACTGCAGGGGCAAAGCCTCTCTCTTGTTTAGCCAATAAAACCGATATTTTGCTTGATGATGATCCTCTGCTTTATCCCCGTAAACTTATACTCTCATCTGTTCACACAACTGTCTTCCGCCACCTTGCGCAGTCTGACAAAAACAAACAGCCTTTGCTATACCATCTTACCCAACACCATTTTGTGGCGTCCCTGCTCGTCTGCCTATCGCTTAAGGCCCAGCAAGCCTTGGGGCAGAAAGCCAAGCGGTGGCTTCAACCAATCGAATCTCAGTATAGTGTCAGGACATTATATAGTCCCTAAGGAGTCCTAAGAAGGTCAACACACCTCTATTCCTTAAACAAATGACCTTCGCCACCAACGCCACGATCTTGACGTCTCTTGACTACACAAGTCTGTTGAAGTTTCTCGTGCTTTAAGCTACGCGTTGCGAGATGAATCAACGCATTTGCGCATATCGCAATGTTATGAATACTGCCTATATCGTGGATTTACGAGGCACTTCGAGCACGCTGGCACCCGAAATGTAGCTCAGGATGATTTCGCTAAATCTAGCTACGCACTGCGGTTCAACAAAGTGGCCATCGTAAGCAGCGACTGTCATCGTATTTCTCTGGGCTAATGCGGCTCTTCACTACAGCTTACTCAGTCATAGGAGCTCATATTTAGAGCTTTATACATTGTCACAACACTGGGTAGGTGACAAAACAATAACGATTGAAGTTTCTGAACATGACGCCTGTACCGAGTCTTTCTGCGAAGGTGGTTCAAGCTCTGGCATTATTGGGTCATAGAATGTACTGAACTACCGCTTAGTACGCATGCGTTCAATTACGGCAGCAATAGAGGCTTTTGTTTTGCGTACTAAGACCAAAAAGTCATCTACAGGTAGGTTCTGTTTCATTAATAAGCTCATCATATGCAGCTGTCATTGCAGCCGCAGAGTTTGCGCTAATCGAAACTTGCAACAACACCCATGTAACAAAAAAAAATGACTTGAGGCACCTCACAACCCTGCTTTTCTTCCAAAAGATTCTGCTTCTTGTTTTCTTGGACTCGGCCGTCTCCTCAAAGTGGGTCTTTTTGGCCCACACTCTCTGTTTTCCAATATACAAATTAAAAACGATGCACCACCTCTCCCGAAGTTCAACACCTTAAATAAGGGACTGAACGTGTCTCGAAACGTCGGGTAAATAGAGTGTTTTTTTTTTTGTAGGAACAATGGCGTAATATGAAAACGGTTTTTGTTATACCCCTCAAAGCACTCACCTGATCGTAGCTGCTGATTTCCCCAATGACATAGGGGTCACAGTCCCTGTACCACTGTATCAGGTACACAGCCGCGATTGCAATCAACAGGAAAAAGAACAGGACGAAGGCTGCTCCAGTAATGGCTATTCTGAAACAAAGGACAAGTACGTATTTTCGAACATATTTAGTCAGATTAATGTCACTGCGGTGTCGATAGACTTACGTTTTCGCGGAACGTAGGTTCCTCGCCGCCATGTATCGCTGGACAACCATCTGGTCAAACCCCATGCGCACCATTATGTACGGCAGGCCCCCGATGAGGCAGCTCCAAAAGTTGTCATCACTAGTGATGTCTAAATTCATTCTGAAAGTATGTGGCAACCTCTTTGATAACCTTAAGCACTTACAACTTCGGGACGCTCTTAATAATTATCTCCTTCTACGCTACATCACGACCACTTGTTGCTCATCATATTCATTGCAAAGCTGTGCGATAGAATGAACAGTATCTACCTACAAATTAATTTGTAGTTGTTGGCACTGCTGTCAGTGTTAGCGTGAGTGTCGGTGACGATGTTGTTGAACTTGAACGATAAATAAGCGTTGCCGAAAGCGAAAATTTTAGAGGCACGGCATTAAAAGAAAAATATAGGTTATTCTGGTCCCATAGAGAACCAAGGCCAGCATTTCTGCTTGGCAACCAGATTCTCAACCGCGAAGACGTGCCAGTATTTGAAACTGCTTCTTTAACAGCGGGAGCAGTCTCTTTATTGCATAAAATACTGCATGGTAGTATCGTAGATTCATGCGAAATGTCCAAACATGCGACTTGCACAATTAGTGGGTGGTTCGAAGTTTCTCGCCAATACAAAGTGTGCAGAAGCGTGAATGTTCGTTGCATTTTACGGACGCGAAGTGGTTATCCTCGCAATGAGAAAAAAGAAGAACTGTGATGTACTGGGCATTTGACAACGTTACTTTGTGTAGGCATTCTGATATACTGAGAAAAGCGATGATGGTTAAGTGCAAAAACATTCCTTTCTGTACGGCAATGTAACAAAATGTTTCCAAAAGAAACATTTTGTCCCTGTGGCACTTCCGCTGGCGGAAATTTTCAGAGCCTGCCACTACGACGTCCCTTATCGTGATATAGCATCCGGGACATAAAACTCCAGACAATAGCATTATTGGTTTTGCACACAAATAACCAAATATATAGGCTGCAAATCCAATCACAATTTGTTTAATTTGAGTTTTTGTTGACCTAGATATAAAAACCAGCTCCACTTCACGAACTCTGTCGAAACTTCAAAGCTTATGCCTTTGTGGCAGTTTGGGCTAGTTGGCATGACATGGCGATAGTAATAGCGTGAGAACAGAATGACGACAAAGAGAGACTATCCTGCAGACCAATAGGACAGAGCTGAGGCAGGAACAGGATTCCAGAACCACCAATACAGAGCGTGAAAGGATAGCCGTTGTTCCGTACAAACACCAGTTATCACAGAGGCTCAAGAAAATCTGAAAACTTGCGGGAGTTCGTGTGCTGTTCTCTGCACCATTCAAGTTAATCAGTTTCACCAAATCTACAAACCCCCTGAAAATGCGCTCATCGACTGAATGCAGAATTAAGCATAGAAACAGGTATGTGGCATGCTCCCGGGAAGTTTTCTATAGGACCCCCCTTTTCTTCGGTGCTTGTAATGTCGGAAGCCGGTTGGTGTCTGCACGATCGACTGAGAAAACACGCTAACAATGTTAGAAACGGGAAAGATGGTTTTCTTACTCGGCACTGCACTGAGTTGCACTGTGTGCCCCCTTTCAAAGACACAGTGGCACTATATAAGCACAGGGATGAGCGCACCCGAGTTACCGTCGAGGCCGCGCAGATGGCACGCGAAGAAGTGTCATGCATTAGCAAGCCATTCGTGTGTATCTGTTCAAGAAGGAACTAAGGTTCCTTGAAGAAGATGATAGTTATAGCGCGAGACCAGAACGGCGACAAAGAGACAAGAAGGACATGACAAAACACGTCTTTCTTGTCTCTTTTTCGTCGTTCTGTTCTCGCGCAATGACTATCGTCATGTCATACCAACTAGCCCTAGCTGCCACACTTTTAATTTCCTCGAAGGTTTGGGTGCGCGCAAGTAGTTATATTACTTTTACTTTTACTTTTCTGTTTCTTTTCCTTATAGACTTTCCTTCGCCTTTTTCTGGGCTTTTATTTTTTTCCCTTACTCTAGCATTGCCCTTTGTGCCACATGGTTTTTGTCACATGGTTTACTGTCTCCTCTATATGTTTCGTGCTCTGCGCAATAAACTCAGTTGCAAGTTAGTGCTCGTGTCCTTTTTTTCTCTTCATCATCGTTCTGTTCTCACGCTATAACTATCCTTATGCCTGTCATTGAACAGGCCATAGCACCCTTCTATATTATTTTAGGTCTTCTGATCATTCATGCTTGGCCTCGGGCTTCCTTGTGCGGAGATTGGAGTTGGCTTGGCGTCGACATGCTTCTCCTCGCGTAAACTTTTGCGGGCGCTCACGTCAGTCGGTTTCTTTATCTGGAGAATGAGAAATGCCCACCATTCTGAAAGCTTAAGCGCCTGAACATGGACACGGAAATGCTATTTCACACTCCATTGCACTTCACCTTCACCTCTCCCTGGTGGGCTTCTCTAAGATTTCTCCCTCGACATTCTCCCCTCCCGCCCTCACCTCTATCAGCACGGAGAGCTCTCCCTTTTTTACATAGACTCGTTCTGGCCACAGTATGAACTCCTGCGATCAGCGCTACCACAACCGAAGATTCGAAAACCTCCACTATAGATCACCTTCGTTGTTAAAAATAGTTCATAATGGCCCTGGAATACGGCACGTACGGAGAGCCATCGAGCATTGTATAGCTCTTCATCGAAGAAAGTATGTGCAGTCATATGCGGCGCATTGAGGAGAACTGCTGTATTGCTGACTAAACAAAACATACAACCAATCTACGTGTGAACTAAATCGATTGCTCTCGTGGCGATCAGTTAAAAGAAACCGCCAAATACAGTTGGTGTCCAGACATGGGGACATTGTGCCTTGAGAGGATATCCTGCGTGAATCGAGCAGCCTGGTGGACTTCACAACTCTATTTTAACTGTATATATTATATTGCAGGCAATTACGAGCTCTAACCAACGCAATTATACGTGGTATGTCTATACGCCGAATGAGGCACTACGTAGCAAGGCTCAAAACGATATCATATCTTGCGCTATTGTATGGTCTTCAGAGGTGATATGTAGAACCACAAAAAGAAGTTTGAAGGAATAGACACCAAAAAGTTTTGTCTTTTGAAAGTAACAGCAGAAATGCATTTATTTATTTATTTATAGTCTACACAATATCCGCAAGGAGATAGGTTACTTAATTTGACCTAGCGAAATTGATAATTTTTTAATTATGCAACAGATAATTGTGCAGTTTTCTGCGCATGCAAGCTTCATGCGTTGTTTTGCAATTAAAAAACTTACCTGAACATGTACTCTGTGACGTTCATGTCCGTTATGGGCCTCAGCGTTGGAGTTACGTGAAGGGAGTCATAAACTACCTTTGCTATGATAGTGACTGGCGATAAAAACATCACTAGTGCTTGAACACAGTCTGCCCAAACCACGCCACGAAGTCCACCCTACAACAAAGTAAAATACGATGTAGGTGGGTTTTGAAAGCTCAATATAAATGGGAGAAAAAACACAAAACAGGTTCTATCTCCCTACTTCTGATAATAGCGATGAATACCACTTTTTTTTTAGTATTCAATCTGTATATTCTGTAATATAAGGTGCTGAAATGACTATTCTGTCTAGAGAATAGCATATTTTTGTTATAATATTGCACACTGTTCTGTGTAACTGTTCTTGCTGTATTCAGAGAAATTTATCGTTGTAACGTGTAAATAAAAAAGACAGAAGCACCTATGTGGGCCAAAGGTGGACTGGCAAAACATTATACAATGGAAATGTTTAGATTTCAGTTTATATGAATACTAAATCAGCTGTTTAAGTGTTTTGTCTGGAGCATTTGCTTATGTTGTGCTCATGTGCAATAAGTCTTGTTTATCTATATACGTTCTGTGTTTGTGTTTTACTGACCTTTTTAAATGTTTAGCTTTGTGTATGCCCTTATGTAGTACTAGATCTGCTCACCTGATCGCATACGTGAAGCTTTGTGAATAATGTTGTATGATTTTGCTTTGACTGCACATGCAGTTTTCCATGGCTTGTTGTACTTTGTTGTGGGTTTCTTTTCTTCTTGTCTCGTTCTTAATTGACATATGCTGTAGCCTGTCCCGACATAATGGCACCATGCTCTCCTATTCCACATTTGAAGCATAAAAATCGTCGTAAACTTTTGTCATCTTTTACATTGCTCGTATTCTTTTTATTTTTCGCGATCTGCTGCATGCACGTGTAGGAACGCCTTTACGGGAACTTGCTCTTCATTTCGAATGAAGACTAATATGTGGCTTAACGTCCTAAAACCACCGTAAAATTATAAGAAACGCCGTAGTGGAAGGCTTTGAAACTTCTGACCACCTGCGGTTAATTACTGTGCACCCAAATCTGAGCAAACGGGCCTACACCATTCTCGCTTGCATCGAAAATGCAGCCGTCGAGGCCGGGATTGGATACTGCCACATGCTGGTCAGCAGACGAGTACCTTAGCGTTTAGACCACCGCAGCGGGGCCACTTCAAATGAAGGGTGCCCTGTTAAAAAATTTAGAGAAATAGCTCGACAGTGCAGGCGCTTTAGGGAATAGAGATCACATTTGTCACGGTCATCTAAATCGGTTTGCCTGCGAAAATGCATAGCCTCAGTTCATTCGACAGTGCTTGCAAACACGGGCCCAATAAGGAAGACAGCACACTACAAAGGCCTGTGTTTGCAGACGCTGCCTCTTCAAAATGAATGCGTTCTGACTAGCTAAGCTCTCACATATTTTCAGTCACAATTATTATAATCATACCTCGAATTTGACATCCCGAAACCACGATATGACTATGAGAGACGCCTTAGTGGACGATTCCAGATATTGCGACCGCGTGGGGTTCTTAAACGCTCCTAAATCTCAGTACACGGGTCAAATATTTTCGCCTCCAATAAAATGTAGCTGTTGCAGCCGGAGTTTGATGCCACAATGTTTGGGTTAGCACTCTAGCGCCATAACCACTAGATTAACATGGCGGGGTGTTATCAGTTAGTTATATCAAGTGGCACGTTACATGTGGCATTTCTTTATTTGCAGAGTGCATGATTCATGCAAGAACTCTATTCATTGCTCTACATTTTCGAACCTGCTTATTGTTGCCAGGCGCGTACTACGATCCCCGTGCAAGATGAAAAAAAAAACATTAAGACAGAAAACAAAAGCGACATTAAAACAAACCCGGGACCCGATATGAACAAGATCATGAAACAGCTTCAAGTAATTGCAGATGACATAAAAGAAATAAAAGAAGAACGTTTAAAATCTATTGAAGCAAAACTTGAGCTAGTAACGTTACTGGAAAACAAGATCACGTCCTGTGTCTCCCAAGTAACCAATCTTCAAAAAACCGTTCAATACTTGGAGTTAAAAATAGACGACTTAGAAACCCGGTCTAGAAGGTCAAACTTAATTGTGTATGGCGTACCGGAGGAGGCAGACGAACACTTCGAAACCCTCGAACAAACTATAAGTGGGCAGATACTTAAGAACATACTAAAGATCAAACATGTTCCAATAGAAGGAATCCACAGGATAGGAAAACCAAACGTTAAAAAACCTAGACCAGTGATGCTGAAACTCCTCGACTTCCGAGACAAAGTAACCATTCTTAGAAACTGCACGAAACTAAAGAGCACCACTTTCTCTGTCGGAGAGGACTTCTCAAATAGAGTAAGATACATCAGAAAAAAGTATTTCTGGTCTATGACAAGTTAAAAGTGAATGAAGATCTGTACCGATGGGATGACGATACAAATGATATTGTGCTCGTAAGCGCTGGCCGTCACACCATCAACCATGAAAAAAACGACGAAGCGGAAGCATCAGGCGAGCCACAACGCCGCAGCCAACGAAAGAAATAACATTTCTTACCATAAACACCCGCAGCATGCTTCAAAAATTAGTACCGCTTGAATCCTTTCTTCTTGGAATTGAACCTGACTTCGTAGCTTTAACAGAGACGTGGCTGACAAATGAGATAAAGGATTTTGAGGTAACACCCCCCAACTACGTCATCATTCGTAAAGATAGGCAGACATGCGGGGGAGGTGTGGCCATCCTACTTAAAAAAGAGCTTTCCTTTGAAATACTTCCTGAGGTTATCGGAGTCGAGGCAATATTTTGCAAGCTTCTCTTCACTTCTCGCCCAGTAATTGTTGGCTGCGTTTATCGCAGCCCATCTTCAGACAAGGATAGCTTGCAGGCATCGCACACGTATATGCATCGGTATGTACTCGGAGCCAGGCTAATTTTGCTCGGCGACTTTAACTTACCCGATATAAACTGGCGAACAATGCAACACAACAGCGCATGCACGGATGTGCTCTTTGACATTATGTTGACATTTAATCTGTCCCAAATCGTAAAACAGCCTACTCGTATCCAAGGTTGCTGTTCTAATATACTCGACTTGGTGTTTTTAAGCGATCATTTTCCTGCAGATAATGCACAGGTTGAAATTCTTGAGGTCATATCAGACCACGAAGTTATTCAGGGCTCCGTTTCTATAGTTGACATCCCTATACCGTCCAACTCCTTTTCTGCCTATCTTGACTTTAACCATGCCGATGACACCAGTATACTTGCTCATCTTTTCCATGAACTTGCTTCATTTGAACTACTTGCGACTGACTCAAACACAAATGTGGAAATACTATGGGCAAGCTTCAAATCAGTCGTAACACATTGCGTTATTAACTATGTGCCATCTAAAACAAAGATAACACGAAAACATAATCCCTGGATAACGCGTGAAATTATTCATTGCAAGCGTAAAGTAAAGCACCTCAGCAAAACTTTGAAGGCAAAACCTACTCCACAAATTCGGAACAAGTTAAGTCAAGCTATTACTAAGATGAAATCCCAAATAAAAATATCCAAAGCAAACTATTTTACAAGTACGCTACCCAACTTTTTGAAAACGTCTCCCCAGAAGTTCTGGAACTACCTTAATCCCAAAAACCGTATTAGGCCCACGGCCCCGAAAGAAAGCAAAGATAAAGCAAACTCGCTAAATAACTATTTCCAATCTGTTTTCAAGATTCATGATGGAAATGTGCCTGATGTTGACATTCGCAACACCCGACATATTGAACCACTTGTTGTGACAGAGTCCGGAGTGCTTAATTTGTTGCTAAAATTAGATACTAAGAAGGGTGCCGGTCCCGATAACTTGCCAAATGAATTTATTAGGCGATATGCTGAATGGGTAGCCAAATACTTGTGTATACTTTTCAATAAGTCTCTATCAACCTGTTTCCTCCCCCAAGAATGGAAAATCGCAAAAGTAGCCGCTGTTCATAAATCTGGTAGTGAGGCTGACCCTTCGAATTTCAGACCCATTTCACTAACCAGCACAACTTGCAAACTACTGGAACACATTATTCTTAAACATCGAACGTTGTACCTTGACCAGAATCACATCTTATTGCCACTACAGCACGGTTTTCGCAAAGGACTATCTACAGTTACCCAACTGGTTGAACTGATTCACGACATCTCCCTCATTGTAGACTGTATAAAACAAACTGATTTAATTCTATTAGATTTCTCAAAGGCGTTTGATCGGGTGCCACACAAAAAACTTATAAAAAAATTAGAAGCAACGATAAGCGAAGGCCCACTTACTGACTGGATCGACAATTATCTGAGTAACCCAACACAGTATGTGCAAGTCAATCGCGAAAGTTCTACCATAGCCAACGTTGCGTCAGGTGTACCACAGGGCAGTGTTTAGGCCCCCATTTTATTTTTGATTTTCATTAATGATTTACCTGCTGGCATTGGGGTTAATGTGAGGCTTTTCGCCGATGATTGTATACTTTACCAGGAAATTAACGCCCCAGAAGATCATGTAAAACTGAACAATGCCTTGCAGTTCATATCTAAGTGGTGTGCTCTTTGGCAAATGCCCCTAATGTTAAAAATCTGCTCTCTTGAGGATAACAAGAAAAAAGCAAGTATCTGAATTTGTTTACGTTATAAATAACTCTCCACTTCAGGTAGTGACTGAACACAAATATCTGGGATTAACTTTAACGCAAGATTTTAGATGGGATATCCACGTTAGTCATGTCACATCAGCTGCATTAAAACGGCTGTTTTTCCTTCGTAAAAGTCTCGCTTCCGCGCCAGCTGAAACGAAACTTCTAGCCTACAAAGCATTCGTCAGACCTGTCTTAGAATATGCAAACGTCGCGTGGTTTTCCTTTACAAACAATCTCATAAATGCCCTAGAACGAATACAACGAAAAGCGATAAGATTTGTCTATAACAAGTACAGAATAACTGACTCACCCACAGAACTTTTAAAAAGAGCAGGTCTCTTAACAATAAAAAGCCGCGCTAATGTGGCACGTCAAATATTCCTGTATCAGTTAGTTCACAAACAGCTAAACATAGACAGTCCAAAGTACATGTCATTTAAAGAAACAAGGCCAACACGACAAAAGCATTCTCAGACACTGAATGAATATCAGTGCCGGACGGACTGTCTGAAATATTCTTTTTTTCCACAAGCAATTCGCGAGTGGAATAACTTGCCAATGAGTATAAAAAACATTCAATCATTGGAAACCTTTTTATCCCTGCTTGAATGTTATTTATTGTCTTCAGAATTGACGAATTCTGTTTTTTTTTCTTGTCCACTGTTTGAAGTGCTCTCTATTCTTTTTTTCAGTACTAGCTGGAATTGATGTCCTATGCTACTGAATGTATTTTGGTGGTACTGATGTAGTCATCAAATGTATTTCTGTCGGCTTTGTCTCACTCGTTATTATAATAATTCAGTGAGTACCCTCTGTATAAATCTTGCCCTTTCACAATGTATGTGCCCTTCGTGCAATAATCCCTATTTGGTATTGGCAGTATATGTAAATAAATAAAATAAATAAATAAAAGTTACGAGCACTACAAGCGCCAACAACGATTTATATCAGATTCATTACCCTTTTCAGAGAAGATTGCTCTGAATTCCTGAGGGTGTTACATGTGAATAATGGCACGCATGACGGCAATCGGGCAGGCGCAAGCTGGAGTCAACGTGGGATAAGATTGATGCGGTCACTATGCTGACTGCCTGTCCACGTGTCTCTAATTTAGCGCTCTATGTAAGTCTATTAAACGCCGGCAGCTATCTGTATTGTCGGTCTTATGTCTTGAAGTGTCGATCCTTGTATTGAGACGCCCCTGATACGTCAAATAAAGCAGTTAGCCTCAGCTATATAGTTTGCCTGGTTCCCGTCTTTCTTTTTCAAGACAAAACAATGGAGACGATGATGTTGGAAATCGGACTACAGATATAACGCCCACCACATTGAAGAACAGCGGCGAGAGTCTGATTCACCTGCTGGAGTTTTCACCGAAGAAGTATTACTTCGAAGTCTACCTGAAACGCTTAGAGGCATTCGTAAACCGCTAACAAGATAGGCAAGGAGACGAAGCAGCGGATGTTCCCGACACTAACAGGAGATGCCGCGCTTACCACGCTTAAAAGTCTGAATTTTCTGGAGACTCCCGTAGAAGCCAGCTACAAAGATGTTGTGGAGACTCTGTGAAATCATTACGCGCCCAAGCGTACTGTGCTAGTGGAACGGTACAAGTTATATTGGAGAGGCCAACGCCCATGATGAAGGCATCAGTGACTTCGTCGTGGAACTCAAGAAGATGGCAGCCATTTGCAACTTCAGGACGGTTCTTAAAGAGGCAATTCAGGACTGCTTACTCACGTGGGACTACACAACAACGCCATTCTGTGGAAGCTGTTTGTGATGGAAGACTAGGAGCTCACCTTCTAAATGGCTTACAGTGTGGCACTGGGAGTGAAAGCAGGACAAATACAGAACAAGAAAGGCCATAGCAAAGACGTGACCAACAGCGCCTGGGCCACTAAAGATGACGTCAACTAGCAATGGCAATCTTAAGCACAAGGTAAAAAGAACGTTCTGCCTTAAAGGGCTAAGGTTGCCTCCACTAGATGTGGTAGCTCACACGTGTCGAAGAAGTGTCCGCATGAGGATAGCAAATTCTTTAAATGATGATCGAAAACAGGACACTTGGCCAAAATGTGCAGAACTAAAATTATACCTGTGACAAATGCAGATGCTACCAGTGATGAAACTCTCGTTTAGAGGAGAAATGACGCCTAAGGTGAGGGCGTACAATGTGAGCATACTGATAGACGATAGACAGGTCGGGATGTAGGTCGTCATGGGAGCTGCAGTTCGATAATGAGAGAAAAATGACTGCGGAAATTGTTTCTGCTCAAGTACCGTAGAAAGACTTACGCAAGGTCAACAGCCTACAATGTAACTTTGATTACAGTGACCGGAAGAGTTGGTGTGCTTGTAACGTATGAAGAGAAGGACCACACTTTGCTGTTGATCAATGCGCAAAACGTTAAGGAGAGTGTCATGCCAAATTTCATGGGTCAAGATTTGTTATGCCAAGTTAGGTTGAACTGGTAACTGGTACTGACGGAAAATACAGTAAGAACTGAAAGGCTTCGGCGGGATAAAAGGTTTGAAAGGAAGCTTGGTGCTAAAGGACGCTGCCCAGCCCATTTTCGCAAAACGAGGCCAGTGCTTTACGCACTGCATGACAGCGTGAAAATGAAGCTTAGAAATTCAGAACAGGCTTACATCATCTACCGAGTCCAACGAAGAGACGAGGCGACGCCCTCGTAATAAATTTTGAAAGGCGACAAAAGTGTGAGACCTTGCGTTGGCTAACGTGTGAGTATAAACCCGCACCTTAAGATAGCTCTCTGTCCGCTTGCCTTGTCTGCAGATAATTTTGCGACGGAAGGAGGAGGTGCAGTTTTAACTGTTTTTGGAATTATCAAAACTATGTCTGCTACTGGAGCTAGTTCAAAGATTTCAACAAATTCTCAAAGTGAACACGCACATCGGCTTGTTTCGATTCAAACGTCGTCGTCCGTACGGCATGGCAAACGCCCCTGCGGCGTCTGTCTATGAAGGATCAAGTCCTAAAAGAAATTCTGGGGACCGCGTGCTACAATGACGACCTTCTGACTGCCGGCAGAACTCGAGAAGAATGGGCGAAAAACGCGGAGCGTGTTCTAGAGCAGCTTAAGAAGCATGACATTTGCGCTAAAGCCGAGAAATGCATTTTTTTCACGGCAGCGTTAAGTATCTAGAGCATGAGATTAGCAGTGCACGACTGAAGCCGAGAAAAGGAAAGGTTAAGGCCACCTTGAAAACGCCTGAACCTAACAATGTGGACGCGCTACGAGCTTTCTTAAGACTTTTGAACTTTTACGGAATGTTCTTGCAATGTCTGGCCGAAACACTAGAGCCAATGCGCAAACTGCTCAGGAAAGAAAATCTAATGGAACTGGTTCCCAGAATGCAAATATTATTATGTGGTGTTTTACGTCCCAAAATCACCATATGATTATCAGAGGCATCGTAGTGGACGAATCCGAAAGCCTAAGAATGCAATGAAAGCTTTCAATGTTGCGAAAAAACTTTCATGTAGGGACGGGGTTATCGAGCTGTATGATGTAGCAAAACCACTGAAACTAACATGTGATGCGTCAGTGAAGTGCGTATAGCTGCCGTAATCTGTCATGTGGCCAATGGGTGAGAGAGACCGGTGGCATACGCTTCTCCAACGCTAAATACAGCTGAAAGGAACTACGCCCACATTGAAATAGAATGGCTGGCAATCGTGTTCGGTCTTCAGAAGTTTCATATATATCTGTATGGCAGACAGCTTATTATTGTCACGGATCATCAGCCGCTCACCTACATTTCCGACCGAGAGAAATATGCAAGTTCCATTGCAGCAGCAAGGATCGACCACTGGTCTAATCTGCTTGCCAGTTATCAGTATATAATTGAGTGCTGGAAGGGTGCCTTGTTGCTGAAGGCTTTGCTTACTTTGGAAAGACGCCAAGTTTGGCTGCTTTGGTGATACAGCTCCCTCTATCAGAATTTCGTGGAAAGGGCTGGGCCCTTGGGGATTCTCTCCCCTCCCTGGATACCGGCTCTGGGATATTTTTTGTTAGCTAATTCTTCTGAAATATTTATTGAGGTTAATTGAAATGCATTGAATTTTTAACCATAAATCTGATCGATTCCCTACTGAAATGTTCCGTGTGCGATGTTCAATAATTACGTATGTTTCCGTAAGAATCTTATAGAAATATATGAAAAATATATGGAAACGTATGTATTCTGTATGGAAACATGGATTTATTGGGCTCGCTTACTGAACGTTTAAGTAGGAAAGGGCACCTTAGAGAGGCATATATGCATTGTGATGTAACGGGGAAGGCAACCTTTATTAGGCCCAGAAGACACGATGAAGCGACCACGCCCAAGGCACAGAACTCAGACAAGCCGAATCCCCACAGCAGATGAAGATGACGACCACTCATGATGATGAATATGTGTAAACATAGTTGATGTGCTTAATGAATGCCTACACCAACTTCTCCCCCGACGTGAAAGCGGTCATCCTGACCGCAGTTCTTGGCCGCAGTTTAAAGCGAAGAGAAACGCCGTACGAAAGGCTTCATGCGGGATACGTGGACTATTTCTGCTGCCCTGTAGCGGCGGTTCATCGGAAGAAGAACGGGTGCCATGCGATAATTCACAGGTTACGTTTGCTCCAAGACAGTGGGGACCAATAAAACGTAATTGAAACTTCTCGCACAGTCCGGGAGTGCGAATGGGTGTAAGAAGGAGGACTTCGTCGCCAGGGCTGAAAGACACGGCACGATGAAAGGCATCATATTCAAGCTTGCGATCCTGTTGCTTGGCTTCAGTATTGACGCGAGGCAGCTGGCGGCAATGAAGTAGACGAGACACGTATTCTTCACTTGAAGGAGAACATGGTTTGACAGGCACAGAGAAGAACGAAACATCGAGGAAAGAAGAGGGGAAGCGACCGCGGACGAGGTAGAACAGCAAGTAACCAGTTGTACAGAGGTATTATACGCAGAAGTGACAAATGGCAAAATGGTGTCCCAGTTTCTGTGGTCGGGTTCGATATACATCGCTATCATATCTGACAGTGTACGATGAAAGTGCTCAGTCAGGCCGTTCGTCTGAGGATGGTAACTGAAGCTTGTTTTGTGTGTAGTGTCGGATGCTTTGAGCACTTCTTCGACGAGTTCTGAAAGAAGTACTCTTTTATGGTCGCTCAGGATCACATGAGGAGCTCCGTGTCGAAGAACTATTACTCAAAGGATAAGGTCGGCCACTTCCCAAGCTGATGCAGAAGGCACGGGAGCTGTTTCGGCCAAGCGGGTCAGGTGGTCGACAGCTGTAACTATCTATCAATTGCCCGTGACAGTCATTAGAAGCGGACCATACAGGTTAATGCCAACTACCTCAAATGGTTGCAGGGGACACGGAAGCGGTTTTAATTGTCCACTTCGAGTTGATGTAGGTAGCTTTCGACGCTGACAAAGGGCGCATGAGGCAACGTACTTCGCGACACAAGTGGACAAGCCCGGCCAGTAGTAGTGACATCTTATGCGGTCATACGTTTTCTGGAAGCCCATGTGTCCAACAGACATTTCGTCGTGATATCTCTTGAAGGACTTGGGCCCAAAGAGAGCGAGGTAGAATGGGCACCCAACGTTCACCATCAGGGTGGTAGATATGATGGTACAGGACGTGGTTGTTGAGCTTGAATTGCGTCAGCTGTCGGTGACGACGGGCATTAGGAGGCCGGCAAGTCCCGTCAAGACGGTCCATGATGCGGCGACAGTAAGGGTCAGCACGTTTGTGAGATAAGAACAAACCACACTCGCTTGGGGAAGTTGGGTCCCCAGTAGCTAATGACGAAACATGTAGAAAAGAGACGGCCGAAAGCTTCTCGAGTGTGGCAGTGGCGGGTTTCTTAAGTGGCTCCGAAGAAAGCGGGCAATGCGAAAGTGCGTCAGCGTTTTGATGCTTGTTGCCCGACTTGTATGTGATCGTGAAGTCGTATTCTTGTAAGCGAAGAATACAGCGACCAAGACGGCCGGACAAGTTCTTGATTGTCGAGAGCCAGAACAAGGCGTGATGATCAGTAACCACAGTAAAGTGGCGGCCGTGAAGATAAGGTCGAAACTTTTGTATCGACCATACAACCGCTAGGCACTCCTGTTCGGTGATGGTATAATTCTTTTCGGCAGGGGTCAGTGCACGGCTTGCGTATGCGACGACTTTCTGACGTGAAGATTTGTCTCGCTGTAGGAGAATTGCACCAATGCCTCGACCACTAGCGTCTGTATGCAAGAGCGTAGGCGCGGTTTCGTCGAAATGGCAGAGGACTGGTTCCGATGTGAGTGCACACTTCAGTTAGGCAAACGCTGCTTCACATTCAGGAGACCACACAAAGGCGAAGCCTGATCCGAGCAACTTGTGCAATGGTGAAGCTGTTCAGGCGAAGTCTCGAATGAATCGGCGAAAATAAGAAGCGAGGTCGAGGAAACTGCGCAAATCTTTGGCTTTTTCAGGACGCGGGAAGTGTTGGACAGCGGAAATATTGTCAGAATCGGGACGAATACCGTCCTTGCTTACGATGCGGCCTAACACTTTAATCGTCTTGCTCGCAAAACGGCACTTCTTGGTGTTCAGCTGAAGGCCTGGGTTTGCAAGGCACGTAAGAACTTCGTCCAGTCGTTGCAAGTACTGAGGGAAGGTTGACGAGAAAATAACGATATCGTCTGCATAGCACAAGCAAGTCTTCCACTTCAAGTCTCGTAAAACTTGTCGATCATCCGCTCTAATGTTGCTGGAGCATTGAAAAGGCCGAATGGCATGATGTTGAATTCGTACAGCCCATCTGGTGTTGAAAACGCTGTCTTTTCTTTGTCATCCTTGTGCTTGGGTATTTGCCAGTAACCTGAACGCAGCTCTAGGCTTGAGAAGTACTCAGCACATTGCAGTGAATCCAAAGCATCGTCTATGCGCGGCATGGGGTAAACATCCTTGTGGGTAATCTTACTAAGTGCTCTGTAGTCCACGCAAAATCGCACGGAGCCATCTTTTTTCCTTACTAAAACAACAAGGTATGACCAAGGACTCGCGGAGGGACGTATAATGTTCTGTTGCAGCATATTGGCTACATTTTGTTCAATGATCTCACGCTCGGATGAAGAGACGCGATATGGTCGACGGCGTACGATGGAAGTGCCATCGGTCTGGATACAATGCCTAATAATGGACGTCTGTCCCAGGGATAAGGAATGGCCATCAAACAATCTCCTATGCTTTTGTAGCAACGCAAGCAACTCATCTGTTTTTGAAGAGGTCAGTTCTGGACTAATAGTCGCAGCAAGAACAGAAACGCTTGATGAACGTCCAATAGAAGGAAGGTGAGAACACGCTGGCATAAGCGGGACAACTGAGACAGGCTGAGATTCAGTAACGCAAGCCATTGTGGTGCCTTTAGGAATGAGAATTTTCTCAGACGTATGGTTTGTAGCGTAGGGAAGTCTGGAGCCATTGTATACCCGCGCTAGATTTAAAGCAAGGGCTATACCTCTTGCGAGACAGTGTGCAGATGGTTGGACAAACACGTCCCCGGAGTCGATCACATTAGAAGTGATGACAACTATCCGCTGATGACCAGGCGGTAGCTCGGTATCTTCAGCAGCGAGCAAGCGAACGGGCTTGTCATCCGCATACAGGGCATAGTCAGTTTATATCATATGAACAACATTTCCTCGACAGCAGATGGAAGCGTTCGCCGTAGGCAGAAAATCCCAGCCTAATATAAGCTGGTCGGTACACGAACTCAGCACAGCAAATTGCACAAAATGAACACCAGCTATGCAAACACGAGCGGTGCACATATCGGCAGGTCTAATGGCGTCCCCTTGATCAGCGTGCAGTGTAGGTCCATCATAAGGGGTGGTGACTTTTCGCAGACGTGAGCACAAAGAACGATCAATCACAGACAAACAAGCACCAGTATCTATTAAAGCGTCCAAGTACACACCTTCTATTAAAACAGATATCGTATTATATGGACGCACTGGAGGAATTTCTGTCTTTTCGTTCGATGCAGCTTTTCCTTCAAAAGCTGCAGAGTTTAGTTTTCCGGGCGTCGGTTGGTGAATTGCGAGACAGATCGCAATGGAGACGTGAAGCAGCGGAGGGGTGAGGGTGAGCGGCGTCTAGTAGAGCGGTAAAAAGTGGTTGGCTCAGATGGCGCAGTTGGAGACGGTGAGCGACGTAGTGGCGGATGATAAGGACGACGTTGGAAAGCGCACCAGCTTGTCCCATTATCCCGTCCGTAGGTGTCGAATCCACGACGCTCGTCCTGCTGACGCTTCCGACAGACGCGTGCAATAAGGCCCTGATAGCCGCAGTAATAACAGATTGGACGAGGCGGCTGCCACGGTGGGTGAAAGGGCTGGCTAGGCGCACTCGGAGTCAACGAAGCCAGTGGGACATGCGTCGAGTGTGCGGGCATCGGTTGTACGACGGGTGTTGAGCCAGCGAACACTTGTGCGTACGTCGGCTGGAGTCAACGTACTGGAGAGTCTACATATGCTAGCCTGGTCATGGACGCCAACTCCTTTTTGATAACGTCGCGCAAAACAGTATTAGAGGGGGGAGATAGACTCGGTGTCATTGAGAGGCCGAAAGATTGCAGCTCTTCCCGTATAATCGCGCGGATCATGGCATGCAATGAGGCATCCGTCGTGGTGGTGTTTTCAGCGCTGTCCGGCGGTAACAGTTGGGATTCAAGTTCCTTTAGGCGTTGGCACGTGGCAACAACGTGATCGACTGTAGCCGTGTTTTGAATGACCAAGGCATTGAACGCGACTATGCCGATCCCTTTCAATAGATGACGAACTCTCTCTGATTCAGACATGGACGTGCTGAAACGGTGACAGAGAGCAAGCACATCCTCTATGTACGATGTGTAGGACTCACCGCATTGTTGCTTGCGAGCATCCACTGTCTTCTTCGCGAGAGCTGAATGAACCACCGGGGTGCCGAAAATTTAGCGAAGCTGTTGCCTGAAACGTGTCCAGTCCGTAATGTCCGTTTCATGATTGAAAAACCATGTTTTCGCTACGCCTGTCAGATAGAAAGAAACGCGGGGAAGCTTGGTAGGATCATCCCAGTTGTTAGTGGAACTCGCTCGATTGAACTGGTCCAACCAATCCTCCATATCTTCACCTCGAAGTCCATCGAAGGTGGGCGACTCACGCTGGTGCACGGTGATAATCCACGATGGATAGTCCGTGGTAGCCGGGGCCATGGAGGTAGACGCAGAAGTGCCGGTTGGCTCGCCCGGAGGCATGTTACCGGACACCTGGCACAAACGACGACCGGAGCGGAGCTCCAGGAGGCAGATCGGGCTGGGAGAGGACGGAATATCGTAGAGCCCACTCCACAAATTTAGATGTAACGGTGAAGGCAACCTTTATTAGGCCCGGAAAACACGATGAAGTGACTACTCTAAGGCACAGAACTCAGAGAAGCCAAATCCCCACAGCAGACGAAGATGACGACCACTCATGATGATGAATATGTGTAAACATAGTAGATGTGCTTAATAAATGCCTACAGTATAATAAATTCCATCCCAATATTTATTTTGCACTACTCTTTCTCACGAGGAACCCTACGTCTGCCAGTCATATATTGTTATGAAGAAAGCCTTATGGTCAGGTAAGTGGGCATGATAAGTTCGACTCGCTGCACCGATGCCTAATACTGAGAGACAAGGTCCATGCAAGTGTTCCGCGAAGTCGTCACATCAATTGGATGAGCTACACTATTGAAAAACGAGATGTTTTGGCACATTTGCACTGCGAAGGTGTTGTTCGTTTTTTGTCTATTATATAACCGCCCACAACAACATTGATGGGGGTTGATACGCGGTTGTTGTGAAACGTAGAAAGTGCAAAACCTGTTCGACAAAGGCCGGGAGCAAAAAGTACAGACTTTACGGGAAAATTCTTGTCTGCATTTCGGCACCTATTTCACCAACTTCAATTTTGGTATGTGGCGGTGGCGTTGTGGTTAGAGCATCCACCGCGCATGCATAAGGTCCGTGGTTCAAATTCCGGTGCCGAGCAGTACCCAACCGGATTAAAAAATTCGCGTGGTGATGGAACTGCATTAAGAGGCCTGGGGTGCGGCCTCACCGGTAACCACCACCGGGAACACACTCCCTCATCAGAGAAGGATTGGCCACCCTGGTGCAGTATCTGGCCACTATTTTCCACATGCATACGTCAAATAACTCACGGCTCTCAATCCCCAGCAGCTGCAAGGCAACTGACCACGGCGGCGGTCAGATCTGCAACGCAGCAAAGGGTGCTAAGAATCTCTGGATCCGGACAAGCCGCCATTGGAACCTGAACTTGGCAACGTTTAACGCTAGAACCTTATCCACTGAGGGAAGTCTAGCTGTATTATTCGAGCAGCTAGAGGGTGTTAAATGGGATATAATAGAGCTCAGCGAGGTTCGGAGGACAGATGAGGCATATACGGTGCTACAGAATAGGCAAGTCCTTTGCTATAGGGGCTTGCCTGACGGAACAGAACTGGGAGTGTGGCTCCTAATCCACTGAAACATAGCTGGCAACTTAGAAGAATACTATAGGATCAATAAAATAGTGGTAGGTATTGTAACTGAACTGAATAAAAGATACAAGATGAAGGTGGTACAGGCTTACGCGCCTACATCCAGCCGTGATGACGCTTCAGTTGAAAGCTTCTATGAAAACGAGAAATCGGCAATGAGTAAGGTAAAAACGCAGTATACTATACTGATGGGAGACTTCAATGCGAAGGTAGGGAAGAAGCAGGCTGGAGACCAGGTAGTAGGAGATTATGGCATCGGTACGAGAAACGTTAGAGGAGAGCTACTAGTAGAATTCGCAGAATGCAATAATTTACGGATTTTGAATACCTTCTACCGAAAACGAGGAAACCGCAAGTGGACATGGAGGAGCTCTAAAGGTGAAAATAAGATCGAAATAGACTTTATAATGAGTGCACACCCAGGAATCGTGCAGGATGTGGAAGTGCTTGGCAAGGTACGATGCAGTGACCATAGATTGGTACGGTCTTAAATTCATATAAACTTGAAGAAGCAACGACAGAAACTGATACGCAAGAAGCCAATCAATGAGCTAGCACTGAGAGGGAAAGTACAGGAATTCAGAGTCTCGCTTCAGAACAGGTACTCGGCTCTTAGTGAGGAAACCAACCTTAGCGTTGATACAATGAATAATAATCTGACTAGTATCATTACGGAGTGTGCAGTAGAAGTTCGAGGCAGGGTAGTTAGACAGGACACTGGCAAGCTTTCCCAGGAAACGAAGAATCTCAATAAGAAGCGTGAAATCATGAAAGTCTCAAGTACAACAGACAAAATAGAACTGGCAGAGCTTTCGATGTTCATTAATAGGTGTAAGGTATGCAATGTAAGAAGGTATAACATGGAGAGATTTGAACACGTTCTGAAAATTGGAGGAAGCGTCACAGCAGTGAAGAGGAAACTTGAGATAGGCAAAAATCGGATGTATGCACTAAGGGACAAAGAAGGCAAAATAACTACCAATATGGATAGGATAGTTAAAATAGCGGAGGAGTTTTACAGAGATCTGTACAGTAGCCGGAACAACCACGACCTTAGTACTATAAGAACTAGCAGTAACCCAGACGACACCCCACCAGTAATGACAGAAGAAGTCAGAAAAGCTTTGGAGAGCAAGCAATGAGGCAAAGCTGCTGGAAGGATCAGGTAACATCAGATCTGCTGAAAGATGGAGGACAGATTGTGTTAGAAAAACTAGCAACCCTGTTTACGAGGTGTCTCCTGACGGGAAGAGTACCAGAGTTTTGGAAGAACGCTAACATCATCTTAATACATAAGAAAGGAGATGACAAGAACTTGAAGAATTACAGGCCGATCAGCTTGCTCTCTGTAGTGTACAAGCTACTTACAAAGATAATTGTTAACAGAGTAAAGAAAACATTGAGAGTGCAATCAACCAAAGAAACAAGCAGGATTTGGAACAGGCTACTCAACAATCGACCACGTTTATACTATCAATTAGGTATTAGAGAAATGTTTAGAATATAACCAACCACTATACATAGCCTTCATGGATTACGAGAAGGCGTTTGATTCAGTAGAAATATCAGCAGTCGTGCAGACACTGCGGAATCATGGCGTCGACGAAGCATATATAAACATCCTGGAAGAAATTACAGGGGATCAACTGCTACTATAGCGCTTCGTAAAAAAAGCAACAGAATACCAATACAGAATGGTGTAAGGCAGGGGGACACAATCTCCCCAATGCTATTTACCACGTGCTTACAGGAGGTTTTCAGAAGCCTAGAATGGGAACAGTTAGGGATAAGAGTTAATGAAGAGTACTTTAGTAACCCGCGCTTCGCCGATGACATTGCATTGCTGAGTAACTCAGGGGACGAATCGCAACTCATGATTACAGAGTTAGACAAGGAGAGCAGAAAGGTGGGTCTTGAAAGTAATCAGCAGAAAACGAAAGTGACAACAATCTCGGAAGAGAACAGCGCTTCGAGATAGGTAATGGTCCACTTCATGTTGTAAAAGACTATGTCTACTTAGGGCAGGTAATAACCGCGAAGCCGAACCACGAGATTGAAGTGACTAGAAGAATAAGAATGGGGTGGAGCACATTTGGCAAGCACTCTCAAGTTATGGCAGGTAGATTGCCACTGGCCCTCAAGAGGAAGGTATATAACAGCCGTAGCTTGCCGGTAGTTAGCTACGAAGTAGAAATTCGGAGACTTACAAAGAGAGTTCAGGTTGAATTGAGAACGACGCAGCGAGCAATGGAAAGAAAAATGGTAGGTGTAATCTTAAGAGACAAGAAGAGAGCAGAGTGGATTAGGGAACAAACCGGGGTTAAGGATATCATCGCTGAAATCAAGAAGAGGAAATGGACATGGGCCGGGCATGTAGCGCGTAGACAGGTTAACCGCTGGTCATTAACGGTAACTAACTGTATTCCCAGAGAAGGCAAGCGGGTTAAGGGGAGACAGAATATTAGGTGGGCAGATGAGATTAAGAAGTTTGCGGGTATAAATTGGCACCAGCAAGCAATGGACCGGGTGAACTGGCAGAACATGGGACAGGCCTTTGTCCTGCTGTGGACATAGTCAGGCTGACGATGATGATGATGATGATGATTTTCGGTATACCAAGCATTGTTGTATATTGTGGTGGGGCTTGGACAGTCTTCTTTGTTTTCTCAATTGGTGTTGCACATACTTCGTTTTCGTTCGAGACGTGCATCTGCTGTACAGTGTAGTGGTGCTTGGCCCATTCTGGTGACACGTGTTCATGCCGTTCCTTCGGCCACAAAGACGGCGCTTAACGCCGGAGCAAGGGTAAAATAGCTGCACTCTCTGATGCTTTACTAATTGCATCCAATATTTTTGAAATACCATTCAAAATATTCTATACGAATTTAGTAGACGCAACCTAAGCTATCATGATCAGTCTCTCAGGCTCTAGTATCTAAGAGAAAAAAATCACAGTTCAGATGTGAATAACACGGAAAGTGTACTTATATATTTTTGTTCCTGTAGTATTTATAAGCAAAAACAGTTCTTACCAATGCCGTGTACACAGTTCCAGCTAACCCAATGACGATGTTTGAGTAGAGAAGTGACAGAGGAAACACTGAAAAGTATAATGAAAAGCCCACACAGGTTATTCGAGGAAAAAATCAAATTGACATCACTATTTCTACTTCGCCTGCCCTTTCATTTGATACTGTTAGCATTTGGGCTAAAGGTTTTCTCAAACGGTGGCAGAAATATATAGCCAGCGCCCATTGCTTAGGTAACTTGAGACAGAAGACAAACTTTAATATTACCGCAGCTCTGGAAGTCAGCCTTGTATTTAGCTTACCGGCTCATTTCAATACACGGTAACAACATGCACTTTGGCGATATGAGTGAATAGAGCCATGACATGCTGCAAATTTCAAGGTATTTCAAGGTATTGTTGGCTGGAGTTGTACGCTGTACAATTACAGCCAACAACGTCAAATGCTAATGAAATCATATCTATATTTCAAGTATGTGTCTTTTCAAACTATAGTATTTATTACCTTTTCTAAAGCTTCCTGTCCCGTTTTATGTACAACTATACCTTTTATCATTTTTAGAACAGCCATTCTGAGAGCGTGCTTTTTTTTAGGTTACACTGGCCTATGGAGAATTGTGGCAACAGAGTACGATGTGTAATAGCTTCCGCACGATGACAAAACGATATTTCGACGTCATCACAGTAACAGCCTTTAAGTTCACCAACTACTTTTTAAATGTTCAGTGTGCACGTTTTTTTTCTTATATAAGTACACGTTCACACCACAATTTATAAAATACTGCGCCCTCCTAGAACAAAGAACACGTAGTGTACGGCACCAGGCATATATACATGCCGACAACTCCTCAATATTTAACACACTTGCTCTCTGGTCGTGGAACTACCTATTTCTTTCTATTTTCTTATTTCTTTTCTTCAAACTGCTCAGAATATTTCGTCACACGCAGCCAAAATCGGGAGCAGAATAAATACTCTGCATGTATGGTGGCATCAAAACGAAAATAATTAAAAAACAAGTGTGATTGAGCGATCACTTTCTAATTATCTTTTTCATCCGAAAAATACCCTACAATAGCATTATATTTAAACCCATGTCCGTGAAGTTTTTCTGGATACGTACGCTAACATATACTGATGTTCTCTAGTCGACTTTTTTGTTTCATATGTGCATAAAAAGATGATCGCGATTGATTTACGTTCTCGCTTTCTGTGACATACTTCACAAAATCTTCTTTTTGTAGTTACGCTTTCAATAAATGCATTTGGTTCCTCTTTGGCGTCATCGAAAAGGCATTTGTGTTCGTTCAATTAACCAAACCTTCCTGAGCGGAAACGTAAGGTAAGAAACTATCGTCAGTTAAGCGTTATTTTCAAGCACACAATGATGACTCACCCAGATTAGGTGGTTATCTCCTCTTCATTGTATTATCATTCATCAACAACAATGTGAAGAGTTTTGAAATGGACTTGTTGGTATTAGTTCATCATACCTAGAGCCAGAGCACCTAAAGCTAGCACATTGTAGTCCTTACATATCTTTCCTTGGTCTATCCAATCCTGCGCTGTAGTAAATCCAAACACTGTGTTTCAAGTGAATACAACTACAAATAGCTAGTATTGTTAGTTTTATTGAAGTGAAGTTGTAGTGTGTGTGATGCCCCTCTTTTCTTGACATCATGCGCTCACTGTCCTTCCTTTCTTCTGCACATCGGATCAGTTATGTTTGTTACCCTATCCTATGGCTCTCCGTACAAGCTTGTTCACCAGTCTTGTGTAGCATGTCTTATCATATTATCTACCGGTACTGTGTCAGTAAAAGTTGCCTTGTGTTAAGTGTATTTTAGTTCATTTATGGTTTTCAATTATTCTAATACTATCGATGTGTCATGCTTGAAATTGAGACGTTACTGCTTCGCAGCTCTTGGTAAATAGTGGTATCTGCTGAAGCGGCTTCGCTGCAGCAATCAACCTTTTATTCTTGACGCAGGATGCAAGAAAATAACGTGGAATCTCATTCTAACTTTCCGCTTCTAAAGTCCACTCGTTTTCCCCTTTTCGACCAAATGGCATGGCAAACCATACGTGTCTAAACACTTATTATTGTGTGAATATTACCAAATTTTCTACTAGCATGAAAAAGAAACGACTGAAATCAGGTTTTATCGGGGCTGTTATCAATAAAACATAAAAATTGATACAATGAAACAAAAAATCTTACTTGTCGAAATGCCAACCGCTGCGCTGTATATGCCAACGGCACCAAGTGTTTGCTGCAAACAAGTTTCGTCACAGAACGTTTAGAAATCAGGCTACGCTCTAGTTACAATGCGAAAACTCACAGTAAAATATTTTTACGTCGAATTTAAGCCAAAAATTCAAATCTCTTATCACACTGCCTGGTATAACATTGTATAACTTATTTTTGCAGTGAGCAACACATTATAAACGTTCAATATTAGGTGAAGGTGCTTTATTTGTCCTTCCTTTGTGGAATTGTTTCACTGAAGGACCGAGCTTGAAACTGTGTAAACTTGGGCTTGCTGGTTAACCATGATGCATCATAGTTATGATTGTTGGCGTTTACCGTTCTAAAATCGCCATATGATGATGGGTTTGGGACTATCTGCATCAAATAGAGCGAGTTAATGAGAACACAGAAAGCAAACGCCCGAAACCAATGTCGTATGCTCTCTTTTTATCGTCCTGCTGGTTTAAGTGTGCTGTATGATTCGTAATGTTTTTCCAACAAGCCCACATTCGCTTTATATGAAGACGGAGGAATAGTATTTTTCGAAATATTGAGTATATCTTTTGCTGAAGAAGAAACAAAAAAGGTAAATGGGGGACAAGGTTATGCTTCCGGGTAAGTGATTATCTATCAAAACAGGAAGTATTACTTTGAGTCAAGATCGTTCGAAACATCTTGATAATAATGAAATAGTGTAGTGCCAAACGGTCATCGGATTTTCATCGTGATAGGACATCTCCGGAAGTTGGTCTTATTGCTTAGCCAGAAAAAAGTAAGCTAGACGGGGAATCGATATGCCCGGGGCATTTTACGGCACCTTTCACGGCTATGATCATAATGGATTTATGACAGACAAGCTGCCTGTTTCGTACAACACATATAGCATGCAATTGATATGTAAAGTGGGCTCCCACGGAGGGCACCCAACGATGGCAAAACAGAAACAAGGTAAATTCTACACGAAATCTCCTTCAAGAGCTCTCTAAGAGGTGCTTCACATTGCGACCATCCGAAGACGCGGTGAACGGTGCATTCAGACGACGGACCGAATCCAGATGTGGCGGGACGGACGGTGCGTCACGTGACCTCAAATCAGCGATTCCCCTCGTCCGCGACTCATACGTGCGGCTCGCGGACGGATGACCCCAACCTGTTTCTCACATCGGAATTCTGGCGGGAGAAAGCCGATATTTCAGTGGATTAGCTCGAGGTTTCTGGCAACCAACACACTTTTTGTCTGCTCACGGCATGTCCTCCATGGCTCGCGGACAGCTGCATGTCTGGTCGGCAGTATCTACGCTTGACCATGGTTTACTTAGTTTTCGGGGGCTTTGTTCTCAGGTGATTAAATACGCAGAAATCACTTTTGGTGGTTCGGGAAATGTCGCCGCCGTCGTTTGACACGTGAGATTCTTAGCCGTCATGGTGGTGAAATATTCTAACTTCTGCAACCGGTGACCTGTCGCTTCTAAAAAAGGATGGGAGACGTGTTCAGAACTTCTACAAGTGGGGAACAATGTAGTTGAAGGAGCATTCTGCCAGCAACTTTCTTTTCTCCTCAAAGCATAACACTCCTCGTTCATTTGTCACAACACGACAGACATCGCAGCCAAGCTATAGCCAAGCGCCACTTCTTGCGGGCATCCATGTTAATACTCTGAAACCGGTCTGCTGCCAGCGGGTGCAGGTGAGCGCTGAATCTGCTGTCCAGGGTAATCCGGCTGTTTTCTCCTAGGACACCGTCCGTCGTGTGGATGCGCCTGCAGGCGGGTCATCCGCGGATTAGCCGCCCGCGTCCACGACAAATCCGGATTCAGTCTGCCGTCTGAATGCACCATAAAGGACGCCATCGCTATGCCGTTTTCAAGCTTCTGCCAGCGTATAAGACGCTGAGGAACGCTGAAAAGAAGGCGCATTCTGTGAGCACATCAACGCGAAATTGGCAGCAAATTTTCGCAAGGTAGAAATTTCACACATGTAACCACCCTACATCTCGAGTTTACATGTACCAGAGCCATTTCATTCCACTACGACGGTATCAAGGGAAGTATGCGTTCTTTTTTCACGCCATTTAGTACCGTTGGTAAGATGCATTTATATATCGGACACATTGTACTAACCAGGAGGTTACACAGAGGTTAAGAAAGTCATCGTTGGACCATGTGGGCTAAGATTACCCCCCCCCCCCCCAAAAAAAAGTTGTTGTTCTAAGCACTTATTTCTGTATGGCTGGATCGTCTTGCGTCACTGAGAAGCAAACAGATATGGCTTCTTGATTAAGCGCAGAAGTGTTCAGTGATTTAAAATCTCCGAGTAAAGAATAAAGAACAAATGTCTCTTGCCATGAAAGTTTCGCAGAAAATTTTCAGGCTGCTGGTCCCTAACAGTGAAGAAACTTAAAGGCGTTGATTTTCCCTTGCATTTCTGCAACGTCCATCTAGCCGCTTTTCGTTTCTCACACTATATATTTTCTCACATTATCTTCCTACCTGTCACATTCCTTTCGCACTTCTCACTATACTGCATTACACAAGCATACGCTATGCTTCGCCCTCTCCCCTTCATCTCGCATCTCCTCACCCTCTCATCACACGTGTTCACCCTTAAAGGGGGGGTGCCACCATTTTTGTGGCTTGCGCGTTCTTTGCTTCAAGCGTTTCATATAGCCCCGAGAGGCAATGTACACACACCAAGATGAATTTATTCTCGCTATTTGAAATAATGTTGCATTTTTATGCGGAAAATTTTCGGTTTTCTGTGAGGCGAATGAGGCTGTGACGTAGCAGTGTAAGCTTGGTCTCGTGGCCACACGAGGCTGTGATGTACGTCGTGCTTTTTTTTTGTCTGCTCTCGCTGGCATTCTCTCATACACGTGCAAGGAGGATTAAAGAAAAATTGTACACGTGCCGCACACGCACCTGCAAAACAAATGCAGCCGCGATGCCTTGCCCGTACACACGTTGCGGAGGCCTCCGCAAGTCACTCACCTCACTGCAATAGGCGTACGCATGGGAGGGTGGTAAGGGGGCGCCCACTCCCATAGCCACCCATGAGGGCTGGTGTGCAGACACAGCGCCGCACATTAACTTAAGAGAAAGGGGGCGCGAAGTCAGACCTATACACGTAACCAGCCACGGTGGTCTATTGGCTAAGGTACTCGGCTGCTTTCCCGCAGGTCGCGGGATCGAATCCCGGCCGGGGCGGCTGCGTTTCCGATGGAGGCAGAAATGATGTAGGCCAGTGTGCTCAGATTTGCGTGCAAGTTAAAGCAGCCCAGGTAGGCAAATTTCACGGAGCCCTCCACTACGGCGTCTCTCGTAATCATATGGTGGTTTCGGGATGTTAAACCCCACATATCAATCAATCTAGACCTGTAAATTGACGAAATAGGGAGAGGGTGCGCTGCGATGAACCTTTCTTCACCCTGAAGGAGAAACCTGCGCAAGCCTACTCTCACTACAGATCGAGTGCGATGTCACAGGAACTTTCGTTCCCCTTTTTACAGGGATAGGATAGTTCTGGACGCGCTTGCTGTGGGCTTCAGTTGGGAGAATGAGGAAGAGGAAGGAGGGAGAAAGAACAGAGATAATAAGCATTCATTTAAAGCTTGGAGTTGAATTAAAATACACTCTAAACATTTGCTGTGGCTAACCGTTCATGAGGAATGTCGTGAGGAATGTACTAGCATACAAAGAAAACGGACAAGAGGCATTGTTTAGCCACGAAATTTATTCGCACAATCTGTGTAATTTATTTTTTTCCGCTCCTTCACGCTACTATACAGTACATAACTGTGCTACGACCTCACTTCACTTTGCACAGCTGCAAAATGTTTTCTCCGTTTCCCGGATATTGCGGTACCGGATACTTCAACATGTTTCCTGTTAAAACTTGACTACAGGTTACTGATGGTTCTGAGAAACAAAGAGCACTGAACCGACATGACGTTTATGAAATCTGGCGTTTAAAATTTGTATTTTCAGCGACAGAAAGCACAGTAAGAATTTAGCGTTGCACAAAACGGTGTTATAGTGTTGGCTTGTCACCGAAGTTCGTATTCTTTTTTTATAGAGAAATGAAGGTTCACGAGATTCAGCTGAGCTATTTTTTTTCTTGCTTTCTTTCTACTACTCACGCTCAGTACAAAGTAGACGAGGCACGCCGTGATCCCGACCTTGTTGTCGAAACGAAGACGAAGGTACTATAGAAAAAACAGCAATGTGAAGGAAACATGAGAATATGGTACCATCGCTGCTTTTCTTGCCAGGATTGTTTTCTAGGAGATATGCAATACACTCATAAATCTCTTAGTAAACAATGAACAACATTATACAAAACCAGTTTTACAACTCTAAAACATTCATCTACGTAGAGACTGACGCTACTAGTTTGTTGAGTTCGAATGGCAACTTTTTTAACACGAAAGCGTTTTATGCCAGCCGTGGTCTACCTCGGCTATACTGACGTACCTCCGTCATGAATATTACGTTGAAAAATAAATCTTAATAGGCTGGAAAGACAAAAAACGAGCATAAAAACTTTTTTGTGGGGCGTCAGACCATTCCATCAACAGCGCGCTCCGCTATCCCCTACGCCACGAAGTATACGTTGTCAAGGATGCTAACGGCAACCATTTACAAACACCATGAAGTGTTGACGGCCCTCCGAGCTAACTGCCTTCAGCGAGAGTCCTGATGAGTGGGGATATGGCCCGAGAAGCATTCATTGGGCGCACTCTCTCATCAGGTCGTCACCTCGCGCCAAACCGCGCGTTGCTATGCGCGCTCTTCAACATGACGTGGTCAAAGTGCGTATGTATGCTATCTGACGTGGTGGCTCACATCTCAAGATTCGGGCGCTTTCTACCCTTTTGCTTTCACCGCAAGGTTGCTTTGAAGTTACAGTGAATAAACAAGGCACGAAACACTGCCGCGGCCGCCTTTAAGAAAGGACCACGCTGCTCATACACAAAGTAAAGGCCTGACCACATGCAACTGTTGAAGCGCATCAGCGCGTGGCCTTTTGACGCGGCGCCGCGCCTTCTCTCCAGGGTGAGAAAAATCACGTAGCTACGCTATGCTACTTGCCCTTTCTATCTGTAGGAAGAGGCTGCGATGCTGCGTCCAGGAAGTCACAGCGCTGAAGAGCTTCAATGGTTGCGTTTGGTCAGGCCTTAAATTTTTGTCACAGTTTGCACTCATCTCGTGTATACTTGTGCATTTGTTTTGCGCCTGCTTTCTACTTCAGGTGCGCGCGGCAAGTTTCGAGCTGCTTGGCGTTCTTCGCAATACACTGCGATTTGTTTCTGTAGTTTCATTGCTTCACCCTTGCGGCAAAACAATGCGCAATGAACGCTCAACTACCTCTGTGAAGACACCGTTCACTTTCGTGTTAAAGCTGTTCCTAAAAAAGGGGGATGAGCCGCGTTTTTTTTCTGCTTAGCTGGGTGTCGTACTATGATAAAAAGCCACAGCGTCATAAGCCAGCACATACAAAAGGGATGATACACGTGAAGAAATATTGTAACATAAAAATTAGCATCGACTAACGAAACATGTTTGAAAGACCACTTGGTAACCCAATGAAGAAGGCTTCCATAAGCATGAGAAAAAGATGCTCACCATGAAGGTAGGCCACGAGTATACAATGCAGCCAAGGCTATCTTATTTGATTATATTACTCATATTTTACTATAAGAATCAGTGAGAGTATCAGCTTCTCCGTTTCTTTTCAATTGTCGATGCACTTAGTGACGTCTTGTTTTTGTTCCTCCATGGCACGGCAGCGCCATGCAATTACAACGTGATGGCATACAGAAAAGAACAGACGCACTTGAGATAGCAAGGTGATATTCTTTATAAACTTGTTATTTGATATGTTACCTGAAAAATAGAGGCCACCCGTAGCGCGTAGAGCAAGGGCACCACTGCTGTGACCGTCAGTGTCGACGCAACCAGGGTGCCAGCCACAACCCAGATGGAGTGAAATCCGTGGGCGTAGTAGTGGCCCACAAAGCTCACCACGTTCACACCATTCGCCACCGATGCCACAACAGACATGGCCAAGGCGATGGCGGGAAGCGTTTGACCACCCAGAAATGTCTCGATTTCAGCGTCTTTTCCATTGCCAACCCTGGACGTTTTCTGTAAGGGCAGATTTTTGTGATTCATGCAGTCATAACTACAAAGTGCGCTTTAAACCGAACATTTTTATTGTGATAGCAATTATATGGACACTCTCGGCTGGATTTTGCCGCCGACGTTGGCGTCGAAGTCATGCTCCGTATATGTATACGTAGCTATATATATGAAAAAGCAAGAAAGAAAAAAATCCAGAAAAAAAGACTCCGGCATGCGAAATAGAACGTCGGTCCTCCGCGTCATGAATGCGAGACGTTACCACTGAGCCATCGTGGCGCACCTTCGTCCTCCGCGTCATGAATGCGTGACGTTACCACTGAGCCATCGTGGCGCACCTTCGTGGCTGTTTAAACGGCAAACTATTTATATCTACCACTTACCGCTGTCAGCGGACGTCTCGGGGGGTAACCATCGTGTTTTCAGCATTATCAGCAAGATGGCGCAGTGAGAACGTGGTGTCTGCGGTGGCTCTCATCTTTCAAGCGTACTTAGGCCCGCATAGTGAATAAGGGGGTGTTTATCCAAGCGCATAATTTTTAAAACCCCCCGATTCCTCGCCAATCCCCCATATGGGGTATGCGCCACAATCAATAGGTGAACAACAACAACAACAACAACAACAACAATAATCAAGCGCAGCAGCAGGTCAAACCGAAAAAGAGGAAGCGCCTCCTTCCACGAGCAAGTCAGTGCTCACGGGCACTTGCAGCCAGGAATCGACAAAAAATAGCTGAAAATAAATGTCGTTCGTGACGTTCAAGCCTCACTTCTTGCCAGTATGCTAGTTCAAACAGTTTGGTGACGAAGATCTGAGAACTGCTACGAGGGACCACGGAAGACTACGGAAGGCTACAAGTGAATTGAACGGTATGGAGAGGCTGAAACCGAAGCGGACGTCGAGACCATCTCTGACCACCAGGATTATCAACGATGCAAGAGCTCTTCTCGGCGATGCGACAGGCACCATCGATCAGCTTAACGCCATGCACGGACGTTTGAAGGCAAACAACGATGAGCTGAACCAAATCAACAGGAAGTTAGAGAGCCACATACAAGATGAAGAGTTTGAGCAAGAGTACGACACCAACCTTGAATACGAAGACAACGCTAACACCGTCATGAGTGAGCTTCTTAGCAAGCGCGACCGTATTGGTGCGGCCACGTCATCAGCACCAGAGCTTCAGACTTCATCCGTAGCGAGTACCGCTGGAGCCTCTGGTGCCAAGCTTTCCAAGCTTACCATCGCCCCACTTGCTGGTGACCTGTGCCAGTGGAACGACTTTTGGGAGCAATTTGACCAGGTGATTCACCAGAACAGAAACCTCAAGGGAATGAACAAGTTCAACTACCTGAGGTTCTTTCTTAGGGGCGACGCTGCTTCAGATATTGTGGGCCTGCCAACCACAGAAGCTTGCTACAAGGACGCCATCGACATACTCAAGAAACGCTTTGGCGACAGAACAACACTCGAGCAGGAGTACTTCTCCAGGCTTCGTACATTGCCTTCAGTCCGTTCAAGTCATCCGACAGCTCTTCGCAAGCTGTACGACCAGGTCATCATCAACATCAGAGGACTGGAAACCCTTGGGGTGAGCAAGACGTTCTTTTCAGCAATGGTTTGCGACATATTGCTGCGGGCTTTACCACACGATCTCGTTGTACAGTACCATCGGTCATGCGCAAATTGGGTGGTGAGCTACAGAAGTAATGAATCCTCTAGCACAGAGTTGGAACGCCCATTAAGTTTCTTGTCTATAGAAGTGGAGAGCTTAGAGAAGAGTGAGTTCGCTAACCATTCTGGAAAAGACAGTCGTAATAAGAATGCGCAGAAAAAATTGCCAGTACCGTAGCTCAAAAGCCACGCCCTTAGTTCTCCATAACAACCAAAGAAAGTACCTGTAAACTGTGTGTTTTGCAAATCGAGCCAACATTCCACGGACGAGTGCTCGTTGGATCTCCCGCTACCAGAAAAGAAGCACATTCTATCAGGAGACTAGAGGTGTTTTGAATGAACGAAGAAAGGTCACAGGGAGTGTGATGGCAGGCGCAAGATTACGTACTCTACCTGTCAAGGGTGTCATGCCACAACCGTGTGTGATCCGCAGAAATTAAGCCAGAATACACGAGAAACCGGCAAAACAAATAATAGAATACCGGCAAGTAAGACAAGCACCAACACGACTGTATGTTCATCTCTAGGGAAAAATCAACATACCCTCGAGAGTTTATTGACGAGCGTACTTCTTCAGACGTTTTGGGCTTGTGCCGTAACAGATGTTACATGTCGGTATGACAGAGGTGTCATAGACAGAGGAAGTCAGTGCACATTCGTCACAAAGAGGCTATCAGAGCAGCTGAAGTTGCCATGTGTGGGATCCACCATCACTGCGCTCAACACTTTCGCAAGCAAGTCAAGTCGAGCAGCGCAAAGGCGACGTCTTGTGCAGCTTCGATTGAAGAGTCCGTTTTCGCACACTGAAGTTACCTTGAAAGCAATAGAAATTCCGCACATATTCCAAGGTATCGAAGCAAGTACCACAAATTGACCATTCGTCGCGGAAATACAGAGAGCTGACATCGCTGATCAACTACTATACGGATCCGTTGTCGGGGAAGAAGACATCAGTGTTCTCATCGGTTCCAACCAAATGTGGACGGTGAGGACAGGAGAGGTCACTCGATGCGCAGGCGATTCCAGGCTTATTTCTATGAACTGGAAGCTGGAGTGGATGTTTCAAGGAAACACCAGCATGGCATGGGACGTTACACACTCACGAATTATGGTCTGCACATTGAAAACCAGTGTACAAGAGAGCGACAAATCCATTTGTTCGTTTTGGGAACTCGAGAGCGTAGAAATAACAGACTCCGTCGACAGTGAGAGCAACCTCAGTCTAGCACTCCAGCAATTTGAACAGATCGTCTGCCTTAAGAGCGGAAGATACAAGGTGACGCTGCCCTGGAAGGAAGACGTGGAGCTCTCGGACAACAAGCAAGTGGCTATGACAAGACTTTAGAAACTTCTCTCCCGACTCACGAATCAGCAAGGACTCTTGGAGACATGACAGACATGACACAACCATACGGGAGTACCTACGAGTGGGACTTGCAGAGGTTGTTGACGGGCCACCCCTGAATTCGTCAAAAGTTTATTAAATGCCGCATAGAGAGGTGATTCGAGAGCACACACTCACTACAAAGGTACGGATCGTTTCCGACGCTTTCTCTTACGCAAAAGGGTGCTTTTCATTGAATGAATGCCTGGAAAAGGGTGAAAACCTGCACCAGGATCTCATCAAAGTATTATTATGTTTCAGAATGCACCGTATAGCTCTTTTTGCCGACATTGAAAAGACATTCCTTCAAAATTCTATCACCGAGAAAGACAGAGATGCCTTTAGGTTCCTCTGGTTTCGAGAGGAGGAAGCACTGCATTTCTCAGAGGAGAATGTTCCAGAGTGGAGAAGGACGAGAGTGCCATTCGGTGCGACGTGCAGTCCCTACCTACAGACGGCAACTATACTCTACCAAATGAGGAGCGCGCATTCAAGCAAAACCAGAACCGCAAGAGTTCTAAGGGAATCATTCTACGTGGACGATTTAGTGGCTGGAGTGGAGTCAGATGAAGAACCACTTCAAATCTGCAGATAAGCTAAGGAGATTATGCAGGAAGCAGGAATGACACTGGGGAAATCGACGACTAACTCGGATGGATAGATTATCGCATTAGAGCACGAGAAAAAGACCACAGGCAAGCAATTGGCTGTCCTCCATGAGACAAGTGCTAAAGTACTTGGAATTACATGGAATACACACACGGATAATTTCACATTTTATTTTAGGGGTCTTCTTAAGTTTATGAAAGAAAAACGTGATATCAAGCGGTTCGTTCTTCAAACTGCTTCCAGAGTATTTAACCCCATGGGATTTGTTGCGCCATTCACGATTGCTATAAGGATCGTCTTCCTGAAGTTATGGACACGTGGAATATCACAGGATGAGCACCTACCATTGGATCTTCAAGAGGAAACGTGAATGGGTGCATCAACTACCGCTTTTGTAAATTGTTTTCATGCCGGGTTATCTTGACAGCGGAGCCAAATCACCCACATCACCCAGAGAGCTACAGGTGCACGTATTTTGCTACGCAAGCCCTTCGGCATACGCTGCAGCGCTTCACGTCGTACTGAGCTGTTCAGCGTAGCTCAAATTGCTGATCGCAAAAACCCGCGTAGCACCTATCAAGAAAATGACACTACCACGACTAGAGCTTCTAGGAGCCTAGATTGGAGCAAGGCTACTTTGCTATGTGTCAAGTGCACTCACGGGCTTCGAGATCCACTGTACGTTTTGGCTGGATTCCACAATCACACTTTCGTGGATAAAAGGCGACATGACGACATGCAAGCAGTTTGTGTCGAACAGAGTGAAAGAGATCAGGGAAAAAACAGATCCTTCTATGTGGAGGTATTGCCCTGGTCATGTGAATTCAGCCGACCTGCTCACACGTGGAGTTTCTATGGAGAAATTATTATCCACTAACATTGGGCGACAAGGACCAGACTGGCTATGCGAATTAGAAGACCGATGGCCTCAACCACCGTCAGAAACTAACAGCACCGACGACAGGATTTCTTCTGAAATGATTGCCGTGCACATTGCGATATCCAGTAATACAACTTCGGTACCAGTCCTGGACATAAACAGTTACAGCAAAATTGAAAGGCTTCTAAAGGGTCACGGCCTGGGTATTCAGATTCATTAAACGCTACAGCGTACATGGCAGCGTACACTGGATTTTTAGTAGCCGAAGAGATTGCTGAAGCTGAAAATTATTGGATCAGGCATGTGCAGCAATAATCCTTCAGAGAAGAAATAAGCTCGATTCTGAAAGGCACAAGTGCAAAGGAGGACTCTATAATCAAAGACCTCATTCCGTTCTTTGATGACAACAGTATCCTTAGGGTCCGTGGGCGCTTGTTACACCTTGAAGCATCTGAAGATGTAAAACACCCAGTCATACTCCCACACGATTATCGCTTTTTCACATTATTGACAGTACGAGCACACTGCGAAACTTCACATGGAGGCGTAAGAGACACTTTGTCACAGTTAAGAGAGCAATATTGGATCTCCTGGGCACGAACTCTGGTGAAGAAAGTGATACACGGATGCTAACGTGCTGACGCTTCAGTATAAGCCCAGGCAACGCTCCGACGTCTCCCATAGCACGCCATTGTTTGACAATGACGAACCCATTTGAATTCACTGGAGTTGACTTTGCAGGACCTCTCTTTGTTGTGACAACAGACGGGGCCGCAGAGAGCAAATGCTACATAGCACTTTTTGTATGTGCTACATCCAGGGCAGTCCACCTGAACTGGTTTCGAGCCTGAACTCAGAAGCCATCCTCATGTGTTTACGACGCCTTGTAGCACGAAGGGGCCTCCCTCACGTAAAATATATTTAGACGATGCAAGAACGTTCAAGAAGACATCAAGAGACTCGGAGAAGCTCTGTCGGATGATTTCCCAAGAGAACCTATCAGCATAATTGGGTCGCAAGAGGATCACCTGGAAGTTTATTCTTCCCAGCGCTCCATGGTGGGGCGGATGGTGGAAGCGTTTGGTCCGGACTATCAAGCTTCCACTGAGAAAGGTTCTTGGCAAAGCTCGACTAAACTTTGAGGAGCCGACTACTGGGATATCGAAAGTGGAGGCGGTTGTGAACTCGAGGCGTCTTACCTACATCGAGCTTGTCAGCGAGTAACCTCGTGCGTTAACCCCAGCAGACTTCATTATTGGAAGGAAACTTACGGTGCTACAACAGGGCGGCAATGACATGCCAATGAACCTGACGCGCACGCAAGCTTTACGACGGCATGCATACAGAAAACGGCTAAGTGAAAACTTTTGGAACCGGTGGACAAAAGAATATCTGCTTCAACTTCGATCAGCGCACTTTTCGTCGCGTTCTAGACCCACCAAAGAAGTTAGAGCAGTTAGAGTTACATCGTCATAGTCAATGAAGAAAACTTACCCCGACAAATGTGTAAACTTGCAAGGGTTCTGGAATTCTACAGAGGAGCTGATGACTATGTTTGTTCGTGCAAGATCTAACAACAGCGATGGGTTGTTACCATATGGCCGATACAAAACACTTTATTCGCTCGAGCTTAACTAGTGACTTGGTGGCCGGGAGTATGTTTATTCAAGCGCAGCGCCAGGTCAAACCGAGGAAGAAGTGCCTCCTTCCACGAGCAAGTCCGTGCTAACGAGCACTTGCAGCCAGGAATCGACAAAAGCAGCTGAAAATAAATGTTCGTAATGTTTAAGCCTCACTTCTTGCCAGTGAACCGTATACGACATTTTAAACAGGGCTGTATGCTCGATCACGCACCCTTATCTTGCAGTGGGAAAACTCGCACGTACCCAGGGCACAAAGGTCACTGCAAGCGTTGCACATCATCCGTTTGCAAAAATGGCGTGCTTTTCAGACAGGGCGAAGAAACAACTGCGACGCTTATTTGCGTTCATTTGTACCTGTGAGTAAGTTGCGTGCGTCATTTGTGTGTGAGAAACGCGGGGCATGTTTCGATTGGCTTGACATCCTGCGCTTGACCTTCCAATTAGTTGCTATCGCGTTCATTGCGTCGCCTTTGAGGCAAAGCTGAACTTTCCTTATTTTTCTATTAGACGCCATACGTGCACAGCACGACAGTACGCGCTATTTGTACGATTGTGTTTAAGTGGAACATGTGGCACGCGCCGCTCATAATAACGTATCAAACAGCCTTCGAAAAGTGATTTGCAGTGCGTTATACTTTGGTTCATGTAGCATACAATTTTAGGGGCGAGGCTCCTTATAGTGGCACCCGTACGTCCGCCGTAGTCGTAGTAGTAGTTTGTAACCAGTCTTACATTTTGACCTCCAAGGTGGTGCTAGTGGGAGATTTCTTTTGTGCGTTGTTGAACAATAAAAAATTCGCATCGTGCGCGTTAACTAAAAGCCGAATTCTCCTGTCTCTCATTCCCCCTTAGCAGCCATTGGCATGTACATTGAGCACAATCTCACAAGAAAGGGTTTATTACCTTATACTCGCTGTGCGTAACCTACTTGGTTTTAGAAAGGTTTAGCGAGCATTGGGCCACAGTGCCATGAATTCAGTTAACTAGTATATACCATGAACTCGAGGTGGTTAAAGGTTGGAAGTAGACACGAAGCGCAAGCCGTAAAAAAGTGTGCATGTGCCTCCTCTCGTTCATTCCTTCGAATGTCTGGCTGGATGGCGGCGCTTCTATATGAGGAATATATGATGAAAAGATGCGAGATGGTGGTAGTTGAAGTGTTGCATACGTGGACGAACGGATACACAGACAGATGCATTGACGGATGCACGGATGGCTGCACGGAAGAATGAACGCATGGACGGACGCAGGAGCAGATGCATGGACGAACGCCGGGATGGATGCCCAGATGCACATGCGGACGCACGAATAGACGCACGCACGGACGGGCGGATGAACGCACGGGCGGCCACACAGACACACGCATGGATGGACGGGTGCTTCGCCCCATTCTCCATCATTCACTCCGTGGATATGCTGCCATTTTTTTTTCTGTAACATACGAGCCAGTGAAGCTAGCATGAAGTTTACGCATATCTTTTCTAGTTTCTAGGCATGGATCGGCGGATGCATATTTTCTGGGGATAACTTTCACCGACAGAAAATAGCCCAGGATGACTAAAAACAAGCCTATAGCGTTTTGTGACACTGTAAATTTTCAGGCCATTTCAAACGACACTGTTCGGCGCTTTGCCTTTGACGGTTTGTCTACCTCATGCATTCCTGAGTAATTGCGTGCCTCCTTGAATAACATTATTATTAGCAGTGCACTTCAATAAAAACGGATGCACCAAAACATTTACTCGTAAGTTGAGTGAAATGCGTATTGCATATACCCGATTCTCACCTGATGCCGTCGTCTTGCGAAGGAAAAGTACAAGCCCACCAGGTAGCCAACCACTGTCAACACACCGAACACAACGCAGTCGTAGATATCCAGGTCTTTTGTCGGGTGCATCCTCGCTGTAGTGGCTGGGAAGAGAGTGTGTGGCTGCTAGTTCTCTGCGGAAGTGACGTGTTCGCCGACATAGACGCCATGATTGCAGCTGCTCTTGGCCGAACAGCTTTCACAGCTGTAGTTTCTGGTGTCAACAAACTACCCTTTGATACTGGCATACACAGCCTTCACCGCCACTGTAGGCACCTTTTGCATATATTCAACCATCTTGTTTATCGTTTCGGCACTCTTGGGAGCCGACGTCACGTGATGACTTTTCCGGCTCTTGATCAGGGGTGTCTCTAACACTGTAATGTTCACTGATATACGTTGTCTGTACTGTGGGTGACCCCTTAAAGAAGCCCTTTACACTTGCAAAACCATCACTGACATTTATTATCATATTTTGCAGTTCCGCGATAAAGCTCACATAAAATTTATTTCATCAATGTACTCTGGTATGTAATAATATTTATACCAGGTACAAATCAAATGATATTACACTCTTTTCTTGCTGCAAACGCGAACTACATAGCTAAAACAATAAATAAATCTCGCATAAGAAGCGCCAAAGCCACGATACAATTATGAGGCATGCCTTAGTGACGGGCTCAGGAATTATCGGCCACCTGGCGTTCTTTCACGCGCACTGAGGTTGCGCAGACTACACGACTTTGTACGACGTTGCTTCCGCCGAAATGTGGCGACCACGGTCGGAATCGAACCTGCGACACTCGGGTCAGCACCCGAGTACCGGAACCATTGAGCCACCATGGTAGAATTTCATGGCTAGAAAGCTAGAAAACTTGGAGGACGCCTGAACTTTTCTATCGTGAGTAGAACGCAATAGCATTGTCGAGCATGTGCGCATTGGCTTCAACCATGCCGCTGCCAGAACATTTGGACACGTGAATTGACCGTTTAAAAACTACTATCCTAGAATGTCGAGTGTAAGTTATGTCTCAAAGTGCCCACTACGCCGTAACTCTTCCTTTTGGGTGATTCCACACCAAACTTCCCAGCCATTTCGGCAGCTATCTCACATGTATTCGAAAAAAAATTGTGCTTATTTACTGCATTCGAAACAGTAAAACGGTAGAATATTCCCGAGAAAAAAATTGGTCACGTGGCTGGCTGCCTTCTGGACTTCCTGGAATGTCGCTTGGGTGTTGTTTGTAGAACAATTTATTTTAAAAGTACCGCGTCTTCTCTCTACGCGAAATTAGATCTACATGTTAAGTAAATGTGCCTGTGTAAGGTGTTTGAAGATGTTGCAATACTGTACCGTGTATGAATATCTGAGTAGTGAATACTTATTCCACAGAAGGTAATTTAGCAAACCGTCATTTTTGTGAATATTCTGACTCCATTTGCACAATGTGCTGGTTTAAATAAAGAACAGCTTTATACGTAAATCAAAAGCAAATAAGCAGTTCTTTTTATGTGGGAAATTTTACTATTACATTTGTTTTAGCAAAAAAAATAATTTTTAAATATTTCTATTGGCGCCTATCTTCCTATTTGGTCATACGACAGTTGCCGCCTTGTAATTCACCTTTGCCGTCAATGGAACAGTTCAAAAATTATTTTCTTCGTTAAAAAATGGGATTTTAAGGTTTGCCATATGGAAATAAATGTTTATTTTCTTTTAATTTCAGTAAAAGGGTGATTTTTAATTGGGACATTCCATAGTAAAAATTGCATCACAATATGGACAAAAATGACAATTTCGAGGAACTTGTGATTTTTTTCTCGTAAATTTTAGCAGCTTGAGAAGTCCAAAACATTTTTTCTCAAAATATACATTTTGTGGAGTAGGTATTTTTTATTAAGATATTCACACCACGTGCAGTATTGCAATAGAAAAAGTGCAAGCATAACACATTTTGGCTAAATTATTGGAGGCATATGTGCCAGTAAAATTGTACTTGTATTACTGAGCTTCAAACATCTCACTCGAGCACCATTACCTAACATCTAGACCAAATTTGGTATAGAAAGAAACAGCGGCACATTTGAAATAATATTTTCCACAAAGAACACCCAAACGGCATTCCGGGAAATTCATAGGGCAGCCACGTGACGAAATATTGTTTTTCTCTCAGAAATATTTTAGTGTTTCACTGTTTTCAATGCAGTATATCAGCCCACTTTTCTTCATATATATTTGAGATGGTCGCCAAAATGGCTGGGACGTTTGGCATGAAATGACCCTTTTGCAATTTGACGAACTACCCACTAGCAGCAAGTATTGTAAGGTGTCATCCATAACTGTGCAGCTTTCTACTTTGTCATGGGTGTGCAGCTTTCAACGAACCCGTGGTTACTTTTGGGTGGATATGAAAAGTAGCCAGAACGAAATCTACGGGTAGCCAAAGTAGCCACACCACTCAATTATATCGCCAGTTTGCTAGCCAAATTGAACAGATGCGGTATTACAAGTATAATGTTTTCATCATTGAATATGAATAATTTAAATAATTCTATTTTGAGTAAGAAAAATCGAGACAATGAAAACGCGGTTTCTTCCTCTGGCTTGTTTTTAAACACACAAGTCGCCAATAAATTAATAAATTACAATAAATTGGGTCCGCCTAGTATAGAGTAGTTTTGAACACTACAACCAACAAAAGTAAAAGCTGTAAAAGTTGAAGAAGTTTTGGCTGGAAGCCATATATCAAATTTGAATACTCCAGCTTTCATGCCCGCTCCGCCGCGGTGGTCTAGTGGCTAAGGTACTCGGCTGCTGACCCGTAGGGCACGGGTTTGAATCCCGGCTGCGGGGGCTGCATTTCTGATGGAGGCGGAAATGTTGTAGGCCCGTGTGCTCAGATTTGGGTGCACGTTAAAGAACCCCAGGTGGTCTAAATTTCCAGAGCCCTCCACTACAGCGTCTCTCATAATCATATACTGGTTTTGGGACGGTAAACCCCACATATCAATCAATCAATCAGCTTTCATGCCCAAGTTACTTCACGTCGCAGTGCCTTCTTGCGGGGGAACGTGTGATTTATAGCACGTGCTTTGGCGGTATCCTTCGTTAGGTGCGTATAAAGACCTCATTTAGCAAAAATGAACCTCTGCTCTCAAGAGCTCGGAATACCAGCTCCAAAATTGGGTTGTCCAAAGAGCCTGCTATACGACGGTGGGGCAAGGTCTAATTGTCCCCAAGTGGCAGCCGCCCACAGTGTCGCCCTAAGAGGTGGCACTTCTCCGGGTATCTAAACAGAGTTCTTCGTATACCGTACGGAGCTCTTTGAGCTTGTTGTGCGCCAGCTAGAGTGACCAAAACTTGTCATCAACAATCGGTGCGCAGTATCTTCGTAATCAACTTACGCTTCGCTCCCGCAACACCATGTGCCTATTGGCCAGACACGGAATACAATGACTAAGATTGGCTAGCCTACTGCGAGACCAAAGATCGCGTTTCGTCACGTAAAAGCTAGTTACGAGGTCAAACATCAGGTGACATCACGTAACACGTCTCGAGAATGAAACTACATTACACAACGTCACAAGTCACCAGACTCGAATCGCGTAACATCACTAAACGACTAGTAACGTCACTAAATGTAGCAGAACATCACGTAAGGTGTAGTCACCTTACTTAAACCACGTAAGATGCAGTTTTGTGACATGACCCGGCACAAACATATTAGGAACTAGTCATTTGTCTGAAAGTGCGCAGCGCCACACCACATATAGTTACATGATTCCAAATTGATAAAGCATCATTTATACTAGTCGCATGACTAAAATCACATAACATCACATAGCAAGTAGTCACGTGATTGAAATCTCGTAATATGACATGGCCAGTCAATTGACATGTCCCCGCCACAAACGAAGTAAGAACTTGTCAGTAGAGCGGAACCAGGCAACCCCGCATAACAGCTACTTACATGACCAAAATAACGTAACATCTTTTACATTCGTAACAAGACTGCAATCTCATAACTAGGCATAGCAGTCACGTGACAGCCTACGTGCTGTCACGTGACTGAAACCACGTGACAGCACGTAGGCATTGCTGCCACTCGTTCATTATGAACCACGTTCGTAATCGCGTCCCATGTTCCCGCCATAACCCAGTGACACGTGCGTATTCCGAACACCAGCCATGTCTATTCATATTTAGTACTACTCTAAAAACTGCATTTTAGCCTCATCTTTAGCCTTGCTAGAAAAACCTATTTAGGCGAGACATTCACTTCACTCTTAGTTCTAGTTTTACGCCATTATAGTGAAAGGTGCGTAATTTTTCCGAAAACCATTAAAATGGTGGCAGAAATTGCTGCAATCTTCGATGTCGAATGACTCATTGATTAGTTGATAGATTTCACTAAAATGATCCTCTATCACATAAACATTCAGTCCCATTTTGATTTCACGGTTACGCTTTGCATTAGGCGCAAGGACAAACAAATTTATGTTCTAATCCTGATGGTGATTATTGATGTTCCGCAATGAATCACTTAGAGAGTTTAACAATGCATTTAGTGTCTATTTCATAAATTAGTCACTATTCTAGCGGCAGCTGTGATAACTCTATAAGGTGCCCGGGAGCTGTGTTCATTGAAAATGGCACTTTTGCTATCGAGCAGTTTCATAATATATATCGTTAGCCCCCTTCAAGGGGCCTGATAATTGTTCATGTAATTTGTTTTAAGGTTACAAGGGTACTAGCTAGAGCGAGTTTGCAGCTATTCATTGGTAGGTTAATGCGCGCCACTTGAAATACGAAGGCTATAGAGCCGAAGAACTGTCGCTCCAATACGTTCATTGGAACGCTTGGGCTTGCGTTGCTTTCGTTATTCGTCTGCTAAGTCTTCGTATTTCAAGTGATGCGCAATAATGTACGATTTCTGTAGGGAGTATTGATGAATATAAAATAAAGTTACAGAAAAACTACATGATACTGCAATTCACCTTCCCAACAAAGCGTGTAAACCCCACTCCCCCTTCTCATGGTCCGGTTTTGGACTCGAAAACCAGTTGCTAGAGGCTGTTATAGCCTCACTGTTGGAAAAGTTTTACTTACCTATCACTAACAAAGCATCTGTAGCTCCTTTAAGTCCCTTTATTACGCTGTAGATTACGCCTTGTGCTCAGCAGTAGGGCGGGGTTTACGAAGGATATGCTACGACCTGTACATGCTGCAATTGAGTAGCAGAAAACATGCCCTGTCACTCACCTGGCAGGGCATACCAGCATTTAAAAACAGTGGAGACAAGTTGCTGTTCCAATTTCGCGATTCCTTTATAGCTCTACAATACAAACCAAATCAAATAAAAAATAGGGCATACGTTTCTCCACCAATTGTCCAACAGGTGCACGTAAGTGGAGTCACATGTGTCTGATCTGCCAGCTATCCGAAACGTTGCAATAGCGCTTCGAATTTCAATCACATGAGCATCTCTGTATTTAGATCGCCAACACTGAGTGCTGAAACACAAAGCGCTTTGTATTCTTAAAGTTTAAGGTGTGCAATAGCACACCCATTCATGTTTTCGAGCGAGATTCTGCTAATAATTACATAGAAGAGAACCGTTTTTGAGTGAACCAGCTTGTTGAGAGATTATCAACTCCTGTGTTTCTTGCCTTGAAATGTGAAGCATGAACACGATGTGAAGTATTGGACACTACACACCCTTTTGCATGTACCAGCATCTTTTTTATAGGTAAACACCTTAATAATAGCAGGGATACCAAACATTGAACGTGAAGCTGCGTCATTCCTTAATGTTGAATACTTGTCAGCCTAACATTGTCGTGAATTAGAAACGTACATTCTTGGGCATGCACAATAATCCACAAACTTTGCGCTTGCTCTGTGTTAATGATGCGCTTTCACGTTTCCAGCTGTGAATCGTTTTGTTTTCAGCCCTCAACATGTGCTCAGTGTGGACTAAGCAACGCTGTGTACACTTTAGGGCCCGCCGACTAAGTTCTTTTGCAGGATATGTGGGGTTGAACATCCCAAAACTACCATATGATTATAAGAGACGCCTTAGTCGAGGGCTCTAAAAATTTCGACCTCCTGGGGCCTACAGAATTTTCGCCACCACCATAAATACAGCCACCGCCACTGGGTTTCGGTCCCACGACCGGTCAGCAGCCGAGTACCTTAGCCACTCCAGACCACCGCAGCGGGGTGCAAACTAAGTGCAAACTAACATTTTCGATCATTATCGTGACCTGCAGCGCAAACTTCAGTGTGAATTGTGAAAGAAAAAAAAAGTACCTATCAACTTGCTTACATGAAGCCGAAAATCAAGACGCATAAGCCACTACTGCCAAGAATATGCGTGCCCAAAATATTCGCACTGAGGATATTGCTCAACATATTTATTTTCGATCCCGTACTAAATTTTACAAGCTGTTGACAGCGTTGGGGAAGGTGCAGACGCTTTTAGCCAGTCTTGACAATCATGATTGTGTGGAAGTAGCTGTACTATAAGATTACCCCCTGTAATTTTTGTGGCAGATGGCGTTTTGTACCTTTGTGTTTTGTTTCGCTTACATTTCAGCGGATAGACCAGCGTCAATAAAACCAGCTCGAATTTTTTCATTCGTTACTTTTACCAGTTCCTTGTAGTTCTTGCCACGTTCAACTTTTTTATTTGTTTATGTGTGTATAAGAACACTTACTTCAATCACTGAATGAATTAAGAAACGAATGATTGAATCAATCAATCTCAACCTTAATTTTGACTTCTCATCGGTCACTTTCTTCATTGCTTCTCCTAGCAGAGTATAAACGTTTTTAGAAAACGTCTTCTTTGCCGCTCTATGGAGTTCCGCTCACTATGGCAGTGATTTCACAACTCACCATGGCAGTCAGTTTTAATCTTGCTACTTATCACACTGTGTTCAACCAATCAACTTCTTTCCATGTCACTGAACCCCACTTAATTACAAGCCTTTCGCTGTGTCATCAGTTACCTCCTAGCCGACCTGGCTTTTTTCTTGGCGTTTACTTTTTCACATCCGTGATTCGTGACATGACATTGTCCACTAAAACGGTTATTGTTGTGCGACAACACAGTGAACTCTATACTTTAGTTCACTACAAAAACTGTAGAAAAGAATTCACTTGCTTTAGAGTTCCGTAAGCGAAATATTCCCTAGAATATGGTAGAGCAGTGGGCACAGTATACGTGCACACGTGACAATAGTTTTTTCTCCTGAAACTCACCGCCAAATGATTGTTCATTCGTTACAATCCAGGAAGCTGTTTTGGTGCCAGCATGCGGAACATGGCTTAATTGTTTTCAATAGCAACGCACCAGTGGTAAGCCCTGGCTCGCAACCCACACACACCTCGTGGTAAAAGATCAGTTCAAAAATCCTCGCCACCAAAGGATGCCATCACTAGAATTTGTTTGGGTGCTATATATTACTCAAATGGTTCTCACTGCTGCGGGGTGGCAGCTTGTCTGCATACTATTTGGAAGATATAAAGTAAATTTATTTTTTTCTACTGCTGAAAAAATTACATAGACAGTCGTGTAATAATTCTGCTGTGGCAACACTCGTAACTTGAACATTTATAACGAGAGTTCATTTGTCCCGGCATTTGTTAGTAACCCAGATGCAAAAATACATTTTTCTTCTTCGCTGTTTCGCATCTTGGTGACACGACTGGTTTTCTCCCCAACATCTTCGTCGTTGTGAAGCAAAGTCGAACCACCATTTTTGCTTTCTTTGTCAACCTAAAGTGAAGACAAAATGGCAGAACGGTATTAGTGAACCATCGTGCAGCTGCTTATCGTGCTGTAAAGGTGCCTTTACAAGTGCTGGAAGCAGCACAATATTATGACTGCTAGAGGTGTGCGCATGAGCGACGCAAGGAGACGCACCTTGCTACTGACGTGTGAGGATCGTATGCGGATACATGGCTGCTTATTGGTAGAGTATGAGATCTCTTATTGGAACATCAAGGACACATCCATCCCCATTACGTTATGCGCACGCACCCATGCACGCACCCATGCACGCACCCTTGCACACACACACACACACACACACACACACACACACACACACACACACACACACACGCACGCACGCACACGCAAACACGCACACGCACGCATGCACACGCAAACACGCGCACACACAAACACACACACACACACACACCTTACCTGGTTCAAATAATGCGTGTATCCAGGAGAACATGCAGGCTAAACGTTGGAACAGTTCATGTCACTATAGTTATTATTTTGACAAGTAGAATTGTTTTCGTAAGGGCAGTATGACACAAACATTAAGGCCACAACTACTGTCTTAATGGACACAAGCTCACTTGTCAAAACGCTGACTGCACATTTTTCAACCTTAAGTTTTGTCTGCTCAACCCAGAAAGCGGGGGTACTATGGTAAGTTCTAAGGATTCACAAGTACTAATAAGAGCTGCGTGGACTATATAACTAACAAAGTTAGCGAATTGGCAATGCAAAATTCAGTCGCCTTAAACTTGCATACCTCAGAGGGCGCCTCACTGTGGCCCCAGAACAAGCTCTAGTGAGAGGCTGGCAGTTGTGTGCTCAACAAAGATCATTAGGCCACCAGAATTTTTTCAATAGATTCGTTACGAGCTGACAGAGAATGTTGAAGCGGCGCGAAACCATGGTGTTGGGGGGTGAGCTCAAAACCTTTGGCACTCACTCCGCGTAGCCTTCGGAGGTCAAATATTTCCCTACCCTCTCCGGCATCACAGCAAACGGTCACGTGCGCATGATGTTTCCAATCGAGCCCAACCCTCGAGCACGCGAGCAGTGTTTCTTTGTTGACCAGTGTTGTTTTGTTGTCTACTGCCTGTTTTTGTGGCATGTATGCCTCCGTGCATGCTCGTTTCGACGTATACGCGGTGAATTAGAGGAACGCATTGAGGGTTCGAAAGCGCAGAACCATTATTTCGTATCGAGGGCTGACGTCTACCTGATGCATTAACTCCGGTGAGTAAGTGAGTGAGTGAGAACTTTATTATGGTCCAGTGCAGCCGATGGGGTCGCCATGCACCTCACGGCTACACTCACGTGGAGACGAGTAGGTCTAGCCTGACGGCCCTGTCAATGGGCACACTGGATGGCCAGGATTTGGTCCTGAAGTTATGGGCAGCGCAGAAGTGCATCCCACTCGGCTTTGCTAAAAGTCGGTCCAAGCGACCCGTCCTCCCAGAGCATGTGTGCTAATGTAATGGTCTGCCCACAAGCGGCGCAGTTTGCGTCGGAGAACTTGTGAGGATAAACTGCATCTAGGTATGCTAACAACGGGTACGAATGGGCACGAACGCATGCACATTAGTCATTGTAATTCACAAGAAAAATTAAAAAGCACGCGCGTTCCTATTTTGTTTCCCAATATATAAAGTTAATTTTTTTCATCTATTCAAGCAACAAATTGCATGAACTACACATGTGATGTGAAATAATTTTCGCTGTGTAACCTGCTACTGCTGGGCCCGCCACGGTGGTCTAGTGGCTGAGGTACTCGACTGCTGACCCGCAGGTAGCGGGATCCAATCCTGGCTGCGGCGGCTGCATTTCTGATGGAGGCGGAAATGTTGTAGGCCCGTGTGTTCATATTTGGGTGCACGTTAAAGAACCCCTGATGGTCCAAATTTCTCCTGCCCTCCACTACAGCGTCTCTTATAAACATATGGTGGTTTTGGGACGTTGAACCCCACATATCAATCAACGTGCTACTGCTGGCCACGTCAGAGCACAGTAGACTGACGTAACATCACTGCTGTCTACGTACAACGATTCCTACGGCTAAGCCATGCCCTCATTAGACATATTTAGTTGCGCGTCCACAGCATCCTGCTAGCCATTTTCAATTACAGACCAGGTCTGTACTGCTGCCCACGTGCACCTAAATCTGTCTATTCTGTGGGAGTGCGCCCGCAAAAGGAAGGGCAAGTGGCGTTCATCTTGAATTTGGCCCATTTCCGCGGTGCGTAGCACTGCAAAATTTTGCAGACGTGATCGTTAACGTATCATGTATGCATTGAACTCGTCAGCTTAACATAGTCGTACTTGGTGAGTGACCCTAAAACAACCAAGCATATAAGAACGTTGTTACATTAGGTACTCATTTCGTCCAATCCAATCATTTCTTCTGCATGCCCTTACGTTCAGCCCTCTGTGTCTCATTAAATTATTATTTTTTACTTTTTAAACATAAATATGTCGGCCAGTAACAGCGGCTTGCCAGACCATGGTAAGAAACCTTGATGTAAAGCCGCTAAATATGTTATGCTATAGCCTTTTAAAAGGAAAACTTTACTCGTCTACTCGACTGAGTTCCCCTGTGCATCTCCATGTGACCTTGAAACAAGGAGGGGAAATATCGTGATAATACACGCAGAATTTGATTGTTGAGTTGCAGTTGTACGTGAGACTGCAGCGAAAGAGTTCGTCGGCTGGTGTATCTACCTCTTTGAATATCCTTCCACATCGTTCGAGGTGAACATGGAAGTAGCATGGTCACAACTTTCCTTACAGAGCTAAATTGCGTGCACCCTGCCGCCAGTGCATGTAGTTGCACATTAGCGCCCGTATTATCAACGTGAAATATGAAAGTTTCTCCTCTATTTTCTCCGTGGAGCTATTTTAGACAAGATTCAGCTCACACGAGTAAGATATTCACTTTTAGGGGCGAAGCTGCACCTGTAGTGTGTAACAAGTGTTACATTTGACCTGCAAGGTGGTGCCGGTGGGAGATTTCTCCTGTGCTTTGTTGAACAATTAGAAGTTCGTGGCGTGCGCGTTAACTAAAATACGAATGCTCCTGTCTCTCATTCCCCATTAGCAGCCATTGGCATGTTCAGTAAGGAACGTTAGTAGAAGTAGTAGTGTTAAAAGCCGACTTCTGCTGTCTCTCATTTGCAGTAGCAGCCATTGTTTACCTCCAAGGTAGTGCCTGGTGAAATTTTCCTGTGCGTGTATAAACAACAAAAAATTTTTGTCCAAAACGCCGTTGATTGACGAAATAAACCAACGAAAGACGTCAGATGTTTTCTAAACACAAAACGAAAAGACGCCAGATGTTTCTAAAGCAAAACAAAAAGAAGACGCAAGCTGCTTAACGAAAGACGCCAGGTGTTTTTTATCGGGTGAATTAACGGAAGAAAATTTCGCAGTATTACTTCCAGGAGCTTCACCCAATCTCATCATCATTCACCTCGTGGATCTGCCGTCAATTTTTTTTAATTTATTCGTGTTGACTTCACCTTTTTGAACGCGTGAGACATTTCCACCTTTTTACGTGTACCTCTAACGCTGAGTGGCCTATTCGTATGCATCTGCATAAAAAGCTCATTGTGTGCTCCCGTCCTTCCTACAGCATTTCAAGACGCATGCCCAGGGACTACTTCACGTAATGTGACATTTGCACAAGCTCTGCCTCCTGATGGTGCATCCCCGTCTTTCCCAATGCGTTACGAGACACGCGCCCAATAGGACTACTTCGCGTAATGTGGCGTTTGCAGAAGCTCCACCCCCCCCCCCCCCCCCCCAGCTTGTTCGTCAGTGCCAAAAAAAGTTGTCAAGGGCACTTTACAGAGGAACACGTCAGTGCGAGCGTCTGTTGGTAGTTTAGCTGCCTGGCGTGTTTCACGTCAGCAGCAGCGACAGTCACACAATGTAACAAAACAATGGTAATGAGTGCACGTAGTATGTTTGCTGGCAAACGGCGTTTCGGCTACGACGACAAACACGTGTAGCCAAGTAAGCAAGTTGGTGATTGCACAACTGTGCCTAGTCGAGCTTAATCATACACATTTCTTGTTTCTGAATTGTCGATGCACCTACACTTTCACGGCCATCATGTCAAAACTACATTGATTTTACGCAGTAACGTTCGCAAATGATATTTGTCATTTTATGGAAATAACCACCGTTATATTTCACGTGTTTTGGACTTAGCGCTGCATGGCAATCGTCTTTTTTGCGCCTTTAGACTTCAACAATATTAACAGGTATTGTTGTGCTCACCTGACTTATGTTAGCAAAAAACTTGAAGCGCCTCCACAGGTTTAAGAAGAGTGGACTTGTCAGACTCACGTTGTTTCCGCATGCTTTGACTCCACCTTTAGAACGCAAAAGAAATTGTACTGTTGAACACAGACGACACACGTACAAGGTATAATCTCAAAGTGAACCCACACTATTGATTCTGTTCATGCCAATAACTTCCTCGGTGAAGATGAGAAATGTTTAGTGGGCATAATATAGCCTGACCTGATCAAGCTGCGCAGTAGAAGTCCTTCTCGTACCAGATGAGAAGTGCGGTATCAGAAAATTTGGCAGTGAGATCTACAGTCAAGCCAGTTTGGAGGAAGAGTATGAAAGAATGCTTAACGTAATAAGCGTGTAGTCGGTTGTGCGGTATAAAAATAGTAAAGAAAGGCATGGCTGATCCCTTTGTAATAGAGATTGGTAGAATACAAAAGGGAAGCGTGTCTTCACAGAGGTAGTTGAGCGTTTATTGTGCATTCATTTGACACAAGGCCGAATGAGTGAAAGATACTGCTACAGAATGTAACGTTACGCGAACAACCCGAAACTTAAAACGTGCACCTCATGCAGAAAAAACCCACAAAATGAGCATACACTGGTAGATCGCAGACTAACAAGTGCCACAGCAAGGGAGCAGTGTCCCTCTGTGCCTCCAGAAGCACGGAGGCGCGAACATGAAGGCTCCCTAGACACGGCTCCACACGCAAAGCGCGCTGCCTAAACACAATGAAACAAGCACAAATCGACCGCTCCAGTGTACCTAAGACGAGCAAGACAACTGTCAGAATCGTTACTTGGTGTGTGAGCAGTGCGCTTCTTTCGAAAATGCGGCCGCTGCAGCGAGCGAAGTGACCTTCATGCACTGTAACTTGAAAGTGAATTTCCAGAGGAACACGCGTGCTCAAATTTAGGAGCATGTTTAAGAAGTCCAGCTGGTCGAAATTTCCGGAGCCCTCCACTACGGTGTTTCTTCCAATCATATAAAGCTTTTGGGACGTTTTACCCAACATATCAATCAATCAAACTTCAAGTGAAAGCACAAGGCGTACAAAGCACCCCAACTACGAGATAAGTGTGCGTGCATGAGTGACCACGCAACGTAGAGGTGTGCGCGCATCGCAACGAGAGCAACGAAGACATTAAGAGCGCAGCTCTGCGTCACCTTCGATCAATCTCGCCATAGTGGTGATAAAAACACGCTGAAGTCGCTGAGCCCTGGGGACCCCCAAAAGTGCACGGTCTATATAAATATAGTATATGGTGTATATAAAAAGATTACAGTTAGCATGCTCAAAAACAATCGCGCTGTGGCCGAGTGGTTTCGGGCCACGCTAGTGAGCAAAGGGTCGTAGGTTCGAACGTACGGTGACGGAACATTTTGTTCTACGTTTTCCTTTGCGTGCTTCTAGTTTATAATTTACAACATCGTATCCATAACAGACACGTCAAGGGATCCATGGTGTTACACGGCATAAAATATTTTCATGTTAAAATAAATTATTTTACGTAGTTGAATACAACGTTAAGCGTCCACATGGGTGTCTTATAGTCGCACTTGGCCTATGGTGTTCTTGTGCTATGGTATTGCCGCGACAACTTGGCCACGTTCAAGTAGCCCGCCGCAATAATCGTGGCACGAGCACCAGCAAAAATCGGCTGGCATGCGCCCCGCGTTCGTGCGCTCGGGCAACGAGAAAGAGGAATATAGTTGGATCTGCGCCACTCGGCTACTCGGACTCGACGACCATAGTCGTTAGACTCGTGGGCACAAGTTCGCCCTAATAAAGACGCTTGTTTTTTTTAGCCTGTCTGCCTCAGCATCGCTACAGTATGTTCTTTGGTTTACTCTTGTCACACCGCATGGTGAAATCAATATCAGAGGGCATGTAAAACGAAGCGTGTTGGCAATATTGACAAAACTACGTTGCTACTAATCCGTACTGTAACCCCCTTCCTCCCCGCAAAAAAAAATTATCCTCTGCTTTCAAATAAAATTTATTCAAGTAATACTCATTCTTATCCACAACACTAAATTATTCTGCACCATGGGTGAGCTTAGAACTCTATGATATTACCTGTATAGACTATAGCTAACTGGGACCGAAATACTCGATTAAGGGCCATTTTTACCTCTAGACATTAACAGAGGGTTGTTAAATTCCAGCTTGCCCTTTGACGCATAAACAGAAATTACCATGATCATGAGCCCCCACACACTTTCTTCGTCCGCTTCTTTCTCTTCTCCATCTTCTGCTCCGCTTGCAGAACACAAGTGCGCGGTCATTTGACCAACGTGCAATGCAATAATTCTGATGAGTGACAGAGTGTGCGAGAGAATGAGAAGAAAAAAAAATGTGAAAAAAGGAAGAAACAAAGGAAGAAACAGACTTCATGTCCTATCTATCTATCTAACTCTCTATCTATCTATCTGTCTATCTATCTGTCTGTCTGTCTGTCTGTCTGTCTGTCTGTCTGTCTGTGTCTGTATGTGTCTGTCTGTCTGTCTGTATGTCTGTCTGTATGTGTCTGTATGTCTGTCTGTATGTGTCTGTATGTGTCTGTATGTGTCTGTGTCTGTATGTGTCTGTGTCTGTGTCTGTATGTGTCTGTGTCTGTGTCAGTATGTGTGTCTGTATGTGTGTCTGTGTCTGTGTCTGTCTGTCTGTCTGTCTGTCTGTAACTTCAAGAGAATATCCGACAGGTCCGAGAAATTTTCGTATTGAATGAAGTTGAAGGTAGCACACGTTGAAAACGTAAACAAGGCGTTTACTAATGTTTCAGCCATGGCATGGCCTTCATCAGAGTCACACTCTGAATATATATTTATATGCTACCAATAAAACATTAAAACAAGTTTTTCTGAAAACTTGGCCGATCGGCTTCTGCAAAATTCGAAGAGAAGCAAATATAAGTCATTCCTTTAGCCGCTGAAATCTGGTGCGATTATTACTGAATGAAGCTGATATTTGCTTAACAAAAGCGTAAAATAGCACCATTTCGACACAAGCGTGTTTTGGTATTTCACTTTATTCTTTGGTGGACACTAATGACGGCCATGCCACGCGGAATTATTAGCCTTAATGACTTTCTCAAAGTGACAAGCTGCTTACCTGTTAATACGCCCAAAGCTGTTCCAAGCAGGATTGTCAGTAGGGCACCAATGAATGAGCTCCAAAAGAACGAGAGTTCATACAGGGGAAATATGTGGGATCTGTAGAAAACAACAAAATAAAGACGCAATATCAGACCTTTCAATTAGTAGGCTGCAGGTCACAGATGACACTGCCTCAAGATTGACCAAATATGGAAGGCTGAGACCTTTCCTCGGTACCTCTAACAATATGGCAAAATGCAGTGACGTTCTTGTGCACTATTTTTTTTCATCTTTTAGATTATCTTTTTCTCGAGTCACGTTTATCACACTAGCTTCCCGTCGTGGTGGCGTTCTGGCTAGGGTTCTTCTGAAGCTCACGGGATTGAATTCCACTCTCGTCGGTGGCGTTTCGATGCAGGCGAAATTTTTGAAATTGATGTACTTAGTTGTAAGGTGTGTTTTTAAAAACCCGAAGCAGTCGAAATTTCGGAGTCCTTCTTGAAGTTCTGTATCGACAAGTGTCATCTATATTAGTGATTCCGTTTGAGTGGCTCCTGTCATCGTGCATTTCCATGCGTGAAATTTTCGAATAGCCATATTTTGGCTATTCGAAAACCTAATATAATATATATAAACACCTAATAGAATAATAATAAACACCTAATATAATATATATAAACACATACGGGTGTATGTGATTTTTTCTATTTATTTATCATTTATTTATTGCCCAACGCACCTGTGTATTCACAAACCACTGCACCACATGTGTCAAAACAAATTTTGAATACGCTACTTGGCTTTGTCTTGTTTTCACACTAGCATCATAATACCTAAGGCGTGGGAGTGGGCTGGCCTTGCTGCCCCTTTTATGTCATTTCAGCATGGTGCCATAAGTAATCATTAAGAATGATGTCTTTTTTTGTACATCCACGTGTCTTTCTTACTTTATTTGTTGAACCCGTTCGCCTCATCTACAAACCTGCTTGGCACCACAGTGTGTGGCGGGGCTCCGAGATTTTCAGTCCCGAAACTACTGTTCTTCTCAAGTAGAGGGCACCTATCTAGTGTGCCCACAAACGCTGGCGCTGGTGGCTTGGAGAATAAGCTCTTGCCAACCGCGTGCCACAACTGGAGCAAACAGACCACCATGCTCGACCAAGCAGCACCCTGCGAAATTCGTCAATATATAACTATACGAATTTTTATCAATTCATAATAATTATTGTCACAGTTGGTCCGTATCTAACGTAAGGATATGCTTCGATATCATACGTAACCAATACACCCTTCACTTCAACAGAAAAAGTTGATAAAGAATTCTATCAGGCCGGTTGGTATGATGGGACTGACTTGCGCATGTGGTTTTTGTTGTTTTTGCCTTTTATTATTTTTTCTCTTTCATTCCCTTTACAAACTCTGACGTTTGCAATAAACGTTAGGTTGAAGTTAAGCGCTTGTGTTGTGTGTTTCGTTTAATGGTTGCTGCGCTTCCTACCAAGATAAAAAAGTCAATATTGGTCAGTATTATATTTGTAGAAATACATTGTCTCAATATTGAAAAAAAAAGAAAACAGGCTGTGCGTGCTTCACCAGTTGTGCTCAGAAGGTAGTCAAGAATTTCACGTGTTGCTCGGGCCACCAGTATTACGCCTAAAACAGAATTTACCACTTTCGTTCGCATTTTTTTTCAATATACAAGACGTGTGATATTTAATCTTGGGTATTGTTCGGAGAGCACCCATCTACGTTGTGTTCAGAACGTCTCTTATACGAGGCAAGCATACACTCCTCTAAACGAAGACGATAAGCAAGCTAGAATGTGAGGTGTGCGCTATAGTAGTGAGGGTTGTGGTGTCTTCCGCAATGTACTTTGGATATATTCCTAGGTGTAATTATTGTGGACGTCTAATGACAATATAGCACACATAGACGCCTACCAGCGAGGAACACACACATAATACTGCTAAGGGGCCCCCTTGTGTGTGCATGCACGCGTGTTTGTGTGTGTGTATGTGTGTGTATGTGTGTGTGTGTGTGTGTGTGCGTGTGTGTGTGTGTGTGTGTGTGCGTGCGTGTGTGTGTGTGTGTGTGTGTGTGTGTGAGTGTGTGTGAGTGTGTGTGTGTGTGTGTGTGTGTGTGTGTGTGTGTGTGTGTGTTTATAAGCATTCCCGAGGCTAAGGTGGTGCATGTGTGTTTTTAGCTACATGCAATGGAATACTATTGCATAGAGTTGCAGCCACGAAAGTCCACACTACATCATCACGACAGATAGCTTCCCTTTGAGCCATGCTCTCGAGATTCCCGAAAAAGAGGCTTTCCTTTTTTTTTGGTTCATGTCACACTGAGACAAACCGAACTAGACATACCTTTGCATTGACCCAGGGAGAGGATATGGCTAGAAGGATGAGACCGGCGAACGGACCTGAGGCCGATGCGTACAGGGAGAGGAAGAGCTGTGGCAGAGTAAATATATTTATTTACGGTGCAGTATATTGTATAATCCAGCTGAAAGTCAACATGGCATTTTAAATTGCATACCTGCGTGGCTGTACCCATCAATGGAACAGCGATGGCAAACAAGGTCATGATGCTTCCACTTGCGAACGCTGGAAAAATTATTATCCCCATACTAATGTAACTGCCAGGCTCACAGCTTCAGCAAATCTACTCGGAATATGATATAGCGTTTTCACAAAGGGAAACGCTGGAACAAAAAGCTGGGACACGTTTTTTGAAAGCGAGGTAAGCTTCACAAACCTCACTAACTATACTCAGAACCCTTACTTGCTTTCATGTAATGACTAGATTTATCATGTTCTGCCAGGCTGCATTAACTTGCGTGATGTTTTGTCACTGAGCGTGAGTGCCTTTCTTCCAAATAGTCCTTGAACAGGATGTCAAGAAGCACTCTTTCGAAACTCCCAGTATAAGCCTCAGCTATAGTGAAGTAGAGTTCACCACAGCCTCAGCTAAGGGGAACGCTGGGGGCGGGTGGTGATATCTTTCCTTTAAAAGCTAAGCTTAAATTCTCCGCGCCGATTGTGTAACCTGGTATGCGCCGAAAAGCAACCGTTACCCTAGCCTCAGTCCCCGAAGGAGACAGTTCACGCAGCCGCCTCAACGAGTTTACCAGGCGGATGCTTGCCGACAACGTGCGACAAACCATCCGTCCAGTTACCGGAGTGCATGAGCAGGGTTTGCGCATCAGTTTCTGAACCTGTAATTGAGACATTATCACACTGTCTGTGATGGGCTGCGGTTCGACACCGCTATATGTACGCCAATCAAATAGCTAATATTCACCAAGATGGCCGCATAAGACCCCTCAGGTCAACCAGCTTCAATTTCTCTTCAGCTTGGCGTGGTCGTGGTAAACTGCTTCGTTTTTTATCCATCTCAGCGTGATCAAAGTGCTTTTCTAATCTAAGACCTGCTTTTTAGAATCACCGTAATCACCCAAGAGTGCCCGAATACGTCTCAGTGGTGCCGGAAAAACAGCGCGAAAGCAAAAGGCTTGTTGGAAGTGAAAGCTTCTCACTTCATCTACCTTCAAGGCGTGTATGAATGTGTTGCGGGTCAGCATTTTTGATTGCTCTCTTATGTTTAGAAACATTCATGCGGCAATTTCAACTGAGAAATAATTCAAAACTTCATTGTGGGTGAACATTAGAGTATTGTCACGGAATCGTGACGTGGCCAAAGACGAAAAACTTCGTGTAGGGATTTAACTGTTTATTTGGGCGAACCTGTGCCCGGTAAAGGGAAAGCCTAATTACAGCAGCAGTCTTGCACAGATAGCAGTCTCGGACTGATAGCGGCGAACGCAGCGTCGGCCTTCGATCAACAACTCAACAACTGACAAGCGGCAAAGCGCGTCGGCATTTATACCCTTGCCGTCGAATGTTCTAGCGTTATCGCTGGCGGTGACGTAGGTTCCAGAACAATCTGTACCGTTCGCACAGTGGGCGTGATCTTATCGAAATGATCTACTACAGTCCGGAACCTTCTAGAAACCTGCAGGCACGGTTTGCGCCGAGAATCGTGTGGTGTTTCGGAACGATAACAAAAACTTGTGAAATGGAACGTGGCATCGCCCCCCTCTGAAAAAAGGCATCGTCCCGATGCTTTAACTAAAGATGAAGGTTCAATAATAATGCAAGAAAATACAATGAATAAATTACAATATAACAATAATACAAAAAAAACACTGTTTCAGTTTGTTAACGTGCATGAAACGGCTTGAGGCGCGCGACATGGACGACTTCAGGTCGCGATGGGCGTCGTTGAGAGTTCGTGATGCCGTCGGGGACAACCTCGTAATCAAGTGGGCCGAGACGTCGAACCACCTTGTACGGTCCGAAGTAGCGTCGCAGAAGCTTTTCACTTAGTCCACGTCGGCGTATCGGCGTCCACACCCAAACACGTTCACCGGGCTGGTATTCCACGAAGCGTCGTCGAAGGTTGTAACGGTGGCTGTCGGTCGTCTGTTGATTCTTGATACGAAGACGCGCAAGTTGTCGGGCTTCTTCGGCGCGTTGAAGGTACTCGCTCACATCGAGGTTTTCTTCGTCGGTGACGTTGGGTAACATGGCAACGAGCGTCGTTGCCGGGCTCCTTCCGTAGACCAGTTTGTATGGAGATATCTGCGTCGTCTCCTGCACCGCCGTGTTGTATGCGAAGGTCACATACGGAAGAATGGTGTCCCACGTCTTGTGTTCGATATCGACGTACATTGACAGCATGTCGGCGATCGTCTTGTTAAGCCGCTCGGTGAGGCCGTTGGTCTGTGGGTGGTACGCTGTCGTCCGGCGGTGGTTTGTTTGGCTGTATGCCAAGATCACTTGAGTTAAGTCGGCAGTGAATGCCGTTCCTCTGTCGGTGATAAGGACCTCCGGGGCGCCGTGACGTAGGACGATATTTTCGACGAAGAACTTAGCTACCTCGGATGCACTGCCTTTTGGCAGGGCTTTTGTCTCGGCGTAGCGGGTGAGGTAGTCGGTAGCTACCACGATCCACTTGTTTCCGAAAGCCGACGTCGGGAACGGCCTCAGTAGGTCCATACCAATCTGCTGGAAAGGTCGGCAAGGTGGATCTATTGGCTGCAGAAGTCCCGCTGGCCTTGTCGGCGGTGTCTTGCGTCGCTGACAGTCCCGGCATGTCCTCACATAACGAGTGCGTCGGTGGTAAGACGCGGCCAGTGGTACCTTTCTTGTATCCTCGTGAGCGTGCGAGAAACACCGAGGTGCCCTGCCGTCGGATCGTCGTGCAGGGCCTGCAGCAGTTCTGGTCGCAGAGCTGAAGGCACCACAAGGAGGTACTTAGCCCGAAGCGGTGAAAAGTTTTTCTTTTGTAGAAGACCGTTTCGTAGAAAAAACGACGCAAGTGCGCGCTTGAATACCTTCGGGACTTCGGCGGTCCTGCCTTCGAGGTATTCTATTAGGGCCTTAAGTTCCGGGTCGGCCCGCTGTCGTTCAGCGAAGTCGTCGGTAGTGATCGTTCCCAAGAAGTAGTCGTCATCCGGGTCGTCGGGTAGCGGTTGGTCGACAGGCGCACAAGAGAGACAGTCGGCGTCGGAGTGTTTTTTGCCGGACTTGTAAATGACAGTAATGTCATATTCTTGAAGTCTCAGGCTCCATCGTGCGAGGCGACCTGAAGGGTCCTTCAAGGTGGCTAGCCAACACAAGGCGTGGTGGTCGCTCACAACTTTGAAGGGCCTGCCGTAGAGGTAGGGACGAAATTTCGACGTAGCCCAGATGATGGCGAGGCACTCCTTTTCTGTTGTGGAATAATTTGCTTCTGCTTTGGATAGCGATCCGCTGGCGTAACTAATAACCCTTTCAAGTCCGTCAGCCCTCTGCACAAGAACGGCGCCAAGACCTACGCTGCTTGCGTCAGTATGTATTTCTGTCTCGGCGAATTCGTCGAAATGGGCAAGTAACGGAAGCGTCTGGAGGCGATGTTTAAGCTCCTGGAAAGCGTGTTCCTGCGGCGTTTCCCACTTAAACTCCACGTCGGCCTTGGTAAGGTTAGTGAGAGGATCGGCGATCCGGGCGAAGTTTTTCACTAACCGCCTATAATAGGCACACAGGCCCAGAAATCGGCGCACGGCTTTCTTGTCAGTGGGCGGCGGGAAGTCGGCGATAGCGGTTGTTTTCCGTGGATCGGGACGAACTCCAGACTTGCTGATAACGTGTCCCAGAAACAAGAGCTCCTCATATGCAAATCTGCACTTTTCTGGCTTCAGTGTGAGTCCAGACGTCTTGATGGCTTGAAGTACAGCTTCAAGGCGCCGAAGATGCTCGTCGAAACTCGAGGAAAACACGACGACGTCGTCCAAGTACACAAGGCAAGTCTGCCACTTCAATCCTGCCAGTACTGTATCCATAACGCGTTGAAAAGTTGCAGGCGCTGAGCAAAGACCGAAGGGCATCACCTTATACTCGAAGAGGCCGTCCGGTGTTATAAATGCCGTCTTCTCTCGGTCTCTTTCGTCGACTTCGATTTGCCAATAGCCAGTCTTGACGTCCATTGACGAGAAGTACTTGGCGTTATGGAGCCAATCAAGGGCGTCGTCTATTCGTGGGAGAGGATACACGTCCTTTCTTGTGATTTTGTTCAGGCGGCGATAATCGACGCAGAAACGTAGGGTCCCATTCTTTTTCTTCACTAACACCACGGGGGACGCCCACGGACTCTTGGACGGCTGGATAATGTAATCTCGCAACATTTCATCAACTTGTCTCTTCATTGCCTCACGTTCTCGCGTCGAAACCCTGTATGGACTCTGACGGAGTGGTCTGGCATTTTCTTCGGTTATGATTCGATGTTTCGTGATTGGGGTCTGCCGAATTTTCGATGACGACGAAAAGCAATCTTCGTATTGCAGGAGCAGGGCCTTGAGCTGTTCTTGCTTATCGTTCGGAAGTCTGGGATTGACGTCGAAAGCTATGGGAGGGGCTTGGTTCCTCTGAGCAGGTTCCGCAGAATCGGCGAGGGCGAAAGCACTGGTGGCTTCGACAATTTCTTCGATGTATGCGACCGTTGTTCCTTTGTTCACATGTTTGTACTCATTGCTGAAATTCGTGAGCATAACCGTTGCTTTGCCTCCCCGCAGCTCTGCAATTCCTCTTGCGACGCAAATATTTCGGGTGACCAACAGATGCTGACTCCCTTCAACGACGCCTTCCAAGTCAGGTGATTTAGGAGCGCCGACTGAAATAATGACGCTTGAGCGAGGCGGAATGGTGACTTGTTCTTTCAGCACATTCAAGGCATGGTGTCCTGACGGCGTGCGCGGTGGTAGTGCTTCTTCTGTGGATAACGTTATCGACCTTGTTTTTAGGTTGATGACAGCACCATGGAGGCATAAGAAGTCCATGCCAAGGATGACATCTCTCGAGCAACGCTGTAGGACTACGAAGTCTGTAGGATAAATACGTCCGTTAATGGTGACTCTCGCAGTGCAGATTCCTGCAGGCGTTACGAGATGACCTCCGGCTGTGCGGATTTCAGGGCCTTTCCAAGCTGTCCTAACTTTCTTTAACTTCGCGGCGAACTACCCACTGATGACAGAATAGTCGGCTCCTGTATCGACGAGAGCGGTCACACTGTGGCAGTCGATAAGAACGTCGAGGTGGCTAGTTCGCCGTCTCGCATTACAGTTAGGGCGTGGCGTCGGGTCACGGCTGCGTCGGCTTGTTCCGCTGCTTCCATGCTGCGTCGTCCGGCCACCTTCGGTAAGTGAGCTTTTGCCTTCAGGGCTTTGCCTGGTTGGGGTTGTGTTCAAAAAGCTCCGTCGCGTCGGCGTCGTCGTCGGAGGATCTTCGGTAGTTCGTCGCACAGCAACCGCACCTCCATCGGTTGCTGCCCTTAGTTTCCCGGATACGGGCTAGGAGACCGGCCCCGCGTTGGGCCAGAGTACTGCCGGGGGTGCGGTGACCTGCGGCGGCTGGGCGACGGCGAACGGGAAGGACTTCGTGGTGTCCATTGAGTTCCTGCCAGGTAGTCGGCGATGTCACGTGGCCGATCTCCTGGCTGCGGACGCGGTGCATTGACGGCGAAGCCACGCAGTCCCATCTGTCGGTACTGGCAACGGCGGTATGTGTGTCCGGCCTCGCCGCAGTGGTAGCGGAGCGGGCGATGGTCAGGGGTGCGCCAGACGTCAGTCTTCCTCGGTGCACTGCGCTGGCCCACTGGGGAACGGTAGGACGTCGGTTGGGGTGGTGGCGGCGGTGGCGTCTGGCGACGGAAGTGTGACGGGGCGGCGTTTTGGCGTGGACGGGAAGGAGCGTTGTAGCGCACTGCAGCGGCGTAGCTCATAGTTTCTGGCTCGGGCGGCGGTGTTTCGGGAATTCGAAGCGATTGCCGGACTTCTTCTCGCACAATGTCGGCGATCGAATCCACTTGAGGCTGCGCCGAAGGCAACAGTTTGCGCAGCTCTTCCCGCACGATCGCTCGGATCGTTTCACGTAGGTCGTCGGAGTCACTGGCTTGAGCAGCAGCGCATTCTGGAGTCAGGCGACGATTATACTGTCTGGTGCGCATGTCCAGCGTTTTTTCGATGGTGGTTGCCTCGGATACAAATTCTTGGACAGTGTTCGGTGGATTCCTCATTAGTCCCGCGAAGAGCTCCTGTTTGACCCCTCGCCTGAGGAAACGAACTTTCTTTTCCTCAGGCATGTCTGGGTCAGCGTGACGGAACAGGCGGGTCATCTCCTCTGTGAAAATTCCAACCATTTCATTTGGTAGCTGAACCCGGGTCTCGAGTAGAGCAGCGGCCCTCTCTTTGCGAGCGACGCTTGCGAACGTTTGAAGAAATGCGCCGCAGAAGACATCCCACGTTCGGAGCGTGGACTTCCGATTCTCTAGCCAGGTCCTTGCGGTGTCTTCCAGGTAGAAGTACACACGACGGAGCTTTTCTTCGTAGTCCCAGTGGTTGAGGGCGGCCACACGGTCGTATGTTTCTATCCAGGTTTCCGGGTCTTCAAACGATGAGCCATGGAACGTTGGTGGTTCCCTGGGTTGATGAATGACGATCGCGGGCTGGGACGCTCCGGTTGTCATTGTCGCTGCAGTCGAGGTTATGGTCTTGGTCTTCCGCGCTTTGTCTTGTAGCAGGCCGTACTCCGGTGGGAGACCTTGCTGTCGGCGGCTCGTTCGCTGCTCTTGGTTGGCGTCGGTGTCTTCTACGCGAAGGGGGCTGGGTTCACGGCTTGACGAGGGCGTCCGGTACATGAACGAAGCAGCACCTCCACCAGATGTCACGGAATCGTGACGTGGCCAAAGACGGAAAACTTCGTGTAGGGATTTAACTGTTTATTTGGGCGAACCTGTGCCCGGTAAAGGGAAAGCCTAATTACAGCAGCAGTCTTGCACAGATAGCAGTCTCGGACTGATAGCGGCGAACGCAGCGCCGGGCTTCGATCAACAACTCAACAACTGACAAGCGGCGAAGCGCGTCGGCATTTATACCCTTGCCGTCGAATGTTCTAGCGTTATCGCTGGCGGTGACGTAGGTTCCAGAACAATCTGTACCGTTCACACAGTGGGCGTGATCTTATCGAAATGATCTACTACAGTCCGGAACCTTCTAGAAACCTGCAGACACGGTTTGCGTCGAGAATCGTGTGGTGTTTCGGAACGATAACAAAAACTTGTTAAATGGAACGTGGCAGTATAATTACGTTCTTATATATTATCATGTTTGAAGGAATAAGTCTTTTTTATGCGCCAGTGACCTTTACCCATTCCCTAATCGTACTGCGTGCGCACGTATACGTACAGCGCTGTCGGTTTCTCCGAATGTACGTTTTACGAGAACGTGCACCAGTCTACAGTGTGGGAGTGATCCAGTAAGCATACTTGGCACTTTAAAAGCATTGTAAAAAGGTACAGCACAACTCATGCACATGGAATCACTAATTAAGAAAATCTGCACTCGCCAGCGTCAACGCGATCATTGCAGATACCTGCTTTTTTTTCAGATGACAAGGCAAAGAAAGCCACACTCGCACATTTTTCTTCATTTTGCCAGTTTCATGGACCTCGATAATTCCACGCGTCGTTTTCTCACGGGCCTTATCGAGAACACGGATCTTTCGAAACATGAGGGTTCAACCACATTTCTGACAGCGAACTCAAAAATGACCAGCTACAGCTTTTTCTACGTTGTACTGGTGTTCTCTAAGTCCTTGGTTCTCACACCATCCAGTTTGGCCTATGTACACGCGTTAGATAGTCAAAGGAACAGACTCTCTTAGACTCTGTTAGCCTCGTCAGCTGAAGAAAAGAGGCACCTAGAACTATCCCTTTCACGTTGGCGAATGCAGACTGTCGTAACCAGTGATGACATGTGTACAGTACCTTTACATGATGTTTTCTAGGTTTTATTGATGTACTGCTATTGTACAAGTAATACCTGTGATCGAAAATAAAACATCAGTTGCAAGTTAGCACTGTGTGTGTGTGTGTGTGTGTGTGTGTGTGTGTGTGTGTGTGTGTGTGTGTGTGTGTGTGTGTGTGTGTGTGTGTGTGTGTGTGTGCGTGTGTGTTTGTGTGTGTGTGTGTGTGTGTGTGTGTGCGTGCGTGTGTGTTTTGTGACATTGTCGAAGTGCGCTATAGCCATATGAAAGATCAACCCTAACCAACTAGCCCGGCAACGTGCCTTAGCAATTTGATGCGCCGGAGCAGGATGACAGTTAACTGGTAACGCGCCATAAACAGATGGACAGAAGAGTCTGACAAAGACAGCGCTATCCTTGTCAGCCTCTTCTGTCAATCTGTTTTTTGGTGCGCTTCGACAAAATTTTCAATTATGGATGTAATCCAACTGGACCATCTTGCCATCTTCCTGGTAACACAACGGCAAGGTGAATAATCACGTATTTGGTGTGGCGACGAGCATGGTATCAGTAAAGGTGGTGAAAATCAGTTGCCTTAAATGGCATTTTGGTCCCCCGTCACGAATAGTCGCGCGACAGGTTCTATTCAAGGGTGTGGCTGAGCCTTAGGCGTTGAGCCATAACACTATTAAAATGATTTATATTGTTCTGTTGACACAACTGCCTTGGCCAGCATACTCATATCCTTTCAACCGAAAGCCACCGTCTCTCCATGATGATGGTCCACCCAACACAGTAGCTAGCGTCGGCCTGCAGACTTTGCAGTGTGGACAGCAGTGAATGACGTGGCTCGATTGCATCCTAACGACCACAATGATTGCATGCAGCGCCACCTTCTAATAACAAAGACGCATTTCTTGTCGCTTACCTAGTAAGCGCATGACGTTTACGGCAGAGTGCTCACTGAACTTGAAGTACAGTCCGACAACGTCGATGTAAAACGTCGCTGCGTGAGAATTCACTATAGAGGATACAGTGCTGCAATTCACATTAAAATACGCATGATTAGGCCAAAAACACTGTCAAATTTCTTATCAAAGTCAATATGAATACTGCGACATTAGTCGTCTACTGTAGGCAGGAAAAACAAATGAGAAAAGGCAAAACATATTGTGTGATGCATAGCTCTATGAATACGTTAAAAAATAATCAAGTCCATGAAGTGAATAATCTACAGGTGTCTTTCGTTCACTTGTGCAAAGGTGAGGTGAACGTGAAATAGGCACATTCTGAAAGAACAGTAGAAAGAAAGCCGCAGGTATGTTAGTCGCAAACAGTCCATTAGGCCTGCATCTTCTCTACTCAAACACTCGTTTTAAAACTTATATCAGAGTGAAGCTTGAGAACCAAGTGATGCCACTAAACCTAAGGCATTGCGAAGATGGCAGTCTATCATTTTGCATGTTTATTTTTATATAGGCACCTTATGATTTTTGCCAAATGTTTTATTTTCCGATATCTCTAGACTATCTAATTAACCCTGTGAAGTGGACTAGGAATCTGGTGACGGGCACTTGCAAAAAAAAAATCTGGTGCACATTTTCAAGTTTTAGTGCCTTTGGTGGCGTGGGCCCTTGTGGCAAATGCAGCTTTTAATTCAACTCTCGTATAACTTTGGCACCTTGTATACACTCGATTTTTCAAAACGGGAGCTTTACGTCCTACATACACATAAACTTCTTAAGCCAACACACGCTGGCACTTCAGTCCAACCTGTTCTCGATAATTCGTTTTTTTTTTCTTTGAGCATTTACGCGCGTCTAGACCAAGTGGAACATATTGCATCTCTTACAGAACGGAATCTCCGTGTCCTTATTATTTAGTTGTCTCCGGCTTCGTTGTCGTCTGGTTCCATTCATTATTTTCTGATGAGGTGCTGGTGAGTTCACAGCAGCACCCTTACCCAGCTGGCTTAGCTTCTCTGGATCGACGTCACACTTCAAGATGTATTACTCGGTATACCAAAGCTTAGACTTCAATGCAATTGTAAAAAGCTCCCCTTGATTTGGCGATTCTCAATAACTCCACCTATAGGTTTTATTGTCATTAGCATGAAAAACAATGTACATTCAATCGAAAATAGGAAGAAAGCGCGTACTGACACCCACACGCTCACACACACACACACACACACACACACACATACACACACACGCACACACACACGTGACACACACACACACGTGACACAAAATCACCGCGGTTGTTCAATGCACGCCTTAGAGAACATTGGCGTGCTAGGTTTTTTCTTGTAGCAGCCTGCGTGTCTGTAGTGGCAGAGTTAGCGTATTCGCTCATATGCGAGAAGTCATTGTAAGACAGGTGCGCTGGAAGTAACAAAATAAACCTAGGCTACGCGACATCAGCCTAAATAAATTTATTCACATATATGGCAGTGGCAGAAGACCACCACAATACCAAGATAAAATTTTTAATATTTTCTAAACCAAGTAAAGTATTCTTGGCTGAGAGTTTCTGCAATGATGAAATAAACAAGACTTGAATTTCTCTTGCGGTGAGTTTCCACCCCTTCAGTTACGTTTTAAACAAACTGTCACGCCTTATAAAGAAAAGGCACGTTCCACTATGAAGAGTTGTTAGAAACATCGGAAGAATCAAACAACAGTGACATTTCCTACTGTAAAGCCGTTTACCACATATTGCAAGTGGCAGAAAAAATTAGGGCAATACCTCTGACCTTGTGGTGGCACCTAAGAGTCCTGCCAAGAAGATGCCGCGCAGCATTGAAACGTTGGAAAAACTTTGTTTTATGTAGTAGGGTACAATCTGTAAGAGGAAGTGGCGTTGCCAGCGGCTTTGGAAAGCAAAGAGCTTCGACATTCAGACTCTATGTACTTCATTCAAACTAACGCACACATATTGTTTGCAACAATGGGGAGGCATAAAAGCAGTCCTTTTGACGTGTTCACTAGTCCTGCTGTGAGGTATTTCAAAGCAAAGGCGGCAGATATTTGAGCTGGACATAAATGTTTCGGAAGCTCTGAAATTTTTCAAGTGGAAGCTTCATTTAGCTTCGCTTCACTGAAAAACACTTGCGTACGCTCCCCAGCCTGCCAACATGTTTCTTAGTTAAAGCACGGCAGAACACAGCTCTGGACAAGGCAGGGCTGTATAACAAGTTTGTTTAATGAACCGAGCAATAATATGTACTTCCTATGTGAACCGAGCATTTATTTCGTAACGCAGTTGTTTTCGTTCTAAAATCGATAGTATTGGAGATATGCCAGGAAGCAGAAAAAATGGACATTTCGTTTAAATTTTAGTACTAATGAAATTAAGCGCACTTTTTGCATATATATTTGGACCGTTATCGACGAGCAGCTTTTACTTAAATCGGATTACATCGTTCGATGCAGCCCTAAATATTTTGAGCAATCATACTGCTTGCACCCGAATTTTCGTTACGGTTGTTCATGAGCAATTAGCTTTTAGGCAAACAACAGAAGCCATTTCGACTCCTCAAACGTTATGATACCTTTTTATTACAAATCTCATCAAGGACGCAACAACAGGCGTTTTAGTGTACAAGTTAGTTCGAACACTCCAATGAAAGCGCTACCTTTCTTATCGATAGGTGCCCGAACGCAAACGGAAGAAAAACACTTGTACGTCTGCGAGAATTAGTCTGAACAGCAAATCACTAGACGTCAATTGTATATATCAAGCACTACGCTTTTGCAAGAGTGAAAAACCTGGACAGGCACTGAACGTAACTGTTCTATTTGAAACAGCTTACCAGTATTCATAAAAGTAATTAGTTATGCATAAATATTTACTAACCTGATCGTAGTTCGTGATATCACCTTTGACGAAAGGGTCACAGTCCCTATACCAATATATCAAGTACGCTGCGGCGATGCTCACTAATAGAAAAAATAGCACGACGAAGGCTGCACCTGCAACGGCTATTCTGAAACATGGCACAGGAACAAAGATACAGGTTGGAACAAACTTACACCTATTGCTATCCTTATGAAGTAAAGGGACGCTTACGTCTTAGCGGCACGTAGATTCCGGGCGGCCATGTATCGTTGAACGACCATCTGGTCGAATCCCATACGTACCAGTATGTATGGTAGTCCACCAATAAGGCAACTCCAGAAGGTGTCGTCACTCGTGATGTCCATATTCATTCTAAAAGAGTGCCAAGATTCCGTTATCTGTATTACCATTTGCGCTTCTGACCTCTGGAAGCATTTGATATGCCCCAAAGAAAAAGAATGCCGAGCCTTGCACTGGAAGTGCAATGCTAAAAGGACAGCGAAGATGATGGGAACACGTGGTCACAAACTCTTGCTCTTGACCATCCTGGGCGTGTACGAAGCGTCGGCTTTGCATCGCCGCTGCCGCTCCTGCTTAGCAGCTAGCATCGCTTCGTGAAGGGCGAACTCTATTTCGACAGCACAATTTATCTTCGGTGGGTCCACGATAACTATACTCGGCGAGCACGCCCGCACGCTTGCTCAGTGGTTACCGCACGCGCGCTGTTTGCGCGTGCATGGTTATTGCACATGTGTAGCTTGTCAAGACGTCAGTCTCGTGGTTAACGAAGTGTTAATTGGCGGCCGCATTGTGAAGTTTTGTGACAAGGTTCGGGTAACGGACAGATACAAGAACATCCCTGCCAAAAAATTTTGGGAGCGAGCGTAATCTAGCTTATTTCCCAACTTAGTTGTCTAGTACTGGTTCTTGCGCGTCATCATAATTGTGTCCTCGGGTTAAATTGGTGATTTGTGCCATCCCCAAGCTGATATCGGAGTCTGTTTTTAAAAAGAGCACGTGTTTAATATCTGCTCTGCCCGATGCAGCAGTGAGCATAGCTTATCACAATTTCTCAAAGAGCTCTAACAATTAGCTTACAATAACCCTAACAGTTAATGGCCCTTATCTATAGTACTGATTCGATATTGCATGCATTCGAGTACACCCTTGTCTTCAACTAAAGGCATTTGGGTCATTTTTTTTCTAGTTGACGATAAGGAATGTTTGGAAAACTGGAAGTTTTCGGTAATGTTGCTCACTACAGTGAGAAAATATATAAAGTATAAAGCTTTAGTTTCAATTACTGACGTAGAACAAAATAAGTTCTCGCGACTATGCTATCATCACCTGCAAACGTGCTGCAAGGGAAGGAACATTTGTGTGCGTAACGATGCCAGTTTCAAACTATCCTTTAATATCTACTACAAGTGCATCTGTGAACTGCCCTATACGCCTTAATTCTTCTGTTTGTATATTGACGGCATATTCATTATGCCTCCGTAAGGTGCATGGTGATACCAGGGAGACTAAAGTTTGTAGTGGTGTTAGCGAAAACTAAGCTTTCTCGTTCTCTCTGTGGGATTTCTCTGAGCGTCCAGTTCACTTAACAGCACAATGTGACGCGCATGCGCTGTTATAGACACTTATCAATCCAGAAAGGAGAAAATGTACTGCAGTTTTTACAAACGCGCAGATTTACGTGCTCTGGAGTAGTTTTATATCCTTACCTGAACATATACTCTGTGACGTTGAAGTCTGTAATGGACCTCAGTGGTGGAGTCGCATAACTGGAGTCATGAACCACATTTGCAATGATTGTTATTGGTGACAAAAACATCACCATTGCTTGAACGCAGTCTGCCCAAACCACGCCACGCAGTCCTCCCTTTCACAAAAGAAAAACGTTAGTACGTGATTGAGGCACAGTCCAGCATATGTGTTGTCGAGTATGGTAGTCACGAAATGTAGGGTGTGTGTGAGATACTGCCGATCAGAAGACGATGTTGGATGAATGATTTGTGGAGTTTGAAGAGACGATCATGGAACGCGTTGGGTCAGCCCATGAATATGGGCTGTCAACATTTGTTCGGAATGTAGTCTGTGCACACGTAAGCATTCACCTTCTGCGCAATCATTTGCGTCACTAGGAGCTTAATTATGTCTCTTTCTAATGTGCTTTTACACACCAACAAGTAAAAATCAAAAACGTTCGCAGGTATAACGGGGCAGCAGAAAGCACGTGACCGGGTTTATTGGCGAATCATGAGAAAGGCCTTTGCCCTGCAATGGGTGTAGTCAGGCTGCTGCTGTTGATGATGATGATGATGATGATGGTAATAATAATAATGATGATGATGATGGTGATGGTGGTGGTGGTGATGATGATGGTGGTGATGATGATTGAGTGCCTAGCCTTTTCAGCAGATAGCAATGTGCCGATATTACACGTTTTAAAATAAGAAAATCAATAGGCCTCATTCGAGTCAGTCAAATAATAGAATAGCGTCTATTGCAGACACTGGATATATATTTTTTCTAATTGTAAGCACCACAAAGAAACCCTCAAAAGAATGAAGCGTTGGAGCAGAGAGGGAGAACGTTCTTTCTATCAATAACTGAATTATCAATATGTACTCAGCACAAGGTTTTGCGGAAGTATCGACCCGATTCCGATAAGCGGAATAGGCGTTATTGCTTATAACAGCAATTTTTTTGAAGTAATATTTATAAATGACCTACTTTGAACTTGGCATTGCACAACAGTCGTCAGGTGTGAAGGAGAAGCTTTATTCGCACGAACTTCTGGCCGTGGGACGGGAACTCAAAATACTGCAAGCAACCCACGCTGTATACTTATATCGGCACACAAAGCCTTGGTGGTCAACAAAAACTGTTCATCGCTAGCGTCGCACTGTATTTTGTACATCACGCATCAGACTTTCCTGCCTTATTCCTAATGGTTGCGCGAGCTCTGAAATAAGTTCGACAATTCACCTCCTGCGCGCAACCCTAACAAAACAATTTACTGCGATCGCGAGGCTTCCCTAATACTGAAACGCGTTCTGTGCCGGCTTTCAGAGGCTCTGTCACTGGCTTTCTTTTCAAGCACAAATTATTACCATTTATATTTAAAATTTGTACCTTAATTCGTCAAGCTCTTACACCAACGAACGGAATGTGATGAAGTTCTTTTTAGTAGAACCGCATACTTTTCTAGAACTTCTGAAACAACATTAAAAGCCCAGATGGGATTCACGCCGAAAAACTATGCATCACCTTCACTGCGATTTCAGCACTACCAGTGGAAAAAAAAGAATCATACCAATGCTGTGTATACTGTTCCGGCCAAGCCAATGATGATGTTAGAATATACAAGGGGCACGGGAAACACTGAAAAAATATACCAAGCAAATCTTATTATCTGTGCGAACAAAATAAGGAAGTCTCAGCATAGTCTCGTAAAAGTCACATGAGTCTTCAAAAATCGAGTTGCATTTTGTAGTAGCGAAATTTTTCTCTCAACTTTTCAACAAATAAAATGAACATTTGTGAGTTTGACATACAACACAGTTTCGTTTTAGGTCTGTGCGCTCGCCAACTTCATTTTTATTGCCACAATAATTGTTCCCTGTCCCCTATCGAACATTTATTGATTGATATGTGTGGTATGACGTCTCAAAACCACTATATTGCCACATGTATGCACACGTAACACACGTAACAATATGATTATGAGAGCCGTCATAGTGGAGGGCTTCGTCAATATCGACCACCTGGGGTTCTTTAACGTGCACCTAAGTCTAAGCACACGAACCTACAGCACTTTCGCCTTCATTCAAAATGCAGCCGCCGCCGCCGGGATTCAATCCTGCGACCTGCGGGTTAGCAGCCGACCTATCAGACATTGCTCAACCATTTCAGCACTCACAGGCTTTCTATTTTAACGTGGTATTTTGTAAAAGTAACTCTCAGTTTCTCACAAAAGTACCGACTGCGTGTTTCTTTTCTCGCTTTATAGCGGTGATCACGTGATATTTTCATATCACCATAATGACAAGCTGCTTAGTTCACTACTTGTTCTGCAGACCTGAAGTCTATGTTCTGTATTTAGGTTGAATTATTGCTCAAGTATAAGCAGAACATGCTTTCCAGAGTTGAGAAAAACGAAACATATGTCATGGTGATTAAAACACAAAAAAAGCGTGCATGCGTCATCCCACGAAAATGCACAGCTATTTTCTCGTGTTTCTTCACATGATGTCAATTTTACCTGTGATATTTCGCTAAGAACAGCTTCTGTTTAATATCAGCTCTTTCGCACAGTGTACGCATAAACTATGGACTGCGATTCTTTCTTTTTACTCACTGCATAAGCCCTAATTAACTGCTCTCCGGGTATGGTTAAAATATTTTCTTGCATTATTCATTATTATTGAAATCATTCGAAAGGAGTTGGAGATCCTGCTGCTCTCATTGTATGATGTAGGCTCACAGCACCAAACTTAACGGAAGTGCCGTGAGCCCGTATACTTGATTCATTAAATTAGTGATGATTGATTAAAGGAGGAACGTGTGGAAATGCAGAGAGAAGAAAACAGATAAAATGAACAAAATTACAGTTTCTGTCATTTATATTCTTTTTTGTGCCCGTGCCTCTACATCTGCCTTTTTTTTAGAAAGGGCTCTTACCAACTCATCCGAAATTCCGACGTTCTGCTCAACACCTGCTCCTTGTAATATATGATAAAAATTTAGAGGCACAAGGACAGAAGAGAACAACGGGCCGGATTATTCGTGGTTCCTTTGTGCCTCCCAATTTCTTTTAGATAGCCCTAAAACACGTTCAGATCAATTACTGTATAGTAACCGGCGTCATAGTGCTCTTCTATTAAACTAGACACTCAACTATGAACTGAGTTAGTTCATTATGTGCGATAATTTGTAAATATATGGGTTGGCTCTTGTGAGCACTCTACCCGGTCATTCCATGTCTGTGCTTTGTCTGCACACCCTTACCTTGTAGCACGTTTGAACGCTGTGAGATGCTATCTTTGAAAAGAAAAACATTGCTGTTTTATTTATAGTAAGGTTAAATACTTTTGAGACCTATCTCAGCGCCTTATGACTACAAAATCATGGAGATTTTTACCTTCAGCCCAGTCAATAATTTCTTGAAAATTTGCACATATCCGTACATGGCTGTATTTCTTTACTATTTTTCACTCTAAACGTGTTCTTTTTTATGGGTAAAACTAAATCCTCCGTTACTTTAAATTTTCTGTTTTAATTGCTAAGCATCTATAAATACTAATGATTACAAAGTATTAGGCTTCAAGGCTTTCAAGTTATTTGTATACAAAATAAAACTGTCGATCTCTTTTTTGCTATATGTTTGCCTTCCGCCATGTTTTATCTACAACACGCGAACCCAAATGCTTAAGTAATTTTGCTCCATGTCTTCTATTCCAGAAAACACGAATTTTGTTCGACGTGCTCAACCAATCACCTGCCGAACCTCGCCTGTGTACACAATGAAATATTTAGGTCAATGCGAAACCACTAAATAGCAGAGAATATTTGACATATCCTTCACAGGAGCACTGTGGTAGAACTAATAAGGAATCGCAAGGAATCTTACTTGTGGAAATTCCAAGAGCAGCACTGTATATGCCCACGGCACCAAGTGTTTGCTGCATTTAGGTTATGGTACGAAGTGTTATTTCTCTTTCTTCAGATTGACATCATTATTACTATGCACGCAGTTGCTACAACATACCCAACAAATAAACTCATTGCGAGGCTGGCGGAAGCAGTATGTTCCATTCGAAAAACATAATGCCGTGCCCGATACACTTCCCTGAACTTCACTTTGTAGTGTGGAAGACGTGAAGAAGTTCAATTGCAATATAGCGTGTTCAGTTCGTCCTTGTTCTGATCTTATAAACTATATGCAGATCAGTAATGCAGTTAGCTGAATTCCTCGTTATGTCTAAGGCGAGATGAGAAAATGAAGTGCTTAGGTTTCCAAGCAGCTTGATGTCGTTCCATAAGTGATGAAATATGAAAAGCTCAGAGCCTAGAAAACATCGTAATTTTTGTATAAAACCTAATGAAACATATACATAACTCACGACTGGTATTTGTCATGTTATCATGGTCAATAAGTGGATCTCGATGCAAATTTTGAGCCTTACAAACGTTCTGGCACTTGTTGGTCCGGAACAATTAAGATACGCATGGCACTATCACTCTTTCTGGCATTGTGTAATATTGGTTGGTTCTCCGCAATTTCTTGCAGTCACCATCGTTTGGCATTCGTGATTTTCAAGCGAACAGCTTTATGAAAATTACGCCTAAGAGTTGAGGGTCACCACATGATTTCAACGATAAATACATAGGAAACAAAATATTGAGTGTTAGATAAATAATTAGTGCTGCCATCGCTGTCGACGCTCGTTCCAAAACACGAAAAATATAAATCGTACATTGTAGAAAAACAAAAGCCGATTCGAAGTTATGCACGCGAAATCAGCTTTTTTATTAGTTTTCAACGATGCAAAATGTCCGAGCTTACGCTCAAGTTAACCTCAGACCGTCCATTTTATTTAGGTTGCATGTCTAGGGTTATGCTCCTTTTTCTTCCTTCTTTGAAAAAACTTAGAGATAACGAGAAATCGCTAAAGAAAAGCTCTTTTTGGTTTATTTGTACAACTTACGCTTAGGATGAAGTAGACAAGGCACGCAGTGATCCCCACCTTGTTGTCAAAACGGAGACGCAGGTACTGGACATTGGTAATAAACAAAAATGCAAGAGAGAAATTGCTGTCAGTGCTGTCTTGGTTACCCTAATGATGGTATGAAAACGTCTCTAAAAGTACCATGAATGGACTTACAAAACAAAAGATGAGGATGTAAATGGAATTTCGCAAATTCAAGTGGCGATCAGTTAAATGTTGAATTGCCTTTACTCGATAGAGCTAAAATCAACACCTATTTGAGCATTTTCTATACACGTATTCAGGACTATTGTAAGAAATTACGACATCATAAACCAGTACACATAAGCGCATGCCACCGGAGGCACAAGAACACTTGAAGTACAAAAGCTAATATCACTGAGCGAAAAGTCTGAATGCAGATTATTTACAACAAAACCTTCTTTGTTCACAAAAAGATCGTGGTGATGTTGGTATGTTAGGAATATGTAGCGAAGCCAGTTATTTTAAATTTGACCAATGACACAGTATTTGCTTGATATATTGAAGATGTCTGGTGAACAAGCGGACGCAAAACTAACCTGTACGTATCTTCTGCATTTATTAAGGTACCTTGTAATTGGTTCCAATTCATGATCGTTCTGCGGCATTTAGGTATGATAGTATAACATATAAATAAAAAGCGGAGCGTTATTAGGCGAAACGATTGGAGTACCTTTAAGCTGCGCTTTCAAGAGTTGAACGCGATAGTGATATACAGTTCCTAGTGCGTACTTCAAACACTTGGCGCTTGAAGTCTTTTCAAACTTGCTATGCCCCCACTACGTGACCTTGAGGTTGCAGTAGCGTGTGTGCTTTTTGTAGAGGGTGGCTGCCTTGAAACTATGAATGGATAAATGATTGAATGAACGAACTTAATCTGGTCCTTCGGAACGTGTTTTAGCACGTTGTGGACCGCTCCCACGTCGGAACAGAAAGACCAAGTCTGATTGCTGCGTCGCGGGCCCAGTGAACTGCCCATAGCTGTTGTTCGAGTCTGGAGCTTGCAATAGCGCCATCCCGTTTGGACGGCGTGATGACTTTCCCACAGCCTAACGCGGGGCACCGCAACAGCATATGTTACAAGGTAGCTATATCGTCGCAGAAGGAACATGTATCAGTTGCTGTATTTCGGTATAAATTTGGTTCGATAGCGCGGGATTAGGGTACGCCCAGTTCTGAAGAAGCCTGCGTGTCAAAGCCTGAAGTCTGCTTAGTTTTGTGGGGTGAAGGGTATTGTCTCCGCGCCAGGTAAAACAAATGGCAGCATATCCACGGAGTGAATGACGGAGAGTGGGGCGAAGCATTCGGCCGTCCATTCATTCTTGCATCCGTCCGTCCATGCGTCCATGTGTGTGACCATCCATGCGTTCATCCACCCGTCCGTGCGTGCGTCTCTTCGTGCGTCCATCCCTGCATTCGCCCATGCATCCGCCCCTGCGTCCGTTCATGCATCCATCCATGGATTTGTCTGTGCGTCCGTTCGTCCATCTATTCAACACTCCAAGTACTACCATCTCGCATCTTTTATCATATATTCACCATATAGAAGCATCACCATCCAATGGACATTCCAAGGACTGAACAAAACGTGGCCCACGCACACTTTCGTACGGCTTGCGCTTCAGGTCTACATCCCACCTTTAACCACCTCGAGTTCATGGTATATACTATTTCACTGTATTCATGGCACTGCAACCGAACACTCGCTAAACCTTTCTAAAACTAAGGAGGTTACGCCCAGCGAGTATAACGTAGCAACCTTTTCCTGTAAGACAGTGCTCAATGTTCATGCCAATGGCTGCTAATGGGAAATGAGAGGCAGAAGAATTCGGCTTTTACTTTCTTACGGCTTGCGCTTCGTATCTACTTCCCACCTTTAACCACCTCGAGTTCATGGTATATACTAGTTCATTGTATTCATGGCACTGCGGCTCAACGCTCGCTAAACCTTTCTAAAATCAAGGAAGTTACACCCAGCGAGTATAGCGTAGCAACCCTTTCTTGTCAGATAGTGCTCAATGTACATGTCAATGGGTGCTAATGGGGAATGAGAGACAGGATCATTCGGCTTTTAGTTAACGCGCACGCCACGAACTTTTTATTGTTCAACAAAGCACAGGAGACATCTTTCATCGGCACCACCTTGCAGGTCAAAATGTAACACTGGTTACACACTACGACTACGACTACGAGGGACGAACGGGTGCCATTTTAAGAAGCTTCGCCCCTAAAATATTTTGTGAAATCATTATATGAGATGGTAGGGTCATCGTTCTGCAAAACATCAGCGCCGCGCCCCTCCGATAGGTATGAAGTCAATATGAAGTCATTAGGAAAATCCCATGTTCTGACACCCGATGGCAATGTACGCTTTTACCACGCATTATTGCGGGAATATTTCATGTTGTATAGTGAGGCATGTCATAGCGTGCACTCGACGTACAGCCACGGCCATGCCTATGTAGAGCTCGCGAGCAGCCGGTTATTCATCTCTGTGGTGCAACCTGAAGGCAGGATTGGGCTCTGACTTGGTCAGCCTGACAACTAGGCCGCGCATGCTCCCGATAGACCACTTCAGAGCCAGAATCTGACCCAAAGTTTCGCCCCGCACAGCAAAAACTGGCTGCTCGCACGCTCTACACAGACGTGGCCGCGGCTGTACGTTGCCTAACAGACACACCCGTGTAGGACAGCAGCGTAATGTACGTCAGCATACGACGAAGGCTTGAAAGAGAACATGATACTTATTGCACGCGGATTGCGCAATGCATCGTGTGGGCGCTGCTTGCGGGAGTACACTAAACTCGAGATTTGTGGCGCTGTCAGCGATAGTGGGGGCGTGCCACTCTTGTGTATGTAAAGGGTTAAAGTCTCTTCAACTTCATTTCCAAGCAGAGAAAGTTACAAAAGACGACAGTCTTTCTTGGGGACCTTCAAAACTAAAATTTTGGTCTGTATCTAGAATTGTCTGTTTCTCCACCCTTAACGGTACTCTAAACAGTCCCAAAGTGGCCAAACGATACTCCAAACGGATGACCCCATCCGCAGCGCCCAACAATATTGCTCAAAGTTCAGCATTCATACTTCTGCGATTGTCGAATAAAAAGCAATTATTGCGCATATCTGAGGCACCGTAACAACACGTCAATATTCTATATGTGTGTCTTTATATTACAGAAGGCATACATATGTAACTGTAAGAACCATAGCGTTTATCACGTTGCACTGACCAGGCAACGCATGCTCGAAAAGGCAAGTGTTTCTAACGCTGTGCTAAGACGACACGGTGGTGGCACCTACGCGTCGCCTTGCGTTCTACACCTTATCACCTCCGAGACAGGCGCGCAGTGCGCACGCGCTTCGTTCTCGAAGGTAACTGCCAGATAGCGCTTGATTGATTGATATGTGGGGTTTAACGTCCCAAAACCACCATATGATTATGAGAGACGCCGTAGCGGAGGGCTCCGGAAATTTCGACCACCTGGGGTTCTTTAACGCGTGCCCAAATCTGAGCACACGGGCCTACAACATTTCCGCCTCCATCGGAAATGCAGCCGCCCCAGCCGGGATTCGATCCCGCGACCTGCGGGTCAGCAGCCGAGTACCTTAACCACTAGACCACCGCGACGGGGCAAGGCCTGCCAGATAGCGCTCATGTCTCACGTGTGACGTGACTTGATGCGCTCGTTCGCCTCCGCTGCACGCTTGAGGCACTTTAACGCAGCGCCTCCGCAATACCACTCACCAATTTTCTTGCGCAGAACATCGAATAATCGTTTTGTTAACTGCCTCCAGACGCAAGACTATCGTCTTTCGACGACATTTGCAGTGTAACATGCAGATACGGGGCTATTTTTTAGAGACGATAGTCTTTCTTGGGGACCTTCGACGAAAAAATTTTGGTCTGTCTGTCTGTATATTTGTCTGTTTGTCCTCCCTAACTATTTCTTAAACGGCACTAAACGGTCAACCCCATCCGCAACGCCCACCAATATTACTCATCGTTTAGTGTTTATCGTTGTGCGATTGTCAATTTAAAAGCAAATATTGCACATATATGAGGCGCCATAACAACATCTCTATATTTTGTATGTCTGCCTTTATACTAGGAGAGGCACAGACAAGTAATTCTACGGGCTGTAGCGTTTAAAGCGATGCGCTGAGAGTGCAACGCGATGCTCAACAAGGTGTTTCCAACGGTTTGCTACGACGGCACGGTGGTGGCACCTGCCCGTCGCTTTGCATTTTATCACCTCCATGACTGGCGCGCATCTTTCTCCGTGGTCACGCACGCCTTCGTTTTCGAAGATAACTGCCAGATGGCGCTCGTGCATAACGTGCCTTGTTCGCCTCCGTTACATGCTCGAGCCACTCTAGCGCAGCGCCTTCAGAATACCATTCACCGATTTTCTTGCGCTGAACATCAAATAAACATTTTGGTCACTCTTTCCAGACGCAAGACTATTGTTTTTCGACGACAGTTACAGTGTAACATGTAGATTCGTGCCATTTTTTTTTTCATTGCATTCGCTAGCAGAAGCGTGGCTGTGTGGTAGAACACCCACTAACCACGTACACGACGCGGGTTAATCACCATTAAGACCCAGAATTTTTGTTTTTTAGCACCTTTCTCAAACACTTTTTTCGGTCACCGAAAGATAATGCTTTTCGCTCGTAAGAAACGACGCTGACGCTAGAATGTCTGCAAAACGAGCTCTTTAACGCTATCACGTTAATATATTTTAAGTCGACGCGTTTAATTGTTGTTTTTAAATCTCGCAGTTGGTCAGTGGCCACAGTGATCAATTTCTCACTCGTAAAACGCGGATTCAGTGATGGCTGAGGTGGTCCCATTTCGATAGAGATGAAATGTCAGTTGGCTGCCTAAACTGTGCCGCTTTTATACCCTTTAACGAATCCAGCTGCTCAACATTTGCAAAGCTTCCAAAGGTGTGCTTCATTGTCACACCGTGATTCTCACATGTGTAACAGCGAAAATTGCTTTTTAATATTGTTGCGGGGCTGCGGCTATCTCTACGTGGGGTTGTGCGAACACGACGACAACGCGTTGGTGTTCGGAAAATACAACAGCCGCCATCTTGACTGCTGGGCAGCTTTTGTACTGTAAAGTAGTAAATGCGCCCGCAACAGTTGTGTTGAGGTGCTGGATATCGATCTGAATACCACTCGCAATATTTTCTACTTTGGACTATTGTTGTTCTCTAACGCAATAAATGTGCCACAATACTTATTGCTGCTTACCTGAAAAATCGAAGCCACCCGTAGCCCATAGAGCAGTGGAACTACTGCGGTCGCAGTCAGCGTTGATGCAACTAAGGTACCAGCAACAACCCATGCGGTGTGAAATCCGTGCGCGTAGAAGTGGCCCACAAAGCTGATTACGTTCACACCATTCGCTACTGACGCCACAACGGATATGGCCAAGGCGGTGGCGGGAAGCGTTTGACCACCCAAAAATGCTTCAATTTCAGCGCTTCTTCCATTGTCATCTCTAGATGTTCTCTGAAAAAGAATATACGTTCGTGAATCGTCATTCGATGCCGTTGTTCAGGGCTTATTTGCGATATGCACCGGTCTGCGATCGAATACCGGAATCTGCACAATTTGCTTGCTGCCTATGCATTCCCAATGTGTAAGGTACTGGGAGTTTCCCTTTTTGCGTTTTACATTTGATAAATCGTAATGTCTTGTTATGGACCGCCTGATACGACACGCAGATGCCCTTACATGCATTTATTAAAATCTTTCCCGTGACTGCTTGAATAATGTTTGTCTTGCTTCACGAGCCTCAGCGCAAACTAAGATGAACGTTAAGATAAGTATGCCTTTCTGGGCTAGGGGCATACAGCATTGTGACATTCACTGTACGCCACGGTACAGGTATCGTCTGTATATTGTATACTTTGTTTTTACCCTTTTTGTTAAAATAAAACTTATTGACTGATTGACAGATAGATAGATTGATTGATTACTCACTTGACGCCGGCGTCGCGCAAAGGAAAAATACAAGCCGACAGCGTATCCCACCACTGTCAGCACACCGAATACGATGCAGTCATAGATATCTAGGTTTTTCATCAGCGCGGTGTAGTGTCTACGTTAGAACTGCTTGCGTATACCAGGTCTTTGTGAAAGCGATATGTTTATCGACATATACGATGTGACACCAGCTGCACGCCATGGTATAGGTATCACAGCTGTGGGTTCCAGATGGCTGGCCTATTTTCAGTTTTGTTAACAGCCTACATTATACTGAAGCACCCGTATTTTACGTGCAACTTACTGCTTTAGCTTTCAGCTTTCCTTCAATTAATACACGCGTGATGCCAGCTACGGCCCTCCAATAGTGGTAATCATGATTTATAATTGAAATCAACGCAATGCTCATTGTACCTCAGTCGCAACACTTTATGTAATGTCTCCAAGTGATGTCAAAACTTTTTATATGTTGTAATGAAGTTCCACTAAGATTTTTAACAATGTACGTGATAACAATTTATTGATTACACCAGCTGTGTTACAGCTTAAATATTATCTTATGTTCTTCCTAGAAATGAAATAGCTTCCGTGGCAAGAAAACTGTGATGATAGTTTTCTGCAGTTTATCTTCAAGTATTACTGTCCGTTCGTAATCACTGGGAAGGCTACAGCATAGAAGTACTGAGCTCTAAAGCAATTCGTGAAAACAACACCGATTACACTGAGCCGCATAAGTTTCGAGACATTCTGTTTTTTTAATGGTAAAAGGAACCCATAACTATAACCCTAAAAAACTATTTACCACTGCCTAGGTTGAGTAGCCTAATCCAATATTTCTTTAGTTCTGACTGCTATAAATTAAAATTTCCACTGAACCTGCCAGTTTATCAACATTACTATATACAAGTTTGTGCCATACAACTGTGTGCCTAATGCACTTCCTTTCGCTCTTTCATACATCAATATTAGTATGCAGCATTGGCATTCATATTTCAATAGTCATACGAAGTACAAACTATACATGAGTCTTTCAATATTATATATTTGCCCTCGGGGCTGACGACACCGCCTCGGAACCATTACACAATCTATCTCTTAATCTCGCAACAATCTTCTTCGTATGTTTTGTCTTTACCGTCAAACTTGTTTTCTTCGCCTGCCACTTGCTAACAAGCAGTAGTTTATTCAATTAGATGAATGTGCTGCAGACGACCCTGTGCACACAGCCGGAAAAGCCGATCTTCTAATGAGTGCTATATTTTCTATAGTCAAACGGGAAAACGAATGCGCCCCGGTAATACAGTGTTTAAGGCACTCAGCTGCTGTCCCGTACGTCACGGTATCGAATCTCGGCCGCTGTGGCCGCATTTGCGATGGAAGCGAGAGCGCTTGAGTCACGTGTGCTTAGATATAGGTGCACTACAAAGCGCCCCAGGTGGTCTAAGTTTCCGGAGCCGTTCACTACGGCGTACCTCTAAAACATATGGTGATTTTAGGGCATTAAACCCCCAAAAGTATTACTGAAACAAAAAAGTGGGCACGTTGATTTTAATTCATTATAAATAAATCATGCATACTAACCGATGATAAGATAAAGATGGCGCAAGAACCAGCCACAGTCTCTCTGTATTGAAACCTTCGCGTGGAGATATTGAGTCACACTCTTTTTTTTTCCTTCGGTAATGCTGCGTATGTGCATCAAATTATGTAAAGCTTAGTTTCCGTTTAACGAAACGAAATACTTTTTTCTTTTCGTTATATAATAATTGAAATAAAAATAAAGAATAATTTGCAGCGTTCCAGAATGCACAAGTGAATGTTACGTGCCGTATATGCAAGTATTCTCAGCACCCCAATGAGACTATACTTGTCGACCATACGTGCATCTCTGCCTTCAGCTCTCTTTTGTTCACTAGCCCCGCATAATGTTCTTGCACTTTTATTCTTGCGGTAAATGGCCCGTTACTGCATCTGCAGCGGCATCCTAGTTTGACCGTCAACGTCTGCTTGCCGCAGAATAAGTACCGTTGTTCATACACGGCGGTCGCACTGGCGGTGTGTGAATCAACGATCTTTATTAAAGTCTTAAGCTAATCCCAAGACGTTGTTGCAAGTCATACGTACCCCAAGACCGGAATACCACAGTAGTCTACCCATCCGCAGCCCCTCAGAAAACTCTTGGATGGTAGTGGCAGTCATCGCTTTTAAGGGCTTACGCTCACTCTTCTTGTTTAGACCAAGAGACGTTTTCCAGGGCACTTGTGCTTGCGACCAGTGTTTTACATTGCACTCAAGGCAGTTTCGGTTGATGCACAAAGAAAGCGGATAAACACTACCCTCGGTAGAAAAGATGTAATTTCTAACAATTTCAATGTGGAACATTGGGGTGTATAGTTAGGTTTTGGCGTGTTAGCGGGAATTGCCTGCGCCGAACGTGATAATATTTGACTACTTCGTGTAAAGAAAGTGATAAATCCGAGTTATGTGCCCATCCCGGACTGTCTAGCGTATAAGGATCATCAGGTAATGTTATACTTCATGCTTCGTCATAAACTAGCTCCGTCAGATCAGGTTTGCTAGGATTGGTTTCAAACTGCTACGAAAACAATCTAACAGCGCAAAAAGCATCAGTTGGCCTTTTTTGTACTCCTATATAGCTTTCACCTGGTGTTCGCACTTGCGGAAGACATTCAGAAGCACCTAGTTTCATTTTTTTTTTATTCTGGCTCAAAAGCCCTCCTTCTTCCGAACTATAGGGGGTTCTTTGGTACTACCCCTTCCTGGTTCTAGGTCTGCCTACCGCTTTCTTCGAAATCAGACGAGTTAGAAAGGTTCGAAGGCCTGCACTGTAAAGAGAAAATCTTTCTTTTTGTGCCCAGAACAATAGGACGCTATCTAGAGAGGTTAAATATTAAGTGTCTTATTTGAAGAATAAGAGAGTTTTTAATGGTATGTAATGGGGCTCAGCGAAGTTAGGAGGACCCGTGAGGCCTATACAGTGCTGACGAATGGACACGTCTTACGCTACCATGAATTAGTTGGCAAAAATTAAGTAGAGGTCGGGGTTTTTATACACAGGGATATCGCTGGCAACATAGAAGAATATTATAGCATCGGTAAGAGGGTGGCAAGTATCATAATTGAGTGTACAAAAAAGATACAAGATGAAGGTGGTACAGGCCTACATCGAGCCATGAGGATCATTTGGTTGAACACTTCTATGAATACGTAGAGTCAGCGATTAGTAAAGAGGCAGTATACTATTCTGATGGGTGTCTTTAATGCCAAAATAAACCAAAAAACAGGCCGGAGACCATGCAGTGGTGACTATGAAATCGCCTCTAGAAAGGCAAGAGGAGAGTTGTTTGCAGAATTCGCAGCACCAAAATAGGCTAAAAAACAGGCCGGAAACCATACAGTGGCGAATATGGCATCGGCTCTATAAATGCTTAAGGGGAGTCAGTTGTAGAGTTCGCAGAACGTAATAATTTGGGCTCTTGGATACATTCTTCAACAAACCGGCTGACCAATAGTTGATGTGGCAAAGTCCTAATGGCAAAGCTAAAACTGAAATAGACTTCATTCTCTGTACACATCTAGGCATTGTACGGGATGTACAAGTAGTTTGCGAGAACCGATACAGCGACCTTAGTGTAGTAGGAGCTTGTATTCACCTAGGTTTAAAAAAGCACAGACAAAAAGTAATGCGCAAGAAGCCAATAATGAACTATTGGTGAGAGAAAAATTACGAGAATTCAGAGTTACGCTTCAGAACAGATTAGAGGCACTAACCAACGTAACCGATGTTAGCACTCACACATTGAATGATAATCTTACTAGTATCTTCAAAGAGTGTGCAATGTAAGTCGGAGGTACTAGACAGGACACTGGCGAACTATCTCAGGAGATGTAAAACCTTATTAAAAGATAACAAACTATCAAAGCTTCTAAAGCAACCGACAAAAGATTGCTATAGTGAAGCTTTCGAAGTTACTCAATAGGCGTATGGCAGCCTAAATCCGAAGGTATGATATCAAGAACATTGAGAAGGCTGTAAAAAGCGACAGAAGCCTAAAATCTGCGACGGCAAACCTGTTCATAGGCAATAATTGCTTGTATGCATTAAAGAATACGGAAGTCAATGTCATAACCAATCTGTAAAGGATATTCCAGGTGACAGAGGATTTGTACAGGAGGAGGAATTAACATTTATTGAAACGGCATACTAAGCTTTCCGTGAGTGGAGCCCTTATTCCAGGGCCCCACTGGCACGAGTGGTTCGCACTTCCCACGACCTTTCAAATTCAAGTTCTAGAGAGAGCTGTGCAGAAGCCAAAACAAGCAGGATGACATTTTGAGAAAAACTGAAAGTCTAGAGGAATTTTACATCCTACCAGTAATGACGGGGCAATTAGGGAAAACCCTAGATGGAATGCAAAAAGGCAAAGCCATTGGTTAGAATAAGCTACTTAGCGATGAACCTCCTGAAAGATGACGGAGAGATTGTGTTAGAAAAACGGGGCCACCTTATATACGAAATGTATCTTGACAATATGGTTACGGATATCTTGGAAGAACGTCAACATCATATTAATCCGTAAGAAAGGACGCGTCCGGGACTTGAAAATTTACAGGCGGTCAGCTTACTGTCTGTTCTCTGCAAACCATTTACAGAAAAGATACCTAACAGAATTGAGGCAACATTAGAGTTCAGTCAACCAAAGGACCAAGCAGGATTTCGTACAATAGACCATATGCATACTATCAATCAGGTAATAGAGAAATGCGCGGAATATAATCAAGCCCATCACATAGCCTTCACAGATTACGAATGAGGGCATCGAAGCACCCTACATAAGCATTATGGAAGATATCTACAGCTGATCCACAGCCATCATAGTTCTCCAAATTAAAAACAACAGGGGGGGAGGGTAAACAACAAGAGGGAAGGCAGGGAGGTTCACCGGGCACATGCCCGGTTTACTACCCTACGCTGGGGGAATAGGAAGGGGGCATGAAGATGAGAGAGAGAGGAAAGAGAAGAGAAAGAGATAGAGAGAGAAAAAAAGAAAAAAAAGGAGGATTGTCAGTCAATCGGCTGTCGCGTATGCAGCGTTGGCACTACACAAAAGTTAAAGGTGGTCACATAGGCCTGTAGTCCTCAAAAAGCACAAGACAGCTTTGACTGCTTTTTGAGCCGACGAAAGGCGATGACGGTGTTCCAGTAGCATCTGCACAGAGAGTGGCCGATCGTCCAATTGTCGCAATGCGTCCGAAAGCTTCTGTCTTTCAGAGGCAAATCGAGGGCAATGGCATATCAGATGGTTGATGTCTTCTTTGGTGCAGCAGACGTCGCACTCCGCATCGTCGGTCAATCCGATGAGGGTTCTATATGCTTTTGTGAAGGCAACCCCCAACCAAAGGCGACAAAGAAGTGAAGCTTCATGTCGACGAAGTCCGGATGGAGGTTGAGGTTCGAGTCGAGGGTTTATTCGGTATAGTCTCGTATGTCTTATGCTTGGGGTGTTCCACCCCTGCAGACTCAGACTACGTGCCAGGTGACGAAGTTGCTTTGCAGCGTCAGTCCTTGACAAAGAAATCGGAAGGGTGTGTTCTTCTTGGTGCGATGTGCGAGCTGCGTTGCCACCGGAATCATTGCCACTGATCCCACAATGGCCAGGAAGCCACTGAAACTTGACCTCGTGGCCTGTTTCTGTGACGTGGTGAACGAGCTTGACAACTTCGTAAGTTAATTGTTCATGGCAACCTCGACGAAGGACTGACTGCATGCTCTGTAGGGCTGGTTTTGAGTCGGAAAATACCGCCCATTTACTCGGTCTTTAGGATTCGATGTACTCTATGGCGCACGCAAAGCCGCAAGTTCTGCCGCTGTGGACGTAGTGACATGTGACAGTTTGATTCGCAGAGTGATTCCTCTAGCTGGAATCACCACCGCACCACCAGTACCAGACGCTGTGGTTGAACCATCGGTGTATATGGGCACGTGGTTGTTGTACATTTTGTGCAGATGGCTAAGGCTCAATTGTTTTAGGGCTGATGAAGGCAAATTTGATTTTTTCTGTATTCCTGGAATTGAAATACGTACTTGTGGAAGTGCCAGGCACCACACAGGATACATCAGTTTCTCAGCAGGCGTAAAACCTGACGTAAACGCAATAGAATCCCAATAAAAACTTGGGGTGTAATGCAGGTAGACATGATCTCTCCAATGCTATTCACCACGTGTTTAGAGGAGCTTTTCAGGACCATAAAGTTGAAGATGATATGTGGGGTTTAACGTCCCAAAACCACCATATAATTATGAGAGACGCCGTAGTGGAGGGCTCTGGAAATTTTGACCACCTGGGGTTTGTTAACGTGAACCCAAATCTGAGCACACTGGCCTACAACATTTCCGCCTCCATCGAAAATGCAGCCGCCGCAGCCGGGATTTGATCCCGTGACTTGCGGGTCAGCAGCCGAGTACCTTAGCCACTAAACCACCGCGGCGGGGCAGGACCATAAAGTTAGAAGAGTTAGGGATGAGAGTTAATGGATAGTATCTTAGTAACCTGGGATTCGCTGATGACATTGCCTTGATGAGTAAATCCAGGGAAGAATTACAGCTCATGATTACAGAGCTGTACACAGAAAGCAGATATGTTGGTCTGTAGATTAATATGCACAAAACTAAAGTAATGTGCAACAGTCTCGGCATAAAACAGCAATTTGTGGTAGGTGGAGAGACGCTGGAAATTGTGAAGAAATGTGTCTACTTAGGACAGGTAGTAACGGCGGAGGCGAACCATGAGGTTGAAATAACTAGAATGAAAAAATGGGGTTGATTACAATCAGCAAGCATTCTCAAATCATCAATGGTAAGCTGCCACTATTTCTCAAGAGGAAGGTATATACCAGCTGCATCTTGCCAGTACTTAACTAAGGAACAGAAACCTGGATGCTTACAAAGCGGGCTCAGCTTAAATTGAGCACGACGCAGTGAGTTATCGAAAGTAAAATATAGGTGTAACCTTAAGAGACAAGAAACGAGCATAGTTGGTCAGGGAACAAACCGGAGTCAAGGATAACATATTTGAAATCAAGAAGAAATGTACATGGAACGGTCACGTAGCATGTAGGCAGGATAACCGCGGGTCACTTAGGGTAACTCCGTTGATTCCTAGAGACGACAAATGCACGAAGAGGAGACAAAAAGTTAGGTGGGCTGTTGAGATCAAAACGCTCGCAGCGATATTGTGACAACGGAAAGCACACGACCGGGCTGATTGGTGGATCATGGGAGATTTTTTTGCTCGGCAGTGGGTGTAGTCAGGCTGATGATGATGACGAAGATAATGGTGATGAACATTTCAACGAAAATTGCGACAAGTCAGGTTAAACAGTGAAGCAAAAAGCGGAGAGGCCGTGTGAAGTAGCTCGGCCCCCAATGCTGGTTATGTAGGTGAGGACGTGAAAGGGCACCATACTCTTCCTTTTTGACCGCCAAGACAAGTGTGCTCTGTGTGATCTAAATGGTCTAGTGGAATATTTTGCTGACAAAGAAATGGCTTCCCTTCAAGAATGCAGTTCCAACCAACCCAAGGATCCACACGATTGTCCTAAGACTGATCTCAAGTAAACGTAGATGCGAGGCTGTAAGGGGCCGTGCACAGCTATCGCGCTGCCAACCTGTTCAGCTGCGCAAGCCTCGTGTATCTTACCGAAGGTACATAAGGATTTGCCCGGTAGGGTTGTCTACAAATGAATCTCTGTACGCATCATCATTGTCAGCCTGACGGCGCCCACTACAACGCAATGACATCTGCCATGTTTTGCCAATTACCGTAGTCCGGTGATTACTGTGGCCACGTTATACCCTCAATCTTCTCAGCCTACTTTTCCTGCCAAACTTTCTCTCTCCCCCTCGCACGCTTCACTTCTTTTGCAATTCAGTCTCTTCCTTCAAATTACCTGTGGTTATATTGCCACGTGCAACGTTTTCTGCCCTTGCCCAATTTTTACATTGATTTCGTCTAAAATTTACCTCCCACTCGTTTGTTCTACCAATTCATCTGTCCTCTTCTGGTCTACTAAGGTTACACTAAAATGAGTGCAACTCCACGAAGTGATTGACCACGAGTTGGGAAGCAATAGGTCTTAAGTCCCCTATTGTCTGCGTTGAAATGGCCGACTAGTATAAAGGACGGACGGACGCATGGACAGCCGGGCGAACAGATAGGTGGACGTAAGCTCGGATGCATGGATGGACGGACATATAGGTGGACGGACAGGTGGATGGACGAATGGACGGATGGACAGTTGCATGGATGGATGGATGGACAGACGGACCGCACGTGTAGTCATGTATTGTGCTGCGTATAGCTGATTACTAAGAAAGCCGTTTGTTCACACACGTTTTTGTCGTTCTATAGGCGTTCACTTTCGCTTTGTAATTTCACGGCATGATGGGCATGATGAGCGTAAACTATGTCGGCCCTGTGGATTTACGCTCCTGAAAACCGGCATCGGCCGCGTCGACCCACCGAACGCATAGAATAAATATTATGGTCTCAGCAGGAATTGAAACCTAGCAATCTCCAGGACATCAACTTTCTACCACATGCTCACGCTAGGTGTCGGAGCTGTTGATCAAGCAAACCGCAATGTTCGTGAAACGTCACTTGTGGTTGGAGTGCTGGCGATCCAATCTTATAAACACTACATACGGAATCTATCATACAACCGTCACGTTGGCTTAACAGCAATGTGTAGTCAAGCGCCATTTACTGAAGCCCATGGGTCTTGCATTGTCCAGGATCACAATCGAAAGTGCCGCCATCTTCATGGCACAAACGCTACATATCGGCAAATCATTTATCATCATTGCTGGTGACTTTATTTTGGATGCTTGAAAAGACAACCAGAGCTTGTCCACACAGCACATGAAAGACGTTTTTTTTATGTAGAAAGAGCCTCCCGAGATCTCGTGCCTACGACGAAGAACCGAGGTGGCATGACCACTTCTTCATAACAGATATGACCGATTTCAAACAACTAAACTATCGGTCTTACTTCAGTGTACATATTCCCCTCATCGCCGCATTGACAGACGATTATAGGAACAACGATATTTCTCCTGATGGTCCTAGAATTTCATAGTGATTTGGCTCAAGTTAAAGACGCGTCAACAGCTCACATGACGCGTATTCATGATCATGGGCACATTGACTTCACAAACATGGCACAGATGTGCGCGTATCGCGATTTGTGCGCACGTAAGCACCATCACGTACTAAAGAAACAGTTAATCCTTCCACAGAGCAGGCTGGTAGTGCGTGCAGTGCGCGTAGCTAACGTCCTTCCATCGCAGGCCTCGCATAACGTCGATTGCCGAGGTACGTGTGATCTGCCCATTTTTTCATCAACTGTTCTGTTCTGTTTTAGCTGATTGCTGTAGAGAGGTTGAGGTGCATATTGCCTTGGCTACACTATATCACAAAGCTCTGCAGCGGAAAAAAAAGAATAATACAGAACGCTACTCAAAAATTAACGATACGAAAAAAACGTAATAGCACACTGAAACCAGTTCAAATATCATGCCATTACACCGTTTTCTTAAAGCAGTTTACAACTCAAGCTGGACCAAGCCGAATTGTGAACCCCACAAGGGATGACAGTTGAAGCACTAAAAACATAGATGTATTTTCGGCACTGATTTATCATCCACGGAAATTGCCTAATGGTGGTGAAGAAAGCAACGCACCTGGTGAAGATGATATGCTTTGTCGGGCACACTTGTTCACAGGAAATGACAAGTCGAGAGAGAAAGAGAGAGAGAGAGTTTATTCACAGAGAGGTAGAGAGGTCAGCGTGAGTTATAGTTTGCTCTGGCCTGCTACTCTAAACTGGGGAAAGGTGACTGGGAAGTGAAAGAGGGATGAATGACGATGGTAAGGTAGAGAGATGATATGTTCTTATTAGGCTTGGTAATTCTGCAGACGTGCGTCCAGTCCAGTGGCTTCTAAGAAAGCGATGACGGGACGTATAACCATACGTGTGCTGCTGACGTCAGGCTAAAGACCTAACACAACCTCATCGGTTAATGGTCAATTGATATATCGGCCAATCGAAGATATCAGTTGCTGACGTTCGCTTGTATATGTTGGACAGTCGCAAAATATATCTTCGAGCGTTTCTGGCAACTGACAGTGACCACGATTGGGACCTGTGTCATTACAGCGAATCAAGTGGGTGTAACGTCTCATGTAAGCCACATCGAGACGAATGCGATGGATAATGCACGAGATGCTTCGCTTTAACTTATGAGGCATACGGAACTTCATTTCCGGGTCACATTTGTGCAGCCGCTTGTGCTGGTGTTCTGGTTTCTGCCAGTGCTCTAAGATGGCGTTGCGCATTACGCGTCAAAGTAGGATGTTAGTATCTTGTCGAGAAAATGCAATGCACACTTCCGGGGCACTATTTAAAGCTCTTTTAGCTTCAACGTCCGCCTCTTCATTGCCCATTATGCCACAATGAGCACGTATTCATTGAAATGTTACATGATGTTCATTTTTTGTAGCAATGCCAAGAAGCTCTGCTATTTCAATCGATAAAGTATGATATGGACCTTGTCTCATGAAGCCATCGATGGTTTGAAAAGCAGCTTTGGCATCGTACAGTACCGTCCATTTACGAGCGGGTTCTGCCGACATGACACGTATTGCCTCCCGAATAGCAACAAGTTCTGCGGCTATTGATGTGGTCTTGTGGTCTATCTTGAAAAGTCGAGCTATATTCATCTGCGCGATGACAAAGGCTGCGGCGGAGGTACGCGACGTGGTAGATTCATGAGTATATACGTGCGCCACACCATCGTACATCAGCAGTGTAAGGTGCTTTAGGCCGATCGATGATACAAGGGACTTCTTCATAATCCTAGAAATCTGAAGTATGACAAGTGGTCTAGGCAGTAGCCACGGAGGTGTCTCAGGAACACGTGGGGGAGAGAATCTTGGTGGTATGATGTTCTCGAGCCGCGATATAGCTCTTGAATAACTGCAATGTAGGTGGCTCGCAGGGAGCGCTGATAGGGGATCTTGCCTGTGTCGAGTCAACAGGCGAAGGGGGACTCTAAGAGGCTCTCAGAGCACATATACTTTGATTGGAGAAGCCCGAGCTTCAGCGAGAGTTCCCTTGGTTGATGTGTATTGAGGTAAGCCCCAACATGTACGCAACCCTTGGACTTAGATGCTTTCTGGCGTGCTCGCACAACTGGGCTTCATGCTTGAAAGCACGGACATGCTGTATGGTAAGTACCCTACGAATAAAGATTGGTACAGTTGCAGGAGAGCTGCCTTCGAAGGGCTCCATCTTGCTCCGGCCATGACCCGAAGAACGTAGACTAAACTCTTCAGCTTTGATTTCAAGGCTGTGACTTGTTTTGACCACGATAGATTCCGGTCGAGGATAACACCCAGGAATTTGTGTTGTGCAACAGCACGAATTTCTGTTCCATTCACAGTTAGTGGGTATCTTGTCTTTTGTTTTTGTTTAAATGCAAGCACTGTGCATTTTCAGTTGACAGTTTGAGACCCTGATGACGTAGGTACCTTGCTGTGATGGTCACTGCACGTTGCAGTCGAGCACGCAGTTGGGAGTGCGTAGCTTCAGAAGCCCCGATGCAGATGTAGTCCGCATATGTGCTCACCTTCACCGTGTCAAGAAGTTCAGTAGCAAGTCCAATTAAAGTGATGTTGAAAAAGTGTCGGACTGAGAACACTCCCTTGGGGAACACCACGGTGAATGTCATAATGGTCTGTATCTCCATCGCTTGTCGACATATACACGGTACGGTCGCTAAGGTAGCTCACGATGCATGCATTAGGTCGTCCGCCGATTTCTAGATCCTCATGCGCATCAAGAATGGCATAATGTAAGACATTGTCATAGGTGCCTTTAATGTCAAGAAAAACAGCAGCCACTAATCTGCCTCGACGTCTTTTCTGTTCAACATCGGAGACCAAGTTGATGACACCGTCAATGGCTGATCGGCCTCTCCTAAAGCCATTCATGAACGCAGGAAAGCGATTATTGCTATCTAAGAGCCACTCTAATCTCTACAATACCATCCTTTCCATGACTTTGCCAACAAAGCTGCTTAAGGCGATCGGCTGGTAAGATTAAAGCTCATTAGGGCACTTTCCCGGTTTAAGCAGTGCGATTATGTGGCTGCACTTCTGCAAAGTACAAACAATGCATGCTGTAACCTGATGGCAGCAATCCCAATCGTCGGCCGTTGTTAATTGGATCATTGGCAGAGGGTGTCGTCATATGTCTCGTATGAGCGAACAAACCTTAATCGTTATCACGGGTGCTTAACTAATCGCGTCCCGTGTCTTGACTGAAAACTTGAATAATGGCGTCCTATGTCTATTGTGAGAAAATAATCTGAAACAATGGCGAAGCTTATATAATCACTAATATGCTGCCAGCTCTGATTAGTTGTAACACGTTTCATGGGCGAAATCCCGTGTGACGAATCAAAGAAATAAGGGCGTGCGACAATATGCAGGAAATGACGGTAGGCAGCTGTCGCAAGCACGAAAAATACGGGGTCATTATCCATCGGTAGGCTGAACTATAGTGGAACAGTTGGAAAAATGGAATGCCATGTTTTTTATAAAAGAAATTAAAGCAGCTTCTCACAAATGGTGCCAAACATAAAGGAAGTGTTGGGCTGGGTAGTGCTTTTTCAATTTTGCTTCATATATATTTTGTTTATTTTGTTTATTCTTTGGTTTTCTTGTTTGAGTTTTTTATGCGGGTAATGTGTTTATTTTTATGTGCTCATTTATTTCACTCTCTGTATTTCGCATTCATGCTCTTTCTCTCTATAAATTTGCTTCCGGCGTCTTTTATTTTCCCCGTTTCTCTACCTTGTTCTCTTATATATATATATATATATATATATATATATATATATATATATATATATATATATATATAAGGGAGAGAAGTGTATACCTAAGGGCTCGTATTTCCGTGTTTTAACACAATAATTATGAGATATAACAGACAGTAATGCCAAGGAATGTACAGGGGAAGTTATTAGAACCAATGGAGTGTAAATAAGAAGAAAGAAGAAAGAAAAGTGGATGAAAAAATTACCAGCTGTGAGCAGGAATCGAACCTACGACCTTCGAATAGCGCGTTCGATGCTCTAACCACTGAGCTATCACAGCGGCCGTCCCTCCATCCACTTTTTGGGGTTTATATGTGAATTTAGAAGTAAGAGTGACAGTCAGCGCCATCTATAGGCCAAACAACGAGTGTGAAAACACTCTTATTCGCATGTTTGGCGCCACGTAGCACGTGAACTTATTATGAGCGGGCAGCTGATTAATTGTCCCTCTTATACAACCTAAACACACCAAGTCTGCCAGTACGAGACCCTCGTTCAATGAAAATAAGGGAGAGAAGTGTATACCTAAGGGCTCATATTTCCGTGTGTTAACACAATAATTATGAGATATAACAGACAGTAATGCCAAGGAATGTACAGGGGAAGTTATTAGAACCAATGGAATGTAAATAAGAAGAAAGAAGAAAGAAAAGTGGATGAAAAAATTACCAGCTGTGAACAGGAAACGAACCTACAACCTTCGAATAACGCGTTCTAATAACGTCCCCTGTACATTCCTTGGCATTACTGTCTGTTATATCTCATAATTATTGTGTTAAAACACGGAAATACGAGCCCTTAGGTATACACTTCTCTCCCTTATTTTCATTGAACGAGGGTCTCGTACTGGCAGACTTGGTGTGTTTAGGTTGTATAAGAGGGACAATTAATCAGCTGCCCGCTCATAATAAGTTCACGTGCTACGTGACGCCAAACATGCGAATAAGAGTGTTTTCACACTCGTTGTTTGGCTTATAGATGGCGCTGACTGTCACTCCTACTTCTAAATTCACATATAAACCCCAAAAAGTGGATGGAGGGACGGCCGCTGTGATAGCTCAGTGGTTAGAGCATCGAACGCGTTATTTGAAGGTCGTGGGTTCGATTCCTGCTCACAGCTGGTAATTTTTTCATCCACTTTTCTTTCTTCTTTCTTCTTATTTACATTCCATTGGTTCTAATAACTTCCCCTGTACATTCCTTGGCATTACTGTCTGTTATATCTCATAATTATTGTGTTAAAACACGGAAATACGAGCCCTTAGGTATACACTTCTCTCCCTTATTTTCATTGAACGAGGGTCTCGTACTGGCAGACTTGGTGTGTTTAGGTTGTATAAGAGGGACAATTAATCAGCTGCCCGCTCATAATAAGTTCACGTGCTACGTGACGCCAAACATGCGAATAAGAGTGTTTTCACACTCGTTGTTTGGCTTATAGATGGCGCTGACTGTCACTCCTACTTCTAAATTCACATATAAACCCCAAAAAGTGGATGGAGGGACGGCCGCTGTGATAGCTCAGTGGTTAGAGCATCGAACGCGTTATTCGAAGGTCGTAGGTTCGATTCCTGCTCACAGCTGGTAATTTTTTCATCCACTTTTCTTTCTTCTTTCTTCTTATTTACATTCCATTGGTTCTAATAACTTCCCCTGTACATTCCTTGGCATTACTGTCTGTTATATCTCATATATATATATATATATATATATATATATATGTGTGTGTGTGTGTGTGTGTGTGTGTGTGTGTGTGTGTGTGTGTGTGTGTGTGTGTGTGTGTGTGTGTGTGTGTGTATTTGCAGCAAGGAAGTAACGCTGGCCTCGGTAGAATAAGAAAAAATAGAGTACGACGCACGTTGGTTTTGCACAGTATGTTCTGACAGATGTTTCGGCTGGTGGACCAGCCTTCGTCAAAGTAACAAGCACATGTCAGCGCGATTGCTTATAAATACGATTTACATGGGACAATAAAAATCGGCGACGTATATCAGCAATTAGACAATTCATAGCGTGCAGTGTTCATGACGGAACAGTTAGATATCATGGAAAAACATAAATAAATATATATACATATATGAAAATGTAGAACACCAAAGAACAGAAATCACTTCTTCGTGCACACAGCATAACTCTGTAAGAACCGGAGATAGATAATGATAATGCAACAATGAAAGCATGGATATGAAAATATCAAAAAACCGCGTGATATTACAGTCAGATTGCGCGTCATATACAGAGCTAAGTCACTGTGATATGAATAAGATGAGTAGTTGATGCTTTTATTGCGTGCGCGTTCAAATACAGTCTTGCATCCACATTTGGGTGAAACTCAAGTGACTGTAAACATTGGATACACAAATATACACAATAACAGAAGCATTAGAGACGGTATCCAACAAGCTTAACCGGCCACGCTATGGGCCAAGGGTTAAGGCTGATAATGTTTGGTGGGCACACTAGAAAGCGTGCCTGTACTTTCGTTTATGCCTGATGACACGGTGTTGAATTTGTAGATGAGGTACGATTCGCGGATTTCCCGATCGTGGTGAGAATGAAAGCCTGATTCAAGTATAGTGACCCTAATTTTTTCGAACGAGTGCCCTAGTGAGCGAATATGTTTTGAGAGTGGGAGGTTAGGTTGCTTATTGGTATGTGATTTATGGTTGTTGAAGCGTATTTGGAACGATGTTTCTGTATGGTCAATATACTGTTCTTGGCAGACGGCGCACTCGAGCATGTATATGACGTTATAGCCACCTCAATTAAAGGGGCCGCGAATTTTAAGGGTGAAGTTAGACGACGTACTAACGGCTTCCTTTGTGGTTTGCATATGTAGGCAAACCTTGCAGCGTGGTTTGTTGCAAGGTGCACAGCCAGATGTTCTGGGTTCATTTATTTTTGGCGATGTTAGCATATCGCGAAGATTCTTAGAGCGCCGGTAAAATATCTTTCCTGAACGCGGTGGTTCAGGAAAGATATTTTTCAGATGCTCACTTTGGGTAAGGATGTTGTGGTGGCGTTTGAGTATAGAAAGAACCTTTGGCACTGATGCCGAGAAAGTTAATACGAGAGTAGTGCCAGCACGTTGTTCAGGCAAACTGTTTGCGCTAAGAATGTCGGCTTTATTCAATTGGTCTGCTCAGTCTATAGATTCATCGACCAAGTCCACTGGATACCGTCGTTTAATGAGAGCGCTTTTAAGTTGCTCGCAGTTAGATAGGAAGTCTTCGCGACCGGAACACAATCGCTTAAAACGGTGAGTTTGACTATAAGGTATACCTGCCTTACAATATCGCACATGACTGCTCTGAAAATGGAGAAGCAGGTTTTTATAAGTAGGTTTGCGGTATAATTTTGTGAGCAATTTTTCTTCAGAAAGCGCGACGGTGACATTCAGAAAGTTAACAGAATTTGTCGAATAGCTGTGCGAAAGCTTGATTGACGAATGGAAATTAATGAATCCATCTATGAATTATAAGAGCGTGTCCTCCCCATGTGCCCAAATTAAGAATATATCATCTATAAACCGTCTTTAAAACAAAGGCTGTAGGTCAGTGCTAGACAGATAAATATTGTCTAGAATGCCCATGAAAATGTTAGCATAAGTAGGGCCTATTCGGGTTCCCATTGATGTGCCACTCATCTGAACGTAATGACAACTATTAAATTCAAAGTTATTGAGTTCAAGGATAAGCTTCAATAGCATGTTCCTAGGGCTTCTTTATCGATGGTTTATCGAGGCAAGAATCATCGTATGCATTAAGCACTGCAGCAATTCCATCGGCATGCGGTATGTTAGTATAGAGTGAAGCGGCATCCAGTGTTACAAGTATTGCATTTTGGGGAATGTTAAGACCTAATATATCTTGAAGAAAATTATTGGTGTCCTCGACGAATAATGGAAATGTCTCGGCAATATGTTTATTAACGGAATCAACATTGCGCGACAAGTTCTCGGTTGTAGAGTTTATACCGGAGATGATTGGGCGGCCCGGATTACCTTGTTTATGAATCTTCGGGAGTATGTAAAATCTGCCGGCTACAGGGCTGAGTGGAATAAGTGACCGAACAATTATTTTCTCTAGTTTTTTTTTCTCTTCATAGACTCGCTAGTTTATCTTGCAAGATGGACTTTAAACTATCTGTTGAGTCGGTTGGGAGGGCTCTATGAAAACTGTCCTCGGAGAGTTGTCGGGTAGCTTCCGCTATGTAATCCTTCCTATCAAGAATGACGATTGTTCGTCCCTTATCGGCAGGTTTGATGACAATGTGAGGGTTATTGGATAGTTCTTGAAGCACTGCTACTTCCTTCTTTGTTAAATTTTGTCGGTATGGAACACGGGTCTTGTACGCCTCGAGGACGTCATGCTGTACAGCCCTGATGTACATATCGTGGCATTGATTACGTTGTGGTGGTGGTGCCCACCTCTTGGGCGACGGCACAAGTATTGTGTTGTTATTAGAATTTTCGCGTTCATGAAAGTATTCTTTAAGGCGCATGTTACGTACAATGTTATCCAAATCTTTTAAAAGCTGGAATTCACGAAATCCACCTGAAGCTGGGTGAAAAGGAAGACCTGCCGACAGTGCAGCTATTTGAGCACAAGAGAGAGTGATAGCTGATAGGTTTATGACATTATCGCTTGGTTCAGTGGGCATGACTGAGCTGTGTATACGACGCGAAATCTGACTGTAATATCACGCGGTTTTTTGATATTTTTATATCCATGCTTTCATTATTGCTTTATCATTATCTATCTCTGGTTCTTACATAGTTATGCTGTGTGCACGAAGAAGTGCTTTCTGTTCTTTGGTGTTCTACATTTTTATATATGTATATATTTATTTATGTTTTCGCATGATATCTAACTGTTCCGTCATGAACACTGCACGCAATAAATTGTCTAATCACTGATATACGTCGCCGATCTTTATTATCCCATGTGAATCGTATTTATTAGCAAGCGCGCTGACATGTACTTGTTACTTTGACAAAGGCTGGTCCACCAGCCGAAACGTCAGTCAGAATATACCGTGAAAAACCAACGTGCATCGTACTCTATTTTTCCTTATATATATATATATATATATATATATATATATATATATATATATATATATATATATATATATTTATTTATTTATTTATTTATTTATTTATATATATATATATATATATTTATTTATTTATTTATATATATATTGCAACGAGCAAGGTTGCGTAAAAACACAGGTTATTATTCCAGAAACGTTAGCCGCAACAAGCTGGTACAGGCAGGGACCCGGCAAGCACGAGCCACACACGGACGTCAACGTCTTCTTTCACGCTGGCACAGAGCTGGCGCCACTATGGTTGGGTACAATATATATATATATATATATACGGTAGAAAAAGAGGTCGACAAACGTGCGAAAAAACACGTTTTACTAACGATTCGGCAGATGGGCCTGCCTTCGTCGGAGTGAATCCTTCACTCCGACGAAGGCAGGCCCACCTGCCGAAACGTTAGTAAAACTAGTGTTTTTAGATGCGTAGCATCTAATACTCGAGGCTTGTAGTGCGGCGCCGTCCACAAGCTTCCTCCTCCTCCTTCCACCATCTGTGCATCCCTTCCTCCTCTACACACCGCGCACGCTTCACTCCTCCACCATCTGCGCAGCCTTCCTCCTCTACACACCGCGTGCGCTTCTCCTCTTCACGAACATTCGCTAGGTGTATAATGTAGCGCGCATGCGCCGTCACGCTTCGAGAACATCGGCAGCTGACGCGCGCGCATGCGCCGTCGCGCTTCAAGAACATCGGCAGCTGACGCGCGCGCATGCGCCGTTGCGCTTCTCCCCCTTCTCGAACATTCGACAGCTGACGCGCGCATGCACCGTCACCCACCATCTGTGCCACGCGCGCTTCTCCCCTTCGAGAACATTCTACAATTCTCCTGATTCTCCAGTGGACGCGCATGCGCCGTCGCGCTTCGAGAACATTCAACAGCTGACAGTGCATGCGCCGTCGCGCTGTATATATACTCAAGGTCGGCGCTCGCTCGCTCAGTTGCCGCTCGTCGGTTGGTTTGTGCGACGCGTCGACGTCCGAGGTCGCGGTGAAATGAATGCCAACGAATCCACAAACACAATGATCGACGGCCCTTCGACCAGCGCCACCCTTTCGCATACGTGTGTACGTGTTCACTCATTTAACACCCCCTCCTTAAACCACGTTAACCAATTTATCCATCGACCCAAGTAAGTCGCACTTTAACACCCCGTTAACCAATTATATGCTCCGCATCCTCCTCAGTGTTCCCCCGAGGGAAGCTGCGGGCAATCTTTTTCGCACGTTTGTCGACCTCTTTTTCTACCGCATTTTCCACCGGATCCATTGAATTTCACCCCACCATATATATATATATATATATATATATATATATATATATATATATATATATATATATGAGATATAACAGACAGTAATGCCAAGGAATGTACAGGGGAAGTTATTAGAACCAATGGAATGTAAATAAGAAGAAAGAAGAAAGAAAAGTGGATGAAAAAATTACCAGCTGTGAGCAGGAATCGAACCCACGACCTTCGAATAACGCGTTATTCGAAGGTCGTGGGTTCGATTCCTGCTCCTAGCTGGTAATTTTTTCATCCACTTTTCTTTCTTCTTTCTTCTTATTTACATTTCATTGGTTCTAATAACTTCCCCTGCACATTCCTTGGCATTACTGTCTGTTATATCTCATTAATATTGTGTTAAAACACGGAAATAGTAGCCCTTAGGTATACACTTCTCTCCCTTATATATATATATATATATATATATATATATATATATATATATATATATATATATATATATATATATATATATATATTTTTTTTTTAAGGGAAAGAAGTGTGTACCTAAGGGCTCATTTTTTCGTGTTTTTGAAACAATATTAATGAGATCTAAGAGACAATAATGCCAAGGAATGTATAGAAGAAGTTATTAGAACAAATGCAATGTAAATAAGAAGAAAGAAAAGAGGGTGAAAAAATAACCAGCCGTGAGCAGGAATCGAACCTACGACCTTCGAATCGCAACAGCATCGAACGCGTTATTCGAAGGTCATAGGTTCAATTCCTGCTCAAGGCTGGTTATTTTTTCACCCTCTTTTCTTTCTTCTTATTTACAATCAATTTGTTCTAATAACTTCTCCTATACATTCCTTGGCTTTATTGTGTGTTAGATCTCAATATATATATATATATATATATATATATATATATATATATATATATATATATATATATATATATATATATATATATATATATATATATATATATATACTTTACTCTCTGAATCTTTTTCTCGTCACCCTCACTACCGCATCTCAGCCCCACGCCTCACTATACTATGCAAAGCTATGGTTTGCTTTGGCAGGTTCCCTTAACAGCCGAGTGGTTTCGCCGCTGGCCTTTTGATGGTGGGAGCACGTGTTCGAGTATCACATCTCCAAGATATCTTTTCACCAAGGACTTCTCTGTTTCTCAGTCTTTCCGTGGCTTTCTTTCGCGGTCTCTTTTTTCTTTGTTTTATCAGCCTTGAACCACGTTGGTATAACCGGTATACGTGTTTTGGCTACGGAGCACGTGATGAAGAAGAGGAAGTAGGGGACCTGCCTGTTCATCATTGTTGCTCACGTGCCACGTAGCAACTCCCTCGTTTAAATTCACATAGATACCCAATAAAGTGGCTGGGGGGATGGCTCTCGTGGTAGCTCAGTAGTGGAGCATCGAACGCGTAATTCGAAGGTCGCAGGTTTGGTTCCTGCTTACGGGAGGTTATCTCTTCACCCACTTTTCTTTCTTCACATTTACATTACAATTGGTCTAATAAATTACGCTATACAATTTTTGGCATTATTGTATGTTGGATCTTATAAAAGACACACATATATATATATATATATATATATATATATATATATATATATATATATATATATATATATTATAGTGTGGGCATTCGTCATGCGCTTCTTTTCATATATGCATTATCATAATCATCATCATCCGCCTGGGTCTCTGTCCTCATCTCTGTCCTCCCTTCTTTCTTCCTCGACGTATCCTTTTTCAACGTTGACGTCAACTTGTTTCCGTCTTCCAACGAGGAATTCATTTCAAGACTAGCCCGGTGTCGCGATCGTGCTCCCATCAACACGGAAGCGCGACAGCAAGATCTAAAAGTCATTTATGACGCATCCCATTGTCTTGTATTCTTCCGACCTGGTGCTCCTATTCACACCTATTCGTACACCTGGTCTCTGTGACAAGTTTCAGCCACACTTCATTGGGCCTTACATAGTTTTTGAGCGGACTTTGCGCGTTAATTATCGTGTGACCCCGCTTGTCGTCCCAACAGACCGCCGTCACCGCACCACAGAGATCGTGCACGTGTCTCGCATGAAGCCTTTCAGGTGACGTTCTCTGTCACATTGTCTTTGTCCGGCGAGGTCGGCGGCTTCGATGTTGGGGGAATTAATGTGTGCATTCGTCATGCGCTTCTTTTCATATATGCATTATCATAATCGCCATCATCCGCCTGGATCTCTGTCATCATCTTAACTGGGTGTCACCACAATCATCATCGGGGGTGTGCATGCTCGGTCTCAGACTGCCCCTTGGGCTGAATAAACGCTGTCTCAACCCAGACGTCAAAATATATATATGAGATCTAACAGACAATAATGCCAAGGAATGTACAGGGGAAGTTGTTAAAACCAATGAAATGTAAATAAGAAGAAAGAAAAGGGGGTGAAAAAATAACCAGCCGTGAACAGCAATCGAACCTACAACCTTCGAATAACGCGTTCGATGCTCTAACCACTGAGCTACCACAACGGCCTTCCCTCCATCCAGTTTTTTGGGTTTATATGTGAATTTAGAAGTAGGAGTGTCAGTCAGCGCCATCTATAAGCCAAGGGACGAGTGTGAAAACACTCTTTTATGCGCATGTTTGGCGTCGCGTAGCACGTGAACTTATTACAAACGGGCAGCAGATTATTATTCCCTCGTATACAACCTAATGACATCAAGTCTGCCAGTACAAGACCCTCGTTCAATAAAAATAAGGGAAAGAAGTGTATACCTAAGGGCTCGTTTTTCCGTGTTTTGACACAATATTGATGAGATCTAACAGACAGTAATGCCAAGGAATGTACAGGGGAAGTTATTAGAACAGTTGAAATGTAAATAAGAAGACAGAAAAGTGGGTGAAAAAAATAACCAGCCGTGAGCAGCAATCGAACCTACGACCTTCGAATAACGCGTTCGATGCTCTAACCACTGAGCTACCACAACGGCCTTCCCTCCATCCAGTTTTTTGGGTTTATATGTGAATTTAGAAGTAGGAGTGTCAGTCAGCGCCATCTATAAGCCAAGCGACGAGTGTGAAAACACTCTTTTATGCGCATGGTTTGGCGTCACGTAGCACGTGAACTTATTACGAGCGGGCAGCAGAATAATAGTCCCTCGTATACAACCTAATGACACCAAGTCTGCCAGTACGAGACCCTCGTTCAATGAAAATAATGGAAAGAATTGTATACCTAAGGGCTCGTTTTTCCGTGTTTTGACACAATATTAATGAGGTCTAACAGACAGTAATGGCAAGGATTGTACAGGGGAAGTTATTAGAACCAATGAAATGCAAATAAGAAGAAACGAAAGTGGGTGAAAAAATAATAAAAATAACCAGCCGTGTGCAGGAACCGAACCTACGACCTTCGAATAACGCGTTCGTCGATGCTCTAACCACTGAGCTGTAACCACGGCTGGTTATATATATATATATATATATATATATATATATATATATATATATATATATATATATACTATCCTCAGCGCAAACTGGCACTCCTCAAAAGGGTAGAAAGAATAAAGACGCCAACCGATCGTCTCACCACAGCCTAGGCCAAGAGCTCATAAGTAATGGTCGGTCATGAAAAGAGGGAGCTTCCGGGACACGCGACCCCTTACCTCAGCCTGCCATCATTTACACTGAAGGGACCTATAAGCACTCATGACGTCACTGGTATAGCGCGTCAGTGGCATTATCTCAATATATATATATATATATATATATATATATATATATATATATATATATATATATATATATATATATATATATATATATATATATATATATAGTTTATAATTAGCAAGCAAATAACCCAATTTTATTGTGCACTTTCAAAGAGACTAATGAAATAGATGGCATGCTCAGAACACAAGCGCCGCCTGCAGCCAGCCCCAGCATAAATGGCGAAGATTATGCCAGGCCCTTGTTGAATCAGTCATCATCAGATTCAGATTGCCTTAGTGGACTTATTTCGAGTGTCTGAGGAGAAGCAGGATTGAAGGAGGAAGGAAGGACACGAACGTTAGCCACTTCCCAGACCGCCTGGCTACCCTGTACTGGGGAAGGTGGTAAGGGGACAAAACATGGAAGAAAAGAGACGTTGAAGGAGATGAAAAAAAGAAGGACGACAGACTAGCCACGACGCTGCTTACAGTCTGTCTCTAAGACCACTTGCCCGCAAGAAGCGCAACAATGCTCTCAATGTCTTGCACGCCGAAAATGGTCTCGATCAGTGTCCTAATACCCTTTCTTCCGACAATTGGCGATTGTCCAGTCTACCTAAAAGTTTCGACAGCCATATAATCTGCAGTACTCTCACTCCACACGCTTTATTCTTTATCGTGTGCATGTTTTTATGTCCATTCTTCCTTCAATCTTCATGTCTGACCAACATTTGTGCATGGTAGCATTGCTGGTGTTGTAATACTGGTTAACCTCCCCTCTTCCTGTCCCTAGATATCTCTCTACTTTAAAGAGTGGCTGTGCTCGTGTGCACGTACAATGGGAACCTACCAAGGTCCCATAGTTTACATTCCTGGCGGGGAGAACCTATGTCATCAGAATCGGAAATCTTACCTAAATAGCTCGTATGTAATCAAGGCTCAGTTCACAGAACTATTCTCCCACAGTGGTTTACCCGAACGCCACACAGAACAACACTTTGTCAATGAGTGCAACAGAGAGCGAAGACTTGTCCAATCACTAGGGCACTTCTTCACTTCGGCACCCGTTTGAACCAAACACTCTCAAGGGATGAGAAACTCGTGCTAATTCTTGAGTGGTATAGAAGTGAGGCATTTCAGATGTTGCATGGAAAGAGGAACTCTGATATTATTATAATACATAATTTAACTAGCGGGTAATGAATCCAAGGCAGGCATGGGGCACACTTGTAGTCTGTAACTGTTTTCTAGTGACACGCAGGTCGTGGGATCGAGTCACGGCCGCGGTGGTCATATTTTCGGTGGAGGCGAAAATGCCTGAGGGCCATGTGCTTAAATTTAGGTACATGCTAAAGAACCCCAGGTGTAAAAAATTTCTGGAGCCCTCTACTACGACGTCTCTCGTAATCAGATGGTATTTCTGGGATGTTAAACCCCAACAATATTTATTATTATTTAAAAATTCTGACATGAATAGAAAGAAATCAAAACGCTGTGAGGAGGAGAGAGATATATATATATAGAGAGAGGAAAGGCAAGGAGGTTAACCAAGCTTGGCTCGGTTGGCTAGCCTACTCTTGGGGTGGGAGAAAAGGAGAATAATAAAAAGGGAAGAGATGGAAAAGAAGAGGAGTAAGAAAAAGAAGCATGAATAGTCAGCTAGAGACTACACAGCATGGTCGGAGAATTTCCCGCCAGGTTAGGGACCAAATTTATAACTCTCGAATACCACCTTCTTTGATCTACCAATAGAGCTACAGCGGCGGCGACTTTCGCATCTACTTTACTGGCTATTACTGTTTGAGAAACTGTGGCGGGGTTACCCAGCGCCACTTGTCAGCTTGATGGTGACTGTTGAGCGCTCTTTTTTTCCCGCAGGCGTACCGAGTCATTTGACGCTGGCTGGCCTGCCCGCAAGATTCTGAGACTACCTAAGAAAAGGTACGTGAAGTATCTTCTATACATTCCACGTATTATTTTCTGTCAAGGCAATGCTTTCCTCTGCCGATATATCATGTACTGACAACTCTGCCATTCAATTACACTCGAGCAGTCACACGACCACGTCTGCCATGGCGTGGGGCATATAGAGGGGAGTAGAAGGTGGATGGCCTTTTGCTTTTAGAAAGATTGACAGTTTCGTGTAACACGAAACTGTCAAATCAAATGACGGAAGAGCGATCGTTTTTTTGTGGCGGAGAAACAGGCCATGCATGATGCAGCATAATGAATTGTCACGTGATGTACGCTTCGCGTTAGCTTAGCTTCAGACTAACTGATCGTAACTCCACCGTGAATGCAGGAGTAATGGTGACGATTAAATATGCTGAGATAAGAAGCAATATTGCAGGTGAAAGTAAAAAAAAAAACCTTTCGATTGGTGACAGCACACTAAATCTTTTAACAGATAAGATGTTTAAACCAGGCATAATGTGTGTCTTGAACTCAAAAAGTATATATATATATATATATATATATATATATATATATATATATATATATATATATATGCAGGTTCGGTTCCTGCCCACAACAAGATATCTTTTCACCCACTTTTCTTTCTTAACATTTCTTAACATTTACATCACAATTCGGTCTAATAGCTTACCCTGTACTTTTCCTGGCATTATTGACTGTTAGATCTTATTCTTATTGTGTCAAGACACGGAGAAAACGAGCCCTAAGTACACACTTCTTTCCCTTATTCATTACGAGGGTCTCGTACTGGCAGACTTGGTGCCTTTAGGTTGTATACAAGGGACTATTAGTCAGCTGCCAGTTAGTAATAAGTTCAAGTGCTACTTGACGCTTTATTCAATATGAAGTTCTCCTGTGGTAGCACGGCGTCTCATTGAATGGAAGATGGTGCATTTTCTAAGTGAACTTAGGTTTAACGGCACGTTTATTGATTCTAAATGAGTAACGTGATTGCTGGATTGCTGAGCACTTCCGTTATAGAATCAGTGGAATAGCCTGTACACCTTTTATAAGTGATCGGTGCACTTGCTGAGTTGGCCCGTTGTCCATACTGACAATTCCTAGAATTCACAGTTCACTACTTAGTGAAGAGTCAATGAGTCTTCTGACAGTTCTGTGTGCTGAAAACTAAAACAGCGACCTCATATAATTCTGTCTCTGTGCATTACATCCCAGAGCAAGTTTTTCTGGCTATTTCCAGTTGGAAATGTTTATTATAGTTTGTAAACGTCATACTTTCCCTTTCTAAATGGTAATATAACAAATAAACGTCAATACCTTGGTGGGATTGTTCGGCGCAAAGTATTTAGAATGTGATAATCACTACTAATGTAGGCCTATTGGGCTTCTTTTTAAGTGCATCGTACTTTAGAACTAGACCAGTATCACAACCAACGGCCTAGCAGTGTACACCCACCTTAAGCGATAATTCAATCGACAGCCTGCTTGACAGAGCTATTACCTGATGAGTCAGCAGCAGCAGTTAATGCTCTCGTTTGGCATAAGCCGTTTCATCCGAGCTCGTCAAAAATTGTGAGGCCTGTGTAATTTCTGCATACAGTTGCCTCGAATCGTTTCTTTCCTCTCGGTTACTGCTCCAGCGCTGTCAACACTGATATAGTCGATTAGTTCTAACAGTGCACAAATGAGTTGCTAAGCGTCAGAAAGGTACCGAAATTCAATCACTAGGCTACCGAAGCTCGCACGGCAGTCCTCAATACCATGAGTTATCATATCACAGCATGAAAATAATCGAACTGCGCGAAAGCAAGCAGGTGGTTTATAGATAGCACTCAAGATTGAATACTCTGAATTGCAAAAGTAAACTTAATTTTTTTCTCACACAAGAAATGGAGTAACATGTAAAAAAAGGACACCTGTCTTATAGTTTCTGTATCCCGTACTTGTGATTATGAGATGTCATTCTATCTAGGCGGCCACACACTTTTGCATTTTTGTCCTAGCTGATGCTCTCGCGAATCAGTCTAAGTGTACGATTCCATGAGTATGCACATTGTGGACTTCCCCAATATCGGGATAAGAGTTCATAATTATTAGAGTTTTACGACCCGAAACCACAATATATGATTATAAGAGATGCTGCAGTGGAGGGCTTGGAAATTAGGCAAACGGAAGCTCTTCTACGAGCACCTTAATTGAGCAACATCGGCTTCCTGAATTATCCGACCACCCAAAGTGCGTTCGACGTGGCCGGAATTCAATCTTACAAACTTCGGGTCAGCAATCAAGCACCAAAACCACTGGCTACTATGGGCAAGTTTCGAACTTTGGAAGGTAATAGCATCAAGCAGATGCCGCTGTGCTGCTTGGTCACCGCCTGTTTTCACTTGCGCACCTGTTGAGTCCGCACACGTGTTTCGAGATTCCAGAGGCGGCTATGATCTTGAGGAGCGTGGCGACTTTTCCAGATGGAAACGACTTCATCAGTGCAGAAGCAAGTTGACTTCGATTGAATCACAGCTATGAAACCCGATCACAGCGCAATGATCGAATGCTTCTTCCGTTACGTTCGGCACTCTGAGGCGTGTACGATGGTGACTTCACTGCTTGTGCGCTCTTTGCGCACTGGAGACATTTCCGTGCCCAGCTTCGTCCGCTCGTCTTCGTCAGACTTGTTGCCCGAGCTGACCACGCCGTTCAGTGTCATTGGGGCATTCACCTGCGAAAGCACCAAATAATAAGGCTAGCGTCGTACTGTTACTTTGTCACCGAGTGACATCCAATAAGTGCTACAAACCTATAATTCTTCGTTTATCATTTCCACGTGGTTTTTTCACGTCAATTATGGCAAAACGCAAATTAGAAGTGCCACGATTTTTTATGAATTTGCCGGAGATGATTCGAAGCTGAACGGCACCCTGTTTTCTTCAAAGTTGACTTACTGATGGTCTCTTTCCACTCCCCTGCCCCGCCTCAGGGCTAATTCACCTCGGTTTCAGTTTATTAGTTACATAAGCATATATTACATAACACTTCCACACCAATGAGTGTCGCGGAGTATAAACACAGAAAACGGGACTCTCAGTTAAAAAGTATAACAAAATGCATTGAAAACAATTGGCAGAAAAATAGCAGGCGGTAATAATATGCTTATATAAGGCAAAACAAGCAGCAACTTGTTAGAACAGTCACCTAACGTCGCTCTGCGCTGCCTTTAATGATGAAAGGCATGATAAGGTTTCAGCGCCTCATAAACTTGTTCACTACCTCCAGCACCACCCACCGTTAACAATGCGACAAATTTGTTTTATGATGTTATTTGACATCATTCTAGGGGACGCCGTGTTGACGCCACGTGTTGACATCATCCGAGGATGATGAACTTCTGCATCAAGACCTTGTGTTCATGCCGAAATTTTTGACTATTTTTTCACGTATCATTAGGCATATGAGGTCATAGCATAGAAAAAATGGCAGTACTATCATACATTTCCTTGAGAAACATTCATCCTGAGCGCACAGCTATGAGTTACATTTGGAGGCTGGCGGCATCGTAACATTTAAGTTTTGTCATTCTCTGAAAGTTCGAGATATCTATACGCCTGTAATAATCATGCAAGAACGCATAAATTTAGTGTGTCATGTAGCGGAATGTACATGGTATTAAAAATATTCTAGTTCCCACAGCGATAGAAATATACGGTGCAGAATAGCCTGAAATATTTGTACGTTCCTGTACATGTTTGTAAAATCATAATGAGATTGGCCTGCAAGTTTTGAAGCAAGGGCCGCGTATAAGAAGCGTATAAAAAGTCATCTTATCAAATAAAGTATGCCCTACAAGTGAGGCCGAAGATAGGTAGGACCAGTATAGATAACCAATTTCACGTCTTGACATTCCTAAAATACGTGCACCTTGAGTAGCACAGAAGGGTACTGAAATACTCTGCTCTGTAGTAATCTACTTATACCCTTTCCCCACCGTGAGCATAGCGAGGAAGTAGCTTGTGTTTGTGTGGAGGAGGGGAGGGTTAACTGACACCAGACAGCAGAATATTTACATTTCGCATAGATATAGTAGATAAAAATAAACAAGCACACGCATGACCATACTCAAAGGTTAGCCGAACCCCGTCACCATTTCCTCCACCTCCCAAATAAATTTCTGGCTAGAGCCGTCACATCATTGTGGCATGGTCAGTACAAATCTTTGAAAAAAGAATACATTTGTTAACACACGACCATCACCATCAAAAGGTTCATCGTAGTGGCTCAGATCGAGTAGGAAACACAAATTTGTTCATAACGTCAAAACGTCAAGTGGTAAAATTATCGTCCACAAATTACTTTGCCGCATTTATATCCGTTCATCGGGAGTCGTAGCTGACACATCAAGTAAGAGTACCCATTGGTATTGTGAATAAATGTTCAGGGCGTTACTAGTCGGTCGCGTTACTGATTACCATAATCAAGAGGCTCCTATCAGGTGCGTCAAGATGCAGCCGGAAGAAGCATGTCTATGCAGCGAACAAGAACAAGTTATTTCTATTGTTCGTAAATACCAGTTTGAAATGAATAGCAGATGTTCATGGACGAAATAGGGCTCAAAATCAAGTGGCTGTTGGCATAAATTTAATTCACAAAAGAAAACTGAATGGTCATAAGGTATGCACTCACCTCATATTCTTCACCGACGAGATTAAGTTTTTTCCAGAATTCCGTAAATAAGGGGCTGACGAAGCGTACCTTCTTTTGAGACTTTTGTATACCACCTTGAAAATGACAAAAATAACCGAGTTACTGTTCAACTAAAGTATTTACCAGTTTTAACTATAGCAACGATTCCACTGGAGGAAACCTAGGTCAATCAGTGCAGGAAACTTCAGTGAGGGAGTAGGCGCATAGCACAGGTCACTGTTTACCATCAATCAAATATTACAAATAGATTAGCAGAGAAAAATGACTGCATAAATTAATGACAAATGATGTCAAGGCGATTGCGTAAATTATGTTACGTGGTGCATAACGCCGTTAATAAAATTGAATCATTCATAACACATAACGAGAATAAACGACACAAGACGCCAAACGATTGGGTGAGTTTATTGATCAGGATAAGAAGAGGCGTTAACAATAAATTCAGGATGAACTGATAACGTATTACTTCATGCTGACGATTTAAAAGCCGCAATGACTAGACATTCTGTGCATGTCATGGTTTTGCCTGAATGGTTGTATTGACAAAGCGGCAAATCCGAAACGCGTTATATTCGGTCGAAATATAACGCGTCTAAAGGTGTTGTTTCGCAAAAGCCGAACGTTCTTTCCTACGGAACAGTAAAGCGTTGTAAGCGCTCGTAACACGCCTTCGAGACTGACGAAAGCCAACTTTTTAAGCATTCTTACGACTTTTTTTCCCTCGCTGAAAGAAATTCACTAATTGGTACACACAACCATGCCACCGACTACTATCTAATCATCTTCAGCATCACTCTCAGCCTTACCTGAATTCGTGTATATGCTCAGTTCTACTGAAAGGTATTCCAAAGCAGTGCCATTATTACACTGTTTTCATATTTATTAATTAGAGGCGTGAAATACGTGAGGGGTGTCCTTGACTTTTCCCTCTCCAACTCTTCCGGAAAAGTTATTGATAAATCAATGTTGCCCTCTCATCTCGTCCAAGAAAAATTACCTTACTGTTTTACAAGCACTCGGAACTCTTTTTTGAAGATACCGTTTCAAAACGGCGCCAAGATGAGCGCCTATACGTGAGATATTGGTGTTGAAGAGCATTGACAACATGGTCAAAAAATCTAATTCAAGGTTAACAGACTCATGAGTCGACTTCTTTCGGACTCGCTTAATTTCGGGAGTCTGAGGTCTGAGTCTGAGTCAGTGCAGAGCTCGAAATATATTTCATTTGTGAGCGCCCGATTTGTGCACCTTCTTTTCTTAGTCGTCGTCGCTCAGTGCGCTGCTAAAATCAAGACGACTTTATAAAAAGTTGCTCATGTTTCAATTCTCACGCACTCTGAGTAGGCTCCCTATATTTTGCGACTGCATGCTACCGACAAAAGATAGAGCACCTTTCGCTTGAACAACGACAGTGAAACTGACTGCAAGTAATAATATCACATCTTGCGAACAATTGTCCGAAAACCTTGACAAAAGGGGCCACAGGGTTGATAGGGCAATATAGAATTATCTTGAAATTTTAATTTTTTTACGTATTTAGGAAACTAAATTGGGTAACGCCGAACGAACGCCATCACTGCTGGTTCGGTATACTGACTTTGCAGTTCAATGACAAGAACGTGTGTGCATATGCTACAGTTTACATACAGATGCAAAGAAAAGAAGAGAGGCTAATTAGACGCACGGCCGGCTTGCTGCCTTGATCTGGGGTAGCGATAAAAGAGGAGAAAAGAGAGGCAGAAGAAGAGAAGAGAGACGGGCAGTAATAACAACACACTTTGGTGAGCACATCCAGTCTACTGACGGTCGCTCACATTTGTTAATTTCGGGTATTTCACTACTACTTCAGCTGCTTTCCATGCTCTAGTAGTAGATGTCCATGGTCATAAAAAAATCACAGCACATGCATGGAGTGCATAGTTACAAGTTGGGCGAGGCGTCCATCAGTCCGTCCGTGCTTTCATCAGTCCATGCTGCCGTCCATCCGTGCGTCCGTCTATGAAACCGCCCATGCGTACGTCTGTCAACATGCACGTCTGTCCATGCATCCGTTCGTGCGTCCATCCGTGAAGCCATACACCCGTGCATATGTCTGTCTGTCCATTCGTCTGTCGCTGCGTCTGTCCATTCGTCCGCCCATCTAGTGAACACTCCAAGTATACCGCCGTCTCACATCTTTTCATCATATATTCATCTAGAAGTGCTGCCATTAAGCGGAGAAGGAAGAGGAGGAGGAATGAAATAGGAAGGACGAGGTGGTTAGCCAACATTCCAAAGACTAAACGATGTGGCACGGCTGGACTAGAGAAGCAGCACACGCGCACTCTCTTAGGACCTGCACTTCGCGTCTAGTTCCCATCTTTCACCGTTACTAGTTCATGGCACTGCGGCCCAACCTTCGCTAAACCTTGCTAAGGCCAAGGAAGTTACGCCCAGCGAGTTCAACGTGACAAACGTTTCTGCTCAGACGGACTCAAAGTGCGTCCTTCTGTTACTAGAATTCTTTTAATAAGAAGCAATTTTAAGGCAAGTTTTTTTGGGGATTAAGTCACCGATACTCGTCTCTGTAAATTATTTCATCACAAAACCTATAGTTTTATTTATGATTAATGCGCACGGGTTTCCTCCTCAATTCTAAAGAGTGCGCCCGAGCCGCTTTTTTAGTCCGATCGTTGAGGTGGCTACCTCCTCCTCCTCCTCCTCCTCTTCCTCCTCCTCCTCCTCCTCCTCCTCCTCCTCCTACTACTACTACTACTACTACTACTACTACTACTACTACTATACTACTACTACTACTACTACTACTACTACTACTACTACTACTACTACTACTACTACTACATACAAGGCTGAAGCACCAACCACGGCTTAAGGAGCTTCAACCCCAATATTCTGTACACAAGATTGCGTGGAGTCCTGTTCATTCATAACCATCCGGAGCGGGCGTCGCAGGCCATCGTAGCGAATGCAGCTGCACCGGACGCTTTCGATGGTCTCCTGAGCTCCGCAGGCGCCGCATGTTGAGGTGCCCGCCATACTGATGTGAAACGGGGATGCTTCTGTGAAAGGCACACCCAACCAAAGCCGGCAAAAGAGCGTTTCATCGGAGCGGGAAATGTGCGATTGTAGGTGTAGTTTTCAGCGTTTGTTTAATGGGATTCAGATGATGGACAGCACTGCGTTTAATATGTTTTCATCTTTCCTCAACGTTTTGGTAAACGTTTTAAGAAGAATATTTGACTGAACGCCGTGCGGGGCTGTCGATTCAGCGAGGCTGGTAAAAACTGAGACGTCGTACCCTCTATATAGCCTTACTATATATTTAAGTGAAATCAGTGATGCTTTTTTCCCACTGGCAACTTTTTTTTTAACAAAAAGCGTTCCAGCCACTAATGTATGTTGATAAGTACCTGTTGCAAAACTCAGCGCCACGGCAAGCGTTATGGTGAGCAGGGCGCCGAAGAAGGAACTCCAAAAGAAGGACAGCCGATACAGCGGAAACACGTAAGCACTGTAAATAGCACAGTGAAAAAACAAATGAATTGCACAGCCATCCTTGTAAACGTACCCGACGCTAGTGTACGCCCATGTGACAATAATGCCACATAACATTCAATTGACTTTTGACATCACTGAGCAATATGTTCACTGTTTGCGACGTCTACAAAAATAGTCCTGGACGCTGCATCCTTCGAAAACTTCTGCCAACACTCCACTGTAAGTCATGTCTGAGCACTTAAAGATGGCTGATTGATTGCTTGATTTATATTCTTTTCTTAACTGCATGTAACTTCATGATTAAAAGTATAGAATAAAAAACAAGGAAACTGCGCACTGATGGTAACAATTCGGAATAAACCTAGAGGGATAGACCACCAACCTCATTTATCCCTTTTCACTTTTATTTATTTTCTTTTTCTTTTTTCTTTTGTGTTTCATTCTTTTTTATATTTCGCTTGCTTACTACTTTTTTTCAATTCTATACATGGTTTCACCAACATTACCCAAAGCGACCACCGGGCATGACGGCATGGGTTAGCCGTGGTTCTAAAATATTCTACAGTTGATATCATAATTAGGTCGCTCGAATAACAGGAATAAGAGTACTCCTTGGCGTGAGCGCGTGCTCGATATGCTGCACATGGCTATGGTATAATTTCTTGCGGCAGCATTATGCCAAGTTACATGAGACGACGTGGACGTACGACTTCCTGGGTGCTCGAACTGCTCTCCACTTATAGCGGATAAATAGAAGAGTAAGAATTGACCTTTACTCAAATGCACGTGTAGTGCAACGTTCCGCTTCGTTAGTTGTTAAGAAAACGTTCTAAGCTTTTCTCGCAACATCCAGAGATACCCATATAACGGATTCTGAGGACACTAGCAACAAACACTAATACCCGCTGTATTTGTCCAGACCACTATATTGCTTAATGGGCATATGCAAGGTAACATGACATTCGAATAACTAATTTACGATGTATGCTTGTATACCTCTGTGTATCTGTGTTGTACAGATTCTTGGCTGCTTCAACCGTGACGTTTTGAGGCGTGGGACATCTGTCGAGCGTCCCAGGAAATACGGGTGGCTTGCCCACGCTCGACATGCTCCTCCCTACCGCGTGCCAGAGCTGGAATGCGCAAACAACCAAACTTGCCCAAGCTGCGCCCTGGAATGCGAGAACAGAAATGATCAATTGAAGATAAGCATTTACCAGGTTACCGAATCTGAGTGCTCAGTTAGGCGAAGCCGTGGAGGAAGAAATATTTCGGGCTCTGTGGTTGAATCAAGTGCGTGGCACCGATGGTTATGTCCAATATCAAGCCCCGCCGCGGTGGTCTAGTGGCTAAGGTACTCGGCTGCTAACCCGCAGGTCGCGGGATCGAATCCCGGCTGCGGCGGCTGCTTTTCCGATGGAGGCGAAAATGTTGTGTGCCCATGTGCTCAGATTTGGGTACATGTTAAAGAAACCCAGGTGGTCAAAATTTCCGAAGCCCTCCACTACGGTGTCTCTCATAATCATATGGTGGTTTTGGGACGTTAAATGCCGCATATCAATCAATCTATCCGATATCTGTGACAGACAGTTGACCACATCTTAGTGCTGGTTCCCTTCCAGGCCAGCTCGTGTTAGTCACCAGATTGCTCAAGTTTTAATTATCGTGCAGGGTGAGTGAGCTCCTCAAATTTTGCCGACCTATGCCACCGACAAAAGATGGAATCTCTCGCTTGAGTAATAGCTAAACAGACTGCAAGTAATATCACATCAGGCCAACAATAGTGCGAAAAGATTAACGAAAGGTGCCACAGGATCCTAAGGGCAATTTTGTTTTAACTTAAAATTCAAATTTATTTATTAATTCGTTAAATTAGATATTCTTGTGTCTCTTGACTAACTTATTTTGCATCAACTTAGTGCTTTAGCTCGGCATATGAGAAACCGAACGGACCATCAGCCTTCCGATACCAAACGCTACTACATAGCCCCAAGAAGCATTCTCACTCATCAGTAAAGTGTGCGACAAAATATACGATCCGCCATAGCTACCTTGAAGGCAACACTCTACGGACCTCCACAAGGTACAGCCGGCAGTAATTTCACATGTATAGCTGCTGAGCAAAACATTGGCGACGTTATAACGTGATGCATTTTAGCACTTCGCTTTGCTAAATTTATACCACATCTCAGTGAAATGTGGTCGAAACCCACAGAGCTCAAAAACGTTCCTAGCAAAAATTTTTTGCAAACACTTTGTAGCAGAGGGACGCATACCTGGCCAGATTGTACCCGGAAGTGAAATGAGGACTTCTGAATCAAGTCACGCGAAAAAGGTAGAACCGTGGGGCCTTTCACTTCAAGCCCAACCCGGCCTGACTCACCCTTTGAACATGCTAATGTTTTAGGCCGGGGTTTAGAAAGACGTCAGCGACGTATTTCTGTCACGGAAATGACGTCACATAGTGTACCCCATCACACGGCAAAGCAAAATTATTCTATCAACGGGATTTGAGCCAAGACGCTTTTTAGTAGCGCCCTGCCGCGGTGGTCTAGTGGCTTACGTACTCGGCTGCTGACCCGCAGGTCGCGGGATCATATTCCGGCAGCGGCAGCTGCATTTCCGATGGAGGCGGAAATGTTGTAGGCCCGTGTACTCAGATTTGGGTGCACGTTAAAGAACCCCAGGTGGTCGAAATTTCTGGAGCCCTTTACTACGGCGTCTTTCAAAATCATTTGGTGGTTTTGGGACGTTAAAACCTACAAATCCAATCAAATTATCATCTTCTTGGTAGACGGGCCCCATCAATAGACAAGATCTATCTATATATCTATCATCTCTCTCTCTCTCTCTAATATATATATATATATATCGTTTGTATGTCTTATAGAACCGAAACACTGTATACTCTTACTTTCAATCTGTTCAACACTCTCAAACGGCGTATATCACTGCCAGTAATTGCATATTAACGTAGTCTTGGTACGCTTAAGCAATTTAAATTCCATGCAAACAACTGAAAGGCGAAGTCAGCCAGAAATCAACGTCGCGGAATTGCTAGAAAAGGCCTCTAGAATTCTCTTTCAGTCTCGCAACGTTAATGTACTCCTGAGTTATGCAGTGCTGCCTTATTATTCGGGATTCTACAACCAACGGGGAGCTTTGTCACTAAGTTAAGCGTACATCGTCACTTTTCTGATCTGAAAACACTGAGTAGATACACTTGGAACATTTAAGGATTCACACCTAAGTAGTTGGCAAATTGTTTTCAGGAAGTTCGCGATCCACGTCTCCTACGCCAAGTGTCGCAACAATCCCAGCTGCTAGCATGAGAAACATCAGCTCTTTCATAAAATAATTGAATGAAACGTTATTCAATTTCATCAAGTTTAGTTGGCCCTCGCCCTAAATAATTTATTGCCTCGTGATCCTACGTAGTCAACATACCTTTCAACTGGAAACAGAACCAGTGATTTCTTGCGTGTCTGATTTTGTATAACACATTTTCTGAATTTACGAATAACTGGAAATAGGTACTATGGCTGAAGTGCTCCGACAAAATAAAAAGACCATCGTTTCTTCCCGTCATAAGACGACTGAAATAATATATGTATGAACATTGCGAACCTTTGAATTGACCCATGGACTCGTTACTGCTAGAATGACGAGTGCAGAGAAAGGACCGGATGCAGATGCGTAGAAGTTGAGGAACAGCTGTGGCAAAAAGAAGTAAACACACGAGCTTGGTAAAGTGAGTTGAGCCACTCATGAGCAAATACGCAAGATTGCAAAAACGAAGAACGAAAAACCCACCCGAGTCGCTGTTCCTAGCGCCGGCACTGCGATTGCAAATAGTGTCATGATTGCACCGCTGGCAAAGGCTGCAAGGAAGCAGTTAACTTGAGTGAAAAATTGTGAAAGAGAACGTGCAGAATCATGTGGTTCTGCGGTCGGCTCCTAACTCACAATACCGGCTTTCTCAATTCGCGACATTCTTTTAGTAAGTGATATCTCAAGGCATTCTTTTCGTAACGTTACAGGTGTAGCATGATTTTCTGTATATGAAAGTAAGAAGCCGGTATAGTTCGGACTTTAGGAGAAGAAACCATCAAAGTATGCAGGAAACTCTAGTTGGCTACTAACCTACACGAAAAGCTCGTAGCATAGCCTTTTTTTTTTCATATTGTGTAGCTAGGGCGTCAGAAAGGGAAGTCGCTGTGCGCAGGATAGACGTGAGATGTGTTCGCGGCAACTTTGTGTTGTTCCTGTGCCCGTGGCGTGGATATCCTCTTTTGCTTTCCTGCTGCCTTTGCAGTGGGCGCTGTACTGCGTTTTGGTGTTGGCGCTGGCAATAAGAGGCTGCGAACTGTTCGATAGCAGTACTGTGTACTTGCCGTGCAGTTCGCCACGTCTTGGCTGTCCGAACGCACGTGTGTTGCGGCGTTAGTTCACTCGAGGCGACGGTGAACGCGGCCCTTTGGCCCGCTATATAAGGCCGAACCCACGCTAGTTGCCATACTCCTGCGGGATACGTGTACACTACAAAGTATGCAAGTTTGTACTGTAGGGTACCATTATTACGTGAATACACTAGTAAGACGAGGACACAGATAGCAAATAGCAAAGTTATGCTAATTGCTATCTGATTGGCTAATTGAAACAGCCGCTTTTTAAAACAGTATACACAAGACTATAACGTACCCAGAAGCCGCATCACAATCAACGCCTTCTCCTCGGACAGCTTGTAGTACGGCGCGATAACATCGATGTAAAATGTCGCTGCGTGAGAGTTCACTACTGATGAAACTGTGCTGCAAGAAAGAATGTCAAGAAAGACGTGAAAGTGCACCATATATATTAAAACATGTTTGACGTGGCTGACCCAAACCACCATGCGAACAGCCAAAAATTCTTCTCAAGGGAAGGACCCTCTCATTATAAATGAGGTGGCAAAATTAACCATACACGATAGCGCATTACCATACTCAGCAATAAATACCATGTGCTTGTATGCACTGTATGTGTGTATAAGTATGTGCACCCATTCAAATGCAAAATGGAAATTTTCGTCGTTGGGGTGGGAAGAAGGAGTTGGGGCTAGAAACCCCTCTCCTGGCTACAACAGGGAAAACCACGACCGATGTTTTTTTTTTTGTAAATAAATAAAGCGATCGTCTCTTGTACTTTTTTCAGGTGTCAGCCACACAGTTGATTAAAATTAAAACATTATTGATAAACTGTTTAAGAAAAGACTCGGGGCGCTAAAATGCCTCATGTGAACTAAAGCGCTTGCAATGTTTCTATATAGCAGGGTGCAGTTTGTTTTACATTTTTTCACCCAGCCCATGTGTACATCTGTAGCACCAACTAGACTCGGCATGTGCAAAGAGAAGGACAATATTTACTCATTCAGTATTTTGCCTGCCTCGGGTAATAATTAGAACGAATACTGCGACATGAACAATGTCTTGGTTGAAAAACAGCGAGGGGAGGGGGTTCGTCGGTTGATGCAGACGTCGCGGTTCTATTTTCAGCCCTTCGCGTTTGTTTTCGTTTTTGCTGCTCGTTGCGAAGTGCCGTAGAATCACTGGCAAACTATTGTGCAAGCGCACGTGTATAAACGACAGGAAGGAAGGACAATAGGAAAAAAGAACGGCAGGGAGGTCAACCAGCCTATAGGAAGTCGGTTTGCTACCCTGCGCATGGGAGGGTGATGGGGGAGATGAAGAATAGAGACCAGAGGGGGAAGAGAGATAAACACAGCACATTCGGCAGCACACGCGCGCACACTCATTGTCCAGTGTTGTCTTTCGCGGTGTGTTACATTGACGTTACAGCCGCTTGTTCAAGTTCGTGTCACGTAGGAATTTCAACAAAGCTTTTGTCGCCTTCTTTGCAATGTCTTCTCTCGGTCAATCGAAGGAATAGTGTCCACAGACATTTGGCTGTTGTCGATGTGTGCAAGAACGGACGCCAATGACTGTATCTGAATGTCATACAACGGACAGTCGCACAGGATGTGGTGTAGCGTCTCTTCGCAATCACGGGCATCGCAGAGAGCGTTGTCGGTCATTCCTATGACAAATGAATAAGATTTTGTAAATGCCACTCCTAGCCATAAGCGATGAAGAAGGGTGGCTTCTCTTCGGTCGAGCCCAGTGGGCATGCGAAGAGCCATCAAAGAGGACAGGTGGTGTTGACGCTTCGTTTCGTTGCTTGGTGAGCACTATAGTGAAAACGTGACTTCACGCGCAAGTCGTCAAAGATTACTGGAAGCATCGGTCCGCGAAAGTGGTATGGCTTCTTTTTGTGTTCCTTCAAGAGCTGCCCGCGCGGCAGTATCGGCTTGTTCGTTCCCTATGACGCCGCTGTAACTTGGCAGCCACTGAAACGTCACGATGCTCTTTCTCGTGTGAAGTGTGGAGAAGGCATCGAATTTCAAAAACGAGCTGTTCATACGGCCCGCGACGCAGTGCTGAGAGCACAGATTGTAGGGCAGCCCTTGAGTCGCTGAAAATCGACCATTGTTTTAGTGGTTCCAGATTGACCACACAAAGGGCAGCGTGCAATGCTGCTAGTTCCGCTGCTGTAGATACCGTGGAGTGGTCAGTCCTAAAGCTTATGGTAACACCTCTTGCTGGGACAACTACTGCACCTGACGAACACTGGCGGTTCGTGAAGCCATCGGTATATATATGTACATTGTCTGAATTTTTCTCGTGCAAAAAAAGAAGAAACAGTTGTTTCAGAACGGGCGATGAAAGCTCACATTTTCTCCGGATCTCTGGTACACTAAGATGCACTGTGGGTCGAATAATACACCAAGGGTGTATTGATTTAGATGCAGGAGTGAAGCCCGAGGGAACTTTCTCGTAGTATTTCACAATCATTTTAGTGAACGATGCTTGGCGCCTCACTGAAGGCAAAAGTTCAAGGTGTCTGATGTGCATTCTCAGGACTTCTACAGCAATATGAGTTTGTATCGTATAGTAACGAGTAATTACAATTGTTGCCTCTGTTGACGTACATCTCGGTAGACCAAGACACACTCTCACTGCTTGGGCTTGCACTGCCTGTAGAACACGAACATTGGTCTTGCAGGTATTGCTCAGCACGGGCAAGCTATATCTCAGGAAACCGAGAAACAGGGCTCTGTAGAGTTCCATCATTGCGTCTACTGTCATCTCCCACGTCTTTCCTGACAGGAACTTGAACAATTGGGTAATAGCGGTCAGGCGCTTCTTCATATAGGCCACATGCGGACTCCAACACAGGTCCCTATTAATAATGATGCCCAGAATCCGGTGTGTTATGGCGTAAGAAATAGGTCGCTCGCAGATTGAGATGACATAAGCAATCAACGCTTTGCGAGTGAAGGCCACCAGCGCGCATTTTTCTAGTGATATGCTGAGACCTTGTTTTAACAAGTAGTTGGCAATTATAGCTGCTCTTTGAAGCCGGGAACGTATCCTAGGACGTGTGACTGCCGAAGTCCAGACACACAGTGTCGTTTGCGTATATTGAGATCTTAATGGTACTTGGCAAGTATTAAGGAAGGCCAATTAGCGTAAGATTGAATAGCGTCGGGCTAAGAACTCCGCCTTGCGAAACATCCCTGGAAGTATAACGTCGCGTAGTTGGGCCATCTTCTGTTAACCCAAAGAAAGACCTTGCAGCCAAGTAACTCGAAATCCACCGAAAGACTCGACCACCAAGGCCAACCACCACAAGACCACCCAAAATTGCTTGATGTAGTACATTATCATACGCGCCTTTCATATCTAGGAACAAAGCAGTAGATAGTCGCCTATGGGATCTTTCAGGCTGAATGTACGAAACCAGATCAACGACATTGTCAATGAAAGAGTGGTCGCGTCGGAGACCAGCCATAGAATTCGGATAAACCTTGTAGTATTCAAGATACCACTCCAGGTGGCCTAGTATCATCCTTTCTATTATCTTTCCTACGCAGCTGGCCAGTGCTATTGGGCAGTATGAGGAGAGTTCGAGTGGGCATTTGCCCTGCTTCAACTTGGCTACCAAGCAGCTTACTTTCCAGTCGTCAGGAACATTGCCATCTTGCCACGTGTTGTTGTAAAGGCTCAATAGTTCTCTCCTTGCATCTTTCCCAAGGTTGCACACGGCTTGGTACGGAATACCATCTGGACCCAGAGAAGTTGAACACCTGCAGTGAGCTAGTGCCACCTCAAGCTCCCCTATTGTATAAGGGGGGTCCATGTGGTAGTCATGAGAACGGGGGACGTCACCTCTCACTGGAGAATCTGGATGAGTGGCTTGGCTGGCGATCTGCGCACAGAAATCTTCTGCGACATTGATGTCTTGCCGCCCTTGAAAAAGCGCGAGCGCTTTGAATGGACAACGCTGTTCCGTAGGGTGACGCAGACTTTGCACCGTTTTCCAAATTTTTGAGAGTGGCTTGCGAGAGTCTAGTGACTGGCAAAACGTTGTACATAGTTCCGACGTTTATGTATCCATGTGACGCCGAATCTTCTTTTGCTCTAACATCTTGAATTGATTTTGTGCGCAGACACCGACGCTCCACCCGCCGTCGAAGGGCTCGGAGTCTCTCCGAGTGTATGTCAAAGTCTTTTCGTGTGGAAAATATAATTACCATGCGAGTGGCGTTTTGCATTGTGCTCTTACTTGTTAGCTTTAACCCACATCGTAGGCCATCGCTGCAAGCATCTTCTATGTCAGATTTGAAATGGTCCATTGGACTGCTCGAATGGTCGTCCGTGGGCCACAACTAGACAAGTCTTTGATGTTGAGATAGATTGGAATGTGACCACTTCCTCGTGTCTAACATCTTCAAACCACTTGACGTATCTCGCGAGAGAGTTAGAGACAAAAGCAAGGTCGATACAGCTGCCGCATGTCACCCCTCGAAGAAACGTGGGGCTACCGTCGTTCAGGAGAGTAAGGCCATAGTTGTAGGCGATGTTTGCTAACCTGCGCCCTCTTGCATTTGTCCGCGTACTTCCCCATGCGTGATGGTGCCCAATTAAATCACCTATGATGAACCATGGTGCAAGACACACTCTCAGAATATCCGCTAATCTGCTGGAATCGAGATTATTCGACGGAGATATATATATAAACGCCTATGAGAGTAAACATGAGTTTGTTCTTTTTCACAGTGATGCAGACATACTGATTGTCATCGTGAGGCGCAATTGCTTGCACAACATACGTCAGTTCACGACGAACAAAGACGATGATTTCGCTGCACGCACCATTTGTTGAAGACATGACAGCTTCGTACCCCGCAAGTCTTATTGGTTTCAGCAAATTGGGTTCACAAATGACAATGAGTGGAAACACGTGGGCAAACACAAACTGAAAAAAATCTGAAAGGCATGATTTTAGTCCTCTGGCGCTCCATTGGAAGACGCATGCAGCCTTGACTTCTTTACGAAATGATGAGGTGTTAGTAGCCATCTTCCTAGTTCAGAGATTCAAGCACTGGGCTTAAGGCATCTAATACTCCAAGTGCGCTTTGAGCAGATGCTATCTTCATGTCGACTAATATCGCTCAGATGGCTTCTATGAGGATACTCAGCACCGAGATCACATGACGACCTGTTTTAGGCAAATCTTTTATGGCTGGAGACGGTTCTGGTGTGGCCGCAACCTGCTGAGGTTCCTTGGCAGAAGAGCGGGTCGGGAGTGTGGGCCGTTCCTCCAGAGAAGAAGGCTTCTCCGCTTCTTTCGTAGAACTGGTGGGTCCTTTCGCGGCGCTACTCGGTGCAATCTCTAAAGAGTAAAAACTAGCATTTCGAGAATGTGTCTTTGACGACTTTCGACGATGCCGACGTCGACGCCGACGCCGGACTACTTCGGCTGCCTCTCTTTGTGTCGAGTGGTCTCGGGCCAATTGTTTAAGAACCGCGCGCTTCTTTAGTACTCGAAGACATTCTTTCGATGACGCAGCGTGAGGATCGCTGTAGTTGGCGCACTTCAGAGTAAACGCCCGGCAGGTGTCTCCGGCATGAGGTTCAGCGCAACGGGGACACAGTCGTGAGTCGGTCCATACGCCTTGGACGTGTCCAAGCCTGAAGCACTGATGACATTGAAGTGGCTTCTGGATGAATGGTAAAACCGGATGTCGGAAATGTCCAACTTTAACCTGGGGCGGTATGCAATCTCCCTTGAAAAACACTTTTACGCAGCGCGTATTTCCGAAGCACCCCACTTGCGTAATGACAGTGCCCTCATTTTCAGGCTTGATGAGGGTAGGCAATTCAGCATTAGGAATGGCAATGTCGATGACAAATTACTCCAGCATTTGATTTATCATCCTTCGGAATAAAGGGGCGCATTTTAATGCCGCCTAGCTCAGTCATTTGCTGCAGCTGTCCTAGCGCACTGACATAGTGCACGGCTATGGCGAGAATATTTTTCCTTGGGTTTACTCTTACGTCCTTGATTTGATCTGGCACCGCACATTCCAGAGCAACGGAAAGGGCTTGCCTGTTCTGAAGTCGTAAGTTGCTTGAAGGATTTTCCGGCATGAAGATGGTGACGTGCGGCCAGTGCACAGGCCTTGGCTTACAGTCACTGTACTTGCAGGAGCTGATGCTGATGTATTCGCAGTCCTTCTCTTCGACCTCTTACCGCGGACAGGTATAAAGCTGTCATCGGATGTGTCATGTTCCGACATGGAATACAGATCAGTGTCTTCAGTCTCACTGGGGGAGCCAGCTCGTTTCCTTGCAGTTGACGGGTGTAAGGACATCTGACCAGGCGGGCTTCTGGCATGCGCCGCGGTCATCACCGCAAGACGAGGAGGCGAGAAACCTCGAAAAACCGATGGTCTCACTAAAAATACAGAGCGCAGAAACAAACGTTCTTCTAAAGAGACACTTCTTCGTCAGAGTTATATACTGAGTGCAAGACCTTCCAGCTGCTACTAACGCGTAGCTGAATTTCCTATCTGGCACACTACCATCGTGTACATATGCATTCTCTCCTTGTTTATGTTTTGCATGGGCGAACCTTACTTTTCTGTTTATCGAAATGTATACGCTCAAAATGCTCCAACGCCGAAAATAATGAAGCTGTAGTTAAAATGCCGCTACTCCAAAAGGACAGTCCAGTCGCCTTCACGCCAGAAATGTTCAAACACTTAGGCATTGCTCAAGTGGTGGTTTGCATTTCACGCACCTTACATCACCGTAACTTTCGTCAAGAACACAACAGGAGACCACTTCTAACTGGGACGAAAGATTATATATGAATAAAGAGCTAAACCTATGTTGTATATATATTGATGAGCGCGCGAACTTGCTCTCAAACATTCACGTTCGTACAAATCTACGTTTCAAAGGGCGTCGAAACCGGCCTTCAAACAACCCCACCTTCGTTTTCCGCCTTCAAAAAGAACTACCTGCCCCGCCGCGGTGGTATACTGGCTAAGGTACTCGGCTGCTAACCCGCAGGTCGCGAGATCAAATTGCGGCTGCGGCGGCTGCATTTTCTATGGTAGCGAAAATGCTGTAGGCCCGTGTGCTCGAATTTGGGTGCACGTTAAAGAACCCTAGGTGGTAAAAATGTCCGGAGCCCTCCACTACGGCGTCTCTCATAGTCATATGATGATTTTGGGACGGTAAACCCCACATAACAATCAAAAAGAACTACCTACCATAAAACATCAAGATCCCATAAATTAATTCACTATTGTACGTGTCTTTCACCTCTGTCCATGTTCCCGCAAGAGTTTGCTTTGTATGCGGAAGCTGCAGTGACAGAATAAACTGACGGGCCTAGTTTAAATGTTGTGGGCGACGACGTGCATGGTTTTCTTATGCTTTAAAAATATTTTGCTTTATAATGAAGCTTTCTTGAACCGACACGCTCACCTTGTTGTGGCACCCAAGAGACCCGCGAGAAACAGACCTCGCATTGCTGTGACCTCAGAAAGGCTCTGTTTTAAGTAGTAAGGCACAACCTGGAAACAATAGAACTTTATTGTCGACACACTGAGTCATACAGCAGATAAAGTGTTGCAGCAACTTTTCGTTATCTGTTATATAACACGAGAAAGTCCATTTTGTTACTTTATTACGCATTAAAAACGCTGAAAATAACATAGCCGCTGCTTTGTTTATTTTTCAGTGACTACTTTCTGGAAGTGTAACTACGCTTGGACTAAGTTTACCTGTGACTGTGCTCTGAAAGCGAGTCACTGTTAAATCTAGTGCTCCTTTGAAGCATATGTCAGGTGGGTGCACCAAAAGCGTTCACATCTAAGCCCTTCATTTTGTAAGACCAGTCGCACGTGCAAGTCACCCCACGAGTCACAAGCTACATTGTGAACACAATATACGAGGTATATGTGAGCTCTGGCTTCCACAAGGGGACGCTAGAGCCCGGCGAAAGAATCGACCATTTCTTCACGGCCCTGCCAAACAGGGTGCGCAAGTGCAATTGTCCGTCGCGTGTGGTCGAAGAGCATCTTGTTTCTGACCGTTTCGTCGTCTGTTTGCTTGACTCTCATCTCTCGGACAAACTGAGCCGCACCCCGAGCCACTTCCGGAACGACACACTCGTGCAAGCCCGTCAACACGAAGCCGCTGAGTGCTAAAAGCAGCACGTGACTTTCGCCGCTGGCCAAGCGCTGTCAGCGTCTCACGTCGACGTGGCCACTTCTCGTAAGCGAGCGCAGCGTCCAAGTGGACGACATTACAAACGGGACTCTCGCAAGAAGAGCCAAAGCAGCGAGGCTTCGGAAGTTTCGAGAAGCGGCCATGGCACGCAGTGTCACTTTTTTGGTCACTTGTTACATCGACGCTTGGACTGCCCAGCTGCCCAAGTGATTCGTAGTCAGTGCAAAAAGCGAGGCCACTTAGCCTTGGTGTGTCGCTTGAAGATGATAATGGTGGGAAATTTTTCAAAGTAGTCGGGTTTAGGAACACTAAGCCAAATACACTTTAAACGAGTAGAAATAACCAGGAAGAGGCTAACTGATTGGTGAGTGCAATTACGGGGTGAGTGCGATTCATTCCTTCAACACATAAAGACGGTACCTAATTTTAGGGCTAGGTGGCATTAGCCGCCGCCGAATTTAAAGGGCGTAGCCGGACACATCCATTCATCTTCGAACTTATCACTACATGGTGCAGAGGCGTGCACTGCATTTGAGAGGTCTCTGCATACATACATACATAGATACATACATACATACATACATACATACATACATACATACATACATACATACATACATACATACATACATACATACATACATACATACTTACAGACGCACGGACGGACAGAAGCAAGAACGAACGGACAGATGGAAGCACGGAGAAATGGACAGAAAGACGTATGAGCGCATGGACGGACAGACAGACAGACAGACAGACAGAAAGACAGACAGACAGACAGACAGACAGACAGACAGACAGACAGACAGGCAGACAGACAGACAGACAGACGCACGCACGCACTGAAGGGCAGACAGGCAGACAGACAGGCAGACGCACGCACGGAAGAACAGACAGGCAGACCGACCGACAGATTGACGGACGCATGGACGGATGGATGGAAGCAAGAACTAATGGACGGATGGACAGATGCTGCGCCTCACTCATCATAATTTACTCTGTAGCTAAACTGTGATTGTTTTATTCGGAAGTTTTCCTTGGCAAACTGCGGTGACTTTGAGCGTATCTATCTATCTATCTATCTATCTATCTATCTATCTATCTATCTATCTATCTATCTATCTATCTATCTATCTGTCTATCTACCTATCTATCTATCTATCTATCTATCTATCTATCTATCTATCTATCTATCCATCTAGCCACCTACGACTTTTAGCTCTCCTGGCCATTTAGATAATGGTACCTATACCAAACTTGGTATCGCATAACATTACGTTATGAAAAATATATTAGACTTGTCATAACATGAAAGTCATGACATGTATATCATGAATGTCATGATTTACACTGCATTGTCCTGCAGCTCTTGCGGTGGTTTCGTTCACATGACATGTTGCAAAACTGGCATGGTAGGAAACGATTGCTTGGCAAACACAAGCGACAGACCCTAACGTTAAAATCATGACATGCGTGTCTTGTACTAACATGACTACCTTCCAAGCTCATGATGCGCTCGCGGCCGCTTCGCTAGCTTCCCATATGCCAAATTTAGTATTACGTGACGTCAATGGTTGACGAAGGTATGAGACTGATGCAAACATGATAATTGTGAGATGTGTGTCATATAAAAACATGACTACAAGTCACAGTCAAAGCGCCAATACGCTTTGGCGTGACACGGTGCGCGTGCTCGCCGGCGTTCATTTCGTCACGTCACGCCGGCGTTGCCATGCTAGGCGCCGGTCCTGCCATATACTCGCAGGCGCGCGCCGCAGTATACGTCGCTTTGACGCATGCACGTTTCAACGCGTCCAGCATCCCTCCGTCAAGAAAAGAGGGAGGCGCAGTGTTGTCTGGGTAATGCATCGACACGAAAGGCAGCATGTCGCAATTCGCACCGGTTGCCGTCGGGTCTCGCTGGTGGACGCTGGTCAACACCACCTAGAATATCAATAGTCTAGGTGGTGTTGCGCTGGTCGCGCCGGTCGCGCCTGGCGTCAGGATATGGAGTGCTCGCGTTCTGCTAACGCAGCGTCGCTGTGCCCAGCGTACCCGCCAAGGAGGATTAAAGAAAAAGTGCCTCCTTGGTACGCGCGCGTTAACGCTACATTTGAGTATAAAGGGCACTTCATGATGTACTCGTGGCCGTTTCTCTAACTCCACCTATACCAAATTTTGTGTTGCGTGACGTCAATGGATCCCAAAATATGTGACTGGTGCAAACATGATAATCCTGACACGCATGTCATGTAAGAACATTACAACATACCACGCTCATAGCAGGCTCACGGCCGTTTCGATAGTTTCACATATACTAAATTTGGTATCAGGTGACGAGAATATCTGACGAAGGTAAACGACACATACGAACATCATAATCATGACACGAAAGTCATGCACGGCATCATTTACCTCCACCTCGTAACGTTATGTTGATTTTAAAGTGATTGTGTAAATTTTAAACCTTTCTCATTCGGGCTTCGCATATCACCGATTCCCACTGTACGTAGGATCTGCCAATTTTTCAATCAAGGAACTTGCCAGCTGACGCAGCCTGCTTTGGTGTTGCGAGGCGAGAAAGAAGGAAGCGTAGGAGAGAAGAGAAAAATGACGCGCATGCGCAATGGGTGTCTAAGCGGCGTGGAGAAGAATGCCTAAAGAATAATGAGGGGGAGCGAGCGTAGTTCAGCAGACTCTCACTCCGTCGGTGTTTCAAGACAACACATGGGAAGCGTAGCAGAGAGGATAGAAGGGGAGCGGACGGGTGGCCACGCCGCACGCCGAGTTGAGATCGATTTTAAGCTGCTCCGCATCTAAAAATTTCAAACGACAGTCCGCGCTGTGCCCTTGCTTCTGGTCCTTTCTGTCTTCTAGTTTTAATGCGACAGCGTTAACGAGCTCGTGTCACTGAAAACCTGCCGCCGGCGTCGGCTCCGCTGGTTGTGACGGAAAAATCAAGTTACCGAGATAGCCGTGAGAGGCTGCTACCTGTCCACGCGTTCGCTCAGGATCACACTGAGAAAGCCGCGCATTCGAAGAAAAAATAGTGTTCAAGACAACGAGGCGCGGTAGTTTCTTTGCCCTGCCTCCTCTGCCTGCTTAGCTTCCAGTGCTTTCGTCAAGACGAGAGTAGAGATAATGAAACTACAGCATGCAACAAACCTTTCCACTCGCACTCGACAGATTCTTAAATCTTTTGCGGCGTTGAATTCGTGAGGCAATAAGCTCTTCTATTGAAGTCATTTCATGGTTACTTGAAAAGTGTAACAGGGCCCCTTTAACGCATTTTGTTCGTTAGGTGTCACGACGAAAACGAGACCATTCCGCGAAATAGCGCGGGCTGGTCCAGCCTATAGTGTGTGCGTGTTAGTGTGGGTGAGTGTGTATGTAACAAAACATATGAATAAGTATGAACTTAGCAGTTGAAGGGTGCACTAGAGGCCGAATTTCGCTATCGCGTTCAATTCTTAAAGATGAAACTAAAGGGTCCCCCAATTTTAACCTCATTCTTGTCACACCGTAACAACATTAACCGTCACACTTCATTATTATTGTTCTGTGTCGCATCTGTTATAATCTCTCAACAACACACTTATTACAGCTTTCGTAGGCCATCGTAGCCTACTTAGGGCTCACAGCTCTTCGTTTGAAAGAAAAATATAGCAAAGTCACCTGATCATAGTTCTTGATTGCTCCCGACAGCAGTGGGTCGCAGTCTCTGTACCAATAAATTATGGTCCCGCCCGCAACTCCGATGACGAAGAAGAAGAATACCACGAACACAGAACTGACGACAGCTATTCTGAAGAAAACAAAAGATTACACAAAGCTGAATCATTACAGTACGGCTGCAGCATAAGAGAAAAAAATGCATGTACCTCTTGGCGTCATGTTCCGACCTCGCAGCCATAAATCTCTGCACAACCATTTGATCGAATCCGACACGAACAAAAATATACGGCAGACCTCCGATGAAACAACTCCATATGTTTTCGTCGAGCGTCAAGTTCAGGTTCGCCCTGTGGAATACAGGTTAAAATATATGTGCAGATGGGTTAACAACACTTTAAATTTTATTGCAATTTTGAAACACTTTTCAGATTTCAAAGTGTGCTCGGTGAACGCCCGCATGTATTGAGACAGGGTCGGTTAGAATGGAGCGCCATGCGCGCGTATCTCTTCCATGTAGTGCACGCATCTTCCATGTAGTGCACGCATCTTCCATGTAGCCGGACCAATATGCGCCCGTCCACGAACGGGCGCATATTGGCCCGGCTACATGGAAGATGCGTGCACTCTATTGGCTGACGAGGGGTGTGACCGGCGTCGCCAACGTTCCCGCTATGCGCCGCCATTTGAGGGCACGGACGGAATAATGGACGGACAGGAGTATGAAACATCATAGGATTTCGGTTTAAAAGGGCACCTTTTAATTCGTGTTTACAAGTATACATTGCATTGGTAAGTGGGTAAATGTTGCCGAGAAATCAGTGAATCTTCCACGTTGCCTAAATTGTAAATTGTTTTCAGATCTTCACTATAGCTTTTAACTTGGTTATTATTCGCCTACTTTATGAATAAGGGTTTCATTTTGAAGATGCCGAAAAGTAAAAAAAAAATAAAAGCCGATTATGTTGCGCTCTCGTTTTGCCTGTGCTTACAACAATTGTATGCCAATTCTACCGGGAGCCAGATACACAGGGACGTTGAGGCGATTGCGCTGAGGTCAAACAACCTTTGGCTCACGCGGTTAGAAATCGTTATCCACTACATGGCTACAGTGCCGCTGGACTTCGTCGCTTTTCTAGATCATTTTATCTTTCTCTAGCACCAGGTAAAGTGTTGCTTACGTATTGCCTATATTACTGAAAAGTTTACCATCTGATAAAGCGTGTAAATGAATTTCTGGACCTAATAAAGTGATTCATAACTTGGTTCATTATGGGGGCTTCACGCGCCAATGTGTCTCAATACCTACTTGTTTACCCTTATAGCCCTGTGAATGTAGTGAATGTGTGAATGTAGTGTAGTGAATGTAGTAATTCGGGACATATCATTAAAGTAATCCTAATATCGTACCAACTGTAAATTTACCATGCATGCTCAGGTATTAAAGGGCAATATCACGAATCTTTTAGTAATGTGCGAGAAGGTGTGTAGTAGCGTTAATTTGTTTTAATAAACTACACAGATACCGCCACATGCTTGCATGAAAAATAGGAAAGCATTACAATGAACTTCAGATAAGGTGCACACAAGTCAGCTTTGCGAAGAACACACCGAAAGGCTCTTCCCTTGCCAAAAGGCTCTTCCCTTGCCAATCTTGCTTACAGCTTAATGAATATAGCTTTATGTTTTTGAGTGGTTGCAGTACTAGACACTGTGCCCTTGTCTGTGTCCTCTCTGGGTGTGTGTATTTCTGCGCTTGTTTCATCATGAATTTTTACCAACACGCCCAACTGGTAGTCATCCTAAACTGTGTACTTACATTGCACTGTGAAAAGTCTTATTAGTCTCCCTCTTTTATCAATTTACAAGTTCTTTTGCACTCAGGTGTATGCAATGTTATCACTTTCCTTTTTTTACAAATACTCTTGTGAATATTTTAAAACGAATATTCTGGGTGGGCAATTTTCAATGCGCAAGATTGATCTCTAGTGTGCCGCAAACGATTCAAAGAAAATCTGCGGGTTTTCTTGCGATTTAATGGACGTCACTTGCTACACATCTACAATTACGACTGGCGCCGCCGCGGTGGTGTAATGGCTAAGGTACTTGGCTGCTGACGTGCTGGTCGCGGGATTGAACCGCGGCTGCGGTGGCTGCATTTCCGACAGAGTCGAAAATTCCGTAGGCCCGTGTGCTCAGATTTACCTGCACGTTAATGAATCCCAGGTGGTCTAAATTTCCGGAGACCTCAACTGCGGCGTCTGTCATAAATTATTATATGGTGGATTTGGGGGGTTATACCCCACATAACAATCATTATATTTATGACTGGCTTGATTCCACAGGAGCTGAGTTTCAAAACTATGGTTTAATTTTGCAGATTATCTGCGAAGACAAGGCATTTCCTCGCTCTCAAAAGCAACAGATAAAACGATCACATAATTTAAGTTCAGAATACTGAAATTATTTCACATCATTTTATCAAGCTAACACACCCATTTTCATAACCAGTTATGTCCACTATATGAAGTTTGTGTTACGTACTGCCTATATTATCTCTTTTCATCGATGAGTTCCCTCAAAAGTGATATTTTCATAATCGAATTTACGCTGCCTCTTGAGTGACGGATAACGAGTTTTCAATATTTCCCTAGTCCACAATATTACACTGCTGAAAAGTATTACAAACTACAAACTATACAAGAAAAGTATGATGATACTATAAAACAAGTCATTTTAAGTTTCAAAGTAATTCAAACAGGTAAAATATTGAGATCACGTACTGCCAGCACACTTGTCCCAAAACAAAACCTCAAAATCAACAATAAAGATTTTGTAGATCACTCACCTCCTCACACAAAACTTGAACTACCATTTTGTCATTTCACAACTTATCGTATCTGCAAACGGCTTCATGGTTTTCTACGCATATCTCACCTGAACATGTACTCTGTCACGTTGAGATCGCTCATGGACCTTAGCGCTGGCTCTACATGGTTGGAGTCATATAGCACTTTCCCAATTATTGTCAAGGGCGCTAGAAACATGACAAGCGCTTGAACACAGTCGGCCCAGACTACACCACGGAGTCCACCCTGAATGAGAGATAAAATGAAAGCAAGATAATTGAATATTTGAGTAAGTGTAGCTATAAGCTGTTATCTTTTGGTTATTGATACTTATTTCTACTACTCGAATCGTTATGACATAATTGCTGTTCTGTGGCCTAACTACATTCTAGAGTGACTACTGCCCTTGGTAAAATAAAAACATGGGTAAAGGTTTTCGAAAAAAAATTGTATTGCTCTAGATTTTTTCAGTTGTTCAATGCCATCAAGACAAATAGTTTTTTTTAACTAGGAAGTTACATCCAAATCCTGACTTCATTTTTGACTGTCATTAAAATACACTTGAACTGGCACTTTTAGTCATTAGAGCCTCGTTCAAACGAATATGTCTGAATCAAATTTTTTTGAAAGAGCCAATACTTCCCAGTCCTGACTATCTACATACTAACTAGCGAGGCCTATCTGCTAATTAAAAACAATCACAAAAAAGGGCGTCGCCAATTTCATCTTTATTGCTCATCGTTAGTGCCCTCGTGAATGGAGCGCATGTATTATGCATATTAGAGTTGCAGGTGGTGGTGGTGGTGGTGGTGGTGGTGGTGGTGTTGCAGCAGGCAAGGGTTAGCCTGGCCTGCGTGGCCGGTAACTGTACCGCCTGAGCATCTCCAGAATTTGGAAAATGTCACCACGTGTCAGACAGCCAGTGTCTCGCAGGAAGACCAACAAAATTCTTTGCACGTTCCTCCTAGTTGCCACTGGTCCTTCAGGAAAGATGACGTCATCAACTGTCCGGTGCCTATGACAGACAGCCTTTTCGCAAGGTGCGGATCATCGCTGCTTTTTGCACATCAAACTGTGGGCAAAGCCAAATGAAATGTTCAATATCCCCGACGTCACCACAGAAGGCACAGAACGGGGAAGCGTATCTCCCAGTCTTGAATGACCAGGCCGGGGTGTATGCGGAGCCGGTTCTTATGCGGTACAACAGCGTCGCTTGTTCACGAGAAAGTGAATAAATTACACATGCTTGGTGTGAAAACCTGTAGATCACCTTAAAATGATTGCGTATCACAACTTTGTTGTTCTCATAAGTCTTGGAAGTTCTTACTTTTGGAAACGATGTACGTGCTTTGCATGCAAGGGCATCAGCCTTTTCATTGCCCTCAATGCCAACGTGGGATGAGATCCACTGCAAGGTAGGCCACAATGCAGTCTTTGTAGTGCCGATTTGGAGTCCGTCAGCACTACAACATATCGTGCAGAAAAGAATCGCAATTTTCGCAAAGCCGCCGTGATTGCAGCGCTTTCTACCATTGTGGACAAAACCACGCGATCCAGGTGTCCCACCCATGACACGCCAAGGCAGGGTATGCAGAAAGCCGCTGCGCAGCTATCCGTTTGTGTGCACATTGATCCGTCGGTGTACACCTGTAGGTGGCTGCGGTACATGGTGCTCAAGTGGTCCAGCGCCAGAAATTTTGCTTCCGTGGTGGGAATGGTGCGCTTCTTTGGTAGACTGGGTACGCTGAAGTTACATGCAACATCCACAAAAGACCTTGGCGGGTTCATAGGGCGCCGTTTAGGCAGTTTCAAGCCTAAATATCGAAATGTGTTTAGTGCCGCGTTTAAATGTGAGCCAGTTCTTGCTCTTAGCCGCCGAAGAAGTGCCGTGTCTGCGAAGGACTCACCCAGTCTTGACAGCTGCGTCAATAAGGCCTGAGATGCCAAAAGGCGGAGCGGAAGAGACTCGACTTCATTGGTGACATTCGTGTTTGAAGCCGCCTGTGGGACTCCCATCGCCAAGCGAAGACCCTTTCTGTGCACTGTCTCTAGGCGTTCGAACTGGCTTGGTGATGGTGATATCAGGGGCAGCTGATAAAGAATGCGGCTTGTTATAAGCGCATCCTTCAATTTAAGCATGGACATGGGATTGTTGCCCCAACGAACCCCTGCCATGCGACGAAGAGCGTTGATCCTTTGCACTGATGCAGTGACTATACCATCAACCGCACGTCGCCATAATAGCTTGTTATCGATGGTAACGCCCAGGAAACGGACACTTGTTGCACAACGAATTGAGTGGCCTCGAATATTCAGCGACAGACGTGTTGACTTCCGTCGCGCTCCCGGGAAGAGCATGAAGGCCGATTTTTTCGCTGATAAAGATAGGCCAAGTGTCAAGTGATGCTCAATGATTGAAATAGCGCTCTGTGCTATCCGGGCCAAACGTTCGTGCTGGTACCCTGAGATCCAAATGCAGATGTCATCGGCGTAGATGGATATTTTAACTGCTTTCAGAGCTAAGTGCAGAGTGTCAGGAAGGCTGGCCATGACACCGTTAAAAAGCAAGGGAGATAGAACACTTCATTTCATTTATTGCATCCTTAAAGGCCCGAGGGCATTACATAAGGGGGGGGGGGCAAAAAATACGCTGTGAGTGTGTATAATTGAAGTTGAACAAATTATTATAAACAGTACAGTTCTAATATCGTAGTTTGGTCAAAAATGACAACAAAAATGAATCAAATAACACACAAAAGAAACGCTTTGGCTGGGAATTAGAGTACAAACAACTAGGCACAAGCAAATTATACATACAGTACGTTGGTAGAATATATTTACAGCCACGGGTTAATGGGTGGAATCAAAGTGGGATTCCAATTTCGTGCGGAATGATGTGCGGTCCGGTGTGGCAACAATGGTGTCGGGAAGGCGATTCCAGAGTGTTATTGCTTGGGGGAAAAAGGAGTCGTTCATTGCGGATGTACGGCCGTTGATTCGTGCAATGGGGTTTGAATGGTTAATGCGCGAAGAAGTTCTGTTTGGGGGCTGTAAAAGTTCGTGTTTTGATTGGGGTCGGAAAAAGAAACTGTGGACGAGGCATAGGCGCGAGATGAGGCGGCGCGACGCGAGTGATGGCAGTTCAATTGATTGTTTTAGGGCGGTGACGCTGATTTCTCTGGAGAACTCTGAGGTTATAAAGCGGGCAGCGCGGTTTTGAACTGCTTCTAGTTCGCTAACGAGGTATGCCTGGGATGGATTCCAAATGGACGATGCGTATTCGAGCTTTGGCCGTACGTATGTTAAATATGCTAGTTTTTTAACGTCAGGAGATGCTGATTTGAGGTTACGGCGCAGAAAACCAAGCGTACGCAGAGCGCTTGGTTTTCTCTCTGTGTTCTTGTGGAACACAGAGAGAAACGCGTCTCTCTTCCCTCGTTACATTTCCAAGCTTAACACGGACACAGCGGTCTCTGATAAATTCATGTACGCACCGAAGAGTATTTTCCGACACACCCATGGCTTGGAGCCCGTTCACGATGCCTGCCTGAAGCACACAATCGAATGCCTTGGCAACGTCCATGAAGACGGCGAGTGTCGAGAGTCCGCTGACGTGGTGGTGCTCGATGTGGCTTAATAGGTCCAAAACACTGTCCTGGGCACTCAGTCGTGGTCAAAATCTGGTCATACACGATGGCCATTGCCTTCTTTGTTCAAGGTACCAAGTTATTCTTGTACATAGTAATCTTTCCATCAACTTAGATACGCACGATGTAAGAGATACCAGTCGATATGACGCAAGGCTCGCAGGATCCTTTCCGCACTTTAGGACTGGCACCACCCATGCTATCTTTCAAACAAATGGGATCTCTCCCGTGCTCCAGACATGATTAAATATGTCCAAAAGGGCCCTTTTTCGCTTATAAGGCAGATTTGTCAGCATTTGATTGCTGATCAAATCGGGACTCACGGCACAGTGTCTTCTTAATTTGCTAATTGCCATATCTAGCTCTCGAAAGGTGAATGGCGTATTCACCGTGTGAAAAAACTGGGGTGACAGAGGAATCGCCGCTCCTGCTGATCTACCAGATGTGTACACGTCTGCGAAATCCTCTGCAAGGGTTTGCAAATCTCTCCCTAGTTTCAAAGTGAGTGCTTCGAATGGCCTCTGTGTTCGGATCTTTCTAGAAAGACTATTTATTACTGCCCATATTCTTGTCATAGGCGTAAACGTTGATAAACTCTCACAGAAAGCGGCCCATTCATTTCGTCTTAATTTTTTTGTATGGCGATTAATCGCAACGTTTAACCTGTTGTATTTGGTCTTCGCAGACGGATTTCCTTTTGTTCTCATTATTTTCCGCTGCGCCCGTCTACGTGCTGCGCAGAAATTCTTCAATTTCCAGTCGGGAGCAGGAAAATGGTCGGACAGTTTCAGCAACGAAGTCGCTGCTCACTTGCTTTGCAACATATCTGTGAACAGCTCACCAGTGGATTTGTCCAACGCTTCTCTGTAGGTGTCCCATCGTGTTACACTGCAGAATTGTCGACCAGCAGTTCGAAATCCCAGGATATTGGTGAAGATGGGGAAATGATCGCTGCCCATCCTGTCTGGAGCCGTGGTCGATGATACCGAAAGGTCCGTGGAGTGAAGTACAAGGTCTATTGCACTCCATGAATCTGGTGGCCTGAAAAATGTAGGTTTGCCATCGTTCGCCACACATAAGTCGGCAGCATCTGCAGCTGCTAGAAGTTCCTTGCCTCGAAAATCTACACTCTTATCTCCCCGGAGTGGATGGTGTGCATTAAAATCACCACAGATTATTCGAGGAGCGGGACATCGAGTGCAAAGGTCCTTTAGTAAAGTCTCAAGGAGGCCTTTTTTCGTGGGCTTATGTACACCGATACCACACTTTGTCTTCGGTTTCCCAGGCACACTTGCACAGCAGCGACTTCCAGTGAGTTAGAACAGAGGTCTTGCACAGGTAAGTCGACGTGAGGTCTTTCCCGCCTTATGTATATCATTACGCTTCCATTTGCAAACGACGTTATGCTCGGGTTGCCATGTTAGGTGTACCCTGGGAGCGTCCTTGCATTCGGTAGACCAGCTTCGGAGAGGGCTAGAATCGGTATCGGAATGTCGCGCAGGAAAAGGTTGAGTTCGCACAGACGTTTTAGAAGACCGGCGCAGTTCCATTGCATTATTAAGGGCACTTTTGAAGGACAAAATAGACCAGGTGGTCGAGATATAGCCATTATTCTACTGTGTGTATGTGGAAGCAGAGCAAAGTAACACTGACTCTAGAGCCAGGACTGCTTCCAACATGTCCTTCGTTGAACTCGCAGGCATCTTAGCGACTTGTGAACGTAGTGCGGTGAACAGGGCGTGAATAACGTGCTCGAGGTTTTCTTGCTGTTTGCTTCCAGATGGTACTTGAGGTGGGCTCAGTGCATCAGCGTAGGTGCGCTTGGCGGACTCTTTCTTGATATATTTCTCACCAGCATTGAGCACTTGCTTTGACTCAGTACCAGCTCTTGTCGGATTTAGGCACGGAAAATTTCCTGCGTACTCGTTATAAAACCGCCATGTTGTGGCGCACCGGACGTCTTCTTTGTAAGCGATGGTTCGTTCACAGTCTTCGGGCCAAGAACAAACGTCTTAGTTATTCGCTGCGCAGCTGTTCGTGCTTGACATCGGCAGTTTGTACACACAAGTTTTTCTTTACTTGTACAAGTCCTAAAGTCATGAGGCCCCCCACAGCGCTTACACATTTGTTCCCCACGACATTGCTTAGCAACATGTCCAAAACGCTGACATTTAAAACAGTGTGGCGGCGTGTCCACGTAGTCTACCAGCTCGTGTCTGGTGAAGCCAAGGTTGATCTTCTCTGGACGTTCCGAATTGGGAGCGAATGTGAGAACCACAAAGTCAGTGTGCCTTGATTCCCACTCGGAGGATGAGGTTTGGACTCGTCGTATGATTATTCTTGCGTGGTATACTCTCTGAGGTCTCAGGTGGGTAAACAGCTCTTCGTCCGAGTACCGTCTTGTGACCCGTTTTATAATGCATGTATTTTTCATGTAGATGTGTGGTACACGGGCAGATATGGCAAGGCCGCAGCTAGTGTTGGTCTCTAGAAGCTTATCAGCTTGGTGTTCTGTCTCTATATTCAAGAGCAGGGATCCCTGTGCTGTGAAATGGCTCTTAACTGGGGCTCCACCGAGTATCGTTTCAATTTCCAAGTATAGGTCAATAGGATTCACTTGCCTCAAGTTAGCTCCGACGGATGTTGGAGCAATTAACACAGGAATGCCCACCGTTCTGTCTTTGCGATGTCGCACAAGGCGGATACCACCCTCGTCCATGTCTAGATCTGTGAGGTTCGCCCCGTTGTGGTCCCCAACGACAGTTGATTCGTCCTCTGATTCAATGCTATGTTGTCGCTTGCAGTCAGGTATGCTTGCACAAACCGGCTGGTGCTTCTGACCTGGTGTCACACTTTGGGAGGTCATGGCGGCGCTCTCCCTGATGCTTGTTTTGTTTCTTCTAGCACCGTTCGATGCGGCGGGCTGCGCAGCACTCGTCGGTCGCCGATACGGCAGGTACCTTTTCGAGTCATCCGACGTCTTGAGCAGTGCTGAGCCGTAATATAAACAAAAATAACAATAAATGCAGAGCTACTTAGCCAAGCAGCCACAGCTTCTTCGTCTTCTTCCTCCTATTATAGTTATAGTTGCAGGCATCGTGGTCTAAGTAGTGTACAAAATATGCCCACAGCCACTAGTATTTCATCCCCATGTAACCACTGCTGTTTTAGCTCGTTATTTTCACGCATCACTATTGACAAATTGATTTATATGTGTGGTTTAACGTCCCAAAACCACCATATGGTTATGAGAGACGCCGTGGTGGAGGTTTCCGGAAATTTCGACCACCTGGGGTTCTTTATCGTGCACCCAACTGTGAGCACACGGGCCTACAACATTTCCGCCTCCATCGGAAATGCAGCCGCCGCAGCCGGGGTTCGATTTCTCGACCTGCGGGTAACTCTTGACAAAGCCTAATTACATATTCCCAATAATTGATGAACAACTAGCATCTCTGCGACAGTTGCTATTGTAAGAGTTACTTTCATGAGCTTATATTTAAGAGAGCTGTAATCAGGCTTCCTTCGTCAAGCACTAGTGAACGCCAATTGATAAACGTGCAGTGGGAAACGATAACACACGTGAAGGTTTCACAAACTATTTGACTTAAAGATGAATGAGAGTACATGCAAGTAAAGGTGCTAAAAGACGCAAAAAGGATTTCAATGTAATGCGTACTCTAATTAACAGTCATTATTTGTTGTTGGGATACGAAAGAAGGTATTACGCTTTTATACACGAGGCTATCATTTCTTGTAAAAAGGGAATATGAATATAGTTAGTCTTCATTCGAACCCAGCACATTGCTTCGCTGAAACAATGAAACACATCCGCATTCGCTAAAATACCACACTTGCATGCGTTGAAGACAAGTTTTTACGTAGTTGTAGCGCTTATTGAGAACGTGTTTCGCTGTTTTGCTTTTGTCGCTGACTATGGTTGTTTCAGCAACTAATTATATTTTCGGAGAAGCACTCAATATTTCGTTGTGAATTCCAAATACAGATAACCACGAAGCAATTCGTCGTGTTGTGAGTACCTTTTATCCGTTCTAACATCGCAAATATTTTCTAATAGCCGAATGTGTTGAGTCGATCACTAACCTTCTACAGATAAAAACTGTCTGACTTTCAGCCATTTTATAAATTTCAAGCTAGAGAGGTCCACTGGACGTGTGCGGTGCAACAACGCCATTTTGCTGTTTGCATGAGGTGCTTAGCACAACGAGTAAGCTGCGAAAAATACAGAATATACACAGACACATTCCAACACTGGTTATGACAATTTGACACTACAAGAAATTGGCGACTTCTGATAGTGGCGCCATCTCTTGGTGGCAGCAACGCCAGCCTGCCATAAGTGAATGGGAAATCCGTGAGCAAAATCACATATCTTGAAAACAGCTGGTTATCCAAAGTGACTCCGAGTCACACACTATAGCAGAGACTCACTGGTACTTTTTGGTAAAGTTGCAGTACTACACTACGAAGCGTGTGATTTTCCAGCACAATTGACCACCCGTAGAAACTCATGGATCTTAAACACTTTGGAAAGTCATGCGGTTTAGTGCGACAGTGTGACCTTGCCAGACTGTTCAAATAGGGCTCTGCTTTTGCCATTAAGTTACGGCAGACTGTGATCGTGGCCAGCGAGAGATGGTACTGCAAGCAGGTGTCCAGGAATCCTGGCCATGTCTGCCTGCCTTTTAGGGGCGAAGCTCCTGTTTAGAAAAAGTTTATTCTTTCATAGGACGAAACAAACCTAAGAGACAAGCGTCTGTATAACAGGTACAATAACAAACAAAAGACAAAGCACAACATACACTACACATTTAAACTAAAGTGTCCAAGTCCGTAGTATGTCCATAGTCCGTTGTACTAATAACTGTACATATACTACGTAAATGCACTAATCACAATATGGACAATGTACATGATGATATATGTACAGAATTTACAAGACTTGGTGAAGATGTTCCTTATGGCGTGGCTTGTGCATCCCTCGTAGTACGCAACCACCAGTGGCACATACCCGAAATATCAGTCCTTACGATTTTGACCTCCAAGGTGGTTCCGGTGAGAGATTTCTTCTGTGCGTTGTTGAACAATAAAAGATAGTGCTCAATGCACACGTTAATGGCTGCTAAGGGAAAATGAGAGACAGGAGCATTCGGCCTTTAGGTAACGCGCACGCTGCGATCCCTATTAGCAGCTATTGGCAGGTACATTCAGCACAATCTGACAAGAAAGAGTTGCTACGTTATACTCGCTGGGTGTAACCTCCTTGGTTTTAGAAAGGTTTAGCGAGCGTTGGGCCGCATAGACATGAATACAGTGAAATAGTATATACCATGAACTCGAGGTGGTTAAAGGTGGGAAGTAAACCCGAAGCGCAAGCCGTAAGAAAGTGTGCATGTGCCACCTCCCGTTTAGTCCTTGAAATGTCCGCTGGATGGCGGTGCTTCTATTTGGAGAATATATGATGAAAAGGTGCGAGATGGCGGTACTTGGAGTGCTGAATAGATGGACGAACGGACACACAAACAAAGATGCATGGATGTACGCATGAACGGACGCAGGCGCGGATGCATGGACGAATGCAGGGACGGACGCACGAACAGACGCACGCACGGACGGGTGAATGGACGCATGGACGGTTACACAGACGTACGCAGGAACGGATGGAAGCAAGAACGAATGGACGGACGAATGCTTCGCCCCACTCCCCATCATTCACTTCGTGGATATGCTGCCATTTTTTCGGAAAGACCAAACTCTGCTTTAAAGTTGTTATTCGTTATTTACTATTATGCAATCATGCGGATCAACCCTACGATCAACCGATTTCATCCAATACTGACAATCATGCAGTACTAACCAGCATTCGCAAAATTGAATATGCTCGCCCTTAACGGACAGTCATATGCACAGGCGGGAAGATGGCGGCGTGAAGACATGATGAAAGCCGGCTAAACTGAGCCAGAGTCGGCATTTTTATACAACACACTTTATATATGGCATAGAAAATGACCTGAAGATTGAAATACATGCTTTCTTTTACCTATCAATCAATTCCTTCACAATTACTCGTATGGTGTGGGCGATAACTCAGCTATTATTAACCCTTAGTTACATTCATTTTCGGTCTCAGCGCTGGACGTACACACAGACGGCAACACAGGTATATTTTCCGAAGTTACCACCTAGAAAAAGAAAAAAAAACGTGCAGGTTTGCGTGCGACGCACAATACAATCACAGCGGAAGGTGGAAGAGTATAGCCTCACAAGATTTTTTTTAATCACTCTTGTGGCAACTACTGCACATGAGCTTGAATGGCACCTAGCGATACTAGGCCGTAAATCATGAGAAATTTTCATGTGATGTGGGAAGCACTCGCTATGCTATTGTTCATCAGTGTGCTACCAGCAACAAACATATTAGGCATTCTTTGGGCTTTGTTGAAGCTGTAGGTGATGATAACGTTCGAAAGTTATGGCTGAGCCTGCTGTGATGGGTTGAAAGTATTTAACGACCCACTCGCTACTCGATTGTCGTTATGTGACGCCTGGTAGCTACTTTATTGTTCTTAAGGGTACTATTGCACATGTTGGCGCATTTTTCACCCGCCTGCATAGGGTCTGTTTGCAAGAGTTTTAAGCGCAGACCTGGTTGCATGGTAGAAGACTGTGCTGCCGCGAAGAGTGCCGCGCTTCGAATATCATTGTATCTCTTAAGTTTATTTATTTATTTATTTACGTTTTTTTATTTCAGTGCGATAGTGATTAGTAACACCAGTGGGGGCAGCGGACAACTGCGGTGCTAGAATCCACCCTTCTTGTGGTCTCATAACACGTTTCACTGAAAAAGGGGTATATGTTTCACTGTATGAAAAAGCTCATCGTTGTAAAAGAAATTGATGCCAGGTGAATTTATTCGCATTCTTTTTTTAAAAACCATTACTATTTAAAACGACCAACAGCGACCTAAGATACATCTAGGTGATAAAGTGCCTAATCCCAAGCAATGACACTAATCGAATGCGCGCTTTGCGCCACAGAGTTTGAGCATATAAGGGCTGACGCTGTTTCTCCATGCTTACATGATTTCAATACTTACCAAAGCTGTGTATATCGTTCCCGCCACGCCGATTGCAATGTTGGAATATAGTAGTGGAACCGACAGCACTGAAAGTATGGAAAAATTCAAAGTTAGCACAGTGAAGTGCAGAGAGAATGCTCATATTTCGGGTTGTATTACGCGATCGTATTCACGCTGTATTGCACAGTTTGTCATTGTGTACGGGTGCGATGTACCAGCTCTGAGCACTGCTGACATGTTAAGATTTTATAATATATATATATATATATATATATATATATATATATATATATATATATAAGGGTGTGAGCTTTAACACGAACATTCTCCTCATATGCCTTGGCTACCGTTCGCAACCAACGCTCCTTCCGCACCTTCTCTGGCGTCTTGAATCCGAGAGGTCACGTGACGTTCCCATGATAAACCACTCTTCTGATTTTCGTATGTTGCTATTTCGCTTAATTGCACACTACATACTAGTGCCTCTCAGCCTGAAAAATTCGTACTTTGCTCGTAATAGTAAAATGTATTGCAAGCAATGAGCTTTGCGTTGCTTCATTACATACTCACTCTCACGCAAAGCTTAATGTATTCAGAAAACGGCCGCACAGCCCACTTGCACCGTTGATCTGTTTCATGAATTGCACAAACTTTCGTCACCAGCCTAGGTACGGAGCAGATTTGTTTTACAGCGAAAGCTGTTATGATATCACAACTCGGGTCTCACTAGCGCCATAGTTTTCCGCCGCCGCAACCGCCATCGGTGTCTGTAACCACATCGCCCACAAAAAAATGAAAACAAAACTAGCATTAATGACACTGTCGGTCTCGAAACAGGGCCCACTGATTGCCAGCCCAGTATTCTACCACTGAGTCACGCTGTTTTTTTTTTTGCTTTATTGCCTGTTTATAGCCGCGTACATCAAACCACAAGCAGGCCGGTGCTAGGGATAGGTTGGCAAACTTGCCTTAGGCAGGCTTGATGTCGGGAAATCAATCGTGTCAATATGACTTGTAAAGCGTTTTAAAACAGCGAAAGAACAAGCAGTCGTCCCTAAACCATAATAGCGTAACGAGTGGGTCGTCCAATGCTCCAACTCATTACAAAAGCTTGTTTTTGCTCAGCTATTAACTGTGTTGCATACCCACTGAGGCATAATTCATCATCGTCGTCAGCCACTGCATGAACGATTGGCACAAAATTCCTCGCAATAGTTTAGCGAATACCACGCTTCTCAGAAGAATGATGGAAAATAGCATAGCGAATGCCAGTCTATTATCCTTAAAATTTTATTATAAATGTTGTAGTGGGCATCAAGCAAGTGTGCTTGAAGCAGTTACCAAATGAGTGTTTAGAAAAGGCTCTAAAAGGCCGCTCTTCTAGCTTTCGCTGTGACTGTGCTGAGCTTTCCGCGTGGGCCTTGTTTAAAGTGTGTTCAGGCACGCTTTAAGCCGGAAAGAAGCGTATAACCAATAATCAGTACTCACTTGTAGCTAATCCAATTGCGGCGCTGTAAATTCCAACTGCGCCGAGTGTTTGCTGAAAATATAAAATTTTGTGTCTTCATGGCACTGGAGCAAACATGGAACTATATTGCGCGCAGAACTTCTACAATGTTCAAAGAGCTCACCTGCTAGCTGCAATGAATGTTAATATTTAAACCTAATAAAATTTGCTTGCTTTTTCCCTATCAGAACCATGATATTATTAGGACGCGCACAGCATTGAAGGGATCGAAAAATTTTGTTCATCTGGGGTTCTTTAACGAATGCTCAAATAGCGGTACATGTATGCCTTTTGTATTGCACCCGCAATTTTTTTATTACAGCACTGCCGGTCTGATCTTCAAACCTTAGGCAGGAGTGGGTACAATGAGTACAGGGTTACAATAAACACATATGAAGCATTGCGGCAACAATAACAGCAAAAGAAGAAGAGTACAACGAGCTCATACAAGCACAGCAGCAAGGTATTTAAATAACTAGTGAAAACATGAATGCGTAAACATATGAAAGAAAAAAAGCGTCAGGGTTCCTGTAAAACTATGTCAGAGCTATGTCCCATGGACTGAAGGGCCTGTAGATAGGATGATGGCGAAGGGCATTCCACCACAGCTGAAGGGAGGGAATTCCAATTGGTTGCAGTTCTCGGGAAAAAAAGAATACTGGAAAATGTTGGTGTGACTAGAGAACTCGCTTACTTTTTTATTATGAAGGGACCGAGTACGCCGCCGGTGGGAGTCTTCTAGGTATGTATCTTTTTTTATACCTAAGTGTCCATGATAAAGAAGGTAAAATAGTTTCATTCGTTCGTGGTATCGGCGATTTGCTAATTTTTCCAGCTCAGCCGTTTCTAGAAGAGATGTTACTCATGCCTCCCAGCTGTATTGATAAAAGATGAACCTAACTGATTGCCGCATGGATCCCAAACAGTAGCACAATATTTCATGAGTGGCCGAATAAATGTTTCATAGGCTAATATTTTAACTTCTGGGGAGGACTTACTCAAGCGCCTCCTTAAGTGTCCGAGTTTTTTCATTGCCTTTCTGTGTATGTAGTCAATGTGCTCATTCCATTTAAGATCGCGAGAAATGATAACTCCCAGATACTTATAGTTAGTTACTACTTCCCGAGGTTCATTATCAAAACAGTAAGAAAACGTTAAAGGGTGCTTTTTGCGACTAATTGTCATTGCAACAGTTTTCTTTTTGTTTATGGTCATTTGCCAGTCTGTGCACCATGTTTGAATTTGGTCCAAAGATTTATTTAATGTTATCTGGTCGTGGGGTGTGGCAATTTCACGGTATATAATACAATCATCAGCAAAGAGCCTTACTTTAACGGGTATGTTCCGAACGATGTTATTGATGTATACAAGAAAAAATAAAGGACCAAGAACAGAGCCCTGCGGGATACCCGAACGGACTGGATTGGCACGCGGAAGTTTCATTATCAATGGCCACGACTTGTCGTTTACATGAGAGGAAGGCTTCTATCCAAGCTAGTATTTTGGTGTTCTTGAGTATTGGTTTTAACTTCTATAATAGATTTCGATGTGAGACTCGGTCGAGTGCCTTTTCAAAGTCGAGAAATATAATGTCGGCCTGTTTATGTCTGTCTAGGGCTGCTGCTAAGTCGTGGACAGTTTCGATGAGCTGGCTGACTGTAGAGTAACCACGGCGAAAACCATGCTGGAAGGAACCAATTAAGCCTTTGTTTTCCAAGAAGCTGGATACATGTTTACATATTGGGATTCGATTGAATAATTTATGAATAGATTCATTGATTGATTGACTGATTGTATGCAGGGTTTCACGTCCCAAAACCATCATATGATAATTAACATGCGATATCGATGGCGATAACTAAATTAGCTGCTATTCTGCAAGACACCTTTATAACATATATTAAAAGCATCAGACACTTCCGAGACTAGTTGTCGGTACTACAACTTTACTGCTCTTAGTTTGAGAATAGCGTTGCATGCCTAAGCACTGCGCAAATGTTGCCGAAAAAGGTTCATAACAAAAATACTGGACTTACGCTGAGTACGAAGTAGACGACGCTTGCCGTGATTCCAACTTTGTTATCGAAACGCATTCGAAGGTACTTTATTATATGAAACAAAGAGAGCAACTGTTGGTGAACAAGTCCTGCATTACTTACACATCTATGCCTAGATATTTGAACAACGTATGGTACAACCGTAAACTGGACGTGACACTTTGGTAATTTCCGTGCAGTGCAATAAACCCTTTCAGCATACATCGAATGGAGTTGTGTTATACAGAGCTGCATTCAGTTTCCGTAATTGTGGAACATTTTTTTCGCAAAACTTAAGTATTCTCAGTTTCCACAAAATTTCCGCAAAGCTACGTGAAAGTTCAGAAACCCATATTATCGTAGCATCAGCTCTTGATAGCATATGCTATCTCAAAGTCACACTAAATTGTACTGCCAATTTAGCGCACAGACATGGATTAATGTTCGAGAATGTTCGTCAGAATAACACTATCGGCGAAAGCGCATAACGAATGCTTCTATTAAAACAAATGTACAAAGCGGACGTCCTAGTACGAGGACGATGACGTCACTCGTACTGCGAATACTTGTCAAAATGGCTGATTGGCGAGTTCATAAGCTTGTTCTTGCCTTCCCGCATTTAAAGGACGCACTCGTACTTAAAAGTATCGGAATACTTCTTTTGGAAGCACCCAACTATAAGAAGAAATTACCGGTTGAGGTTTAGAGGAACACTTCAGTGCGAACGAGGATGGTCGAGAAAGAATAGTTGAGAAACGCTGTGTGCATGTGATCGTCTCAAATGCTGTTTGTGATTTGTTCTGGTTTGCACTGTAAGTAGTCTCTTCAAGTATTTATCGTAAACAAATTGCAGCGCATCGTATGACGCCAATAAATACTTGTTTTTCGTTTATATATGGTTCTTGGGGAACTTATGTATTTCTGAAGTCAGCCTCAATACTGTCCAAATCCACTTTCCAGCCTTGACTATCTCCCAGCAACAGCACTTGATGGTTGCAGGCCTATAGAAAAAAGCCTTACAGACCTTTTTTTTTGTTGTTGCTGTAGCTTTTACCTGTGCAGCAGTTCATCATCATCATCATCATCATCATCATCATCAGCCTGACTACGTCCACTGCAGGACAAAGGCCTCTCCCATGTTCCGCCAGTTGACCCGGTCCCGTGCTTGCTGCTGCCAATTTATACCCGCAAACTTCTTAATATCATCTGCCCACCTAACCTTCTGTCTCCCCCTAACCCGCTTGTCTTCTCTGGGAATCCAGTTAGTTACCCTTAACGACCAGCGGTTATCCTGTCTACGTGCTACATGCCCGACCCATGTCCATTTCTTCTTCTTGATTTCAGCCATGATATCCTTAACCCCCGTTTGTCCCCTAATCCACTCTGCTCTCTTCTTGTCTCTTAAGGTTACACCTACGATTTTTCTTTCCATTGCTCACTGTGTCATCCTCAATTTAAGCAGTTACTTTCCCCTAAAAGTAACCACTCTTTACCGCTTCATGCTAGCGTCCCTTCCCTGTCAATTTCTAGGCGGCAGCACAATCTGTTAAAAGTCAGTCGCCATCACGTGGAACCTCAGGAAGCACGGCAATCACGGTGCGGAAGCAGATGTGTCACGTGGTATTTTTGTTTCATTTCACCGCCGCTTAAAGTAAATGAAAAAACACCATATATACCTGAATATAAAAAATCTAAATTTATTCATCAGAGGTTGTTCTAATCAGTCCACATCTTTCAGACTGGAAATTATTGCCCAACTTTGTTGCTTCCAAAGTTCGACCACTTACGTTACAAAATTCAGCAAATAAGAACAATGCAACAACCAGTCTGGCCCTCCAAAGTATTCAGCAAAGCACTTTTGATCGCGCACTCCTGAAGTGCGTTTGCATATTTTTAAACACTACGAAATGTCAGATAGGGTAACCTGTAGACTAGTTTGAAGATGTGGTTAAGTGAAGAGCTATCGACCTCCTATTATTAACGTTTAGTAGCTACAACAAATCAGCAATATTATACCATACAGAAATGCACATGAAAATGACCGCAGGGATAGACGTGGCTTTTCAGGAGCTTGTTAGTTCAGTCATGGTAGAAAACAGTTAAATACAACAAAAACCAAACAAGAGCACCGCATGATCAGTGCTAGTCTTGTTGCGTCTTTCTTGTCTTCATTGTATTGCCCTCTTTTTTGCCATGATAACGTGGGAACATGCTGAAGTTCATAGGAGTTTAAACTTATTTTGGTGTCGTGGAGATCAAAACCTGCAAATCAGTCATGTAGAAGCTCAAGCTTGTGGCCCTCAGAGACCTTAAACGAAGTTGCCGATAGAATGGCGTGTTTTAATATTACCTGAAATATTGACGCAACGCGAAGCCGATAGAGCAACGGAATCATCACAACCACCGCAAACGTGGTCGCAAATGCAGTTCCCGCCAGGATCCACAGCGCGTGGAAACCGTACGCGTAGTAGTGACCCACAAATCCCACCACGTTCATTCCATTTGCCACGGACGCCACGACGGAGACGGCCAGAGCAACAGATGGGAGGCTTTGTCCGCCCAGGAATGCTTCATAATCGGCGCCGGGGACATCCCCGTCGCTGGACGCCAGCTGAAACAACAAAAAGATGAAAATAGCTATAGTAACTTTTTTCTCATATCACCGACTATTGTGGCATATGACAAGAGATCTGGCCAGTACACCAACTGAGGTGGACAAGCTGCATGAGAAATGTAGACGTTTTCTCAATGTATGGGCATTTGGAAGAAAATGAAAAATTATCGCCCTAGAAATGAAAAATTGTCGCCCTAGTTCTTGTGTAGATTGTGGTGTAGTCGGTAATCCCGTGCTAAATCCTTCGGTAATACCACTCTTGTATAGGTTTTCGTGTATTTCCAAGCCCTACGATTAATTCTGCTGTACATGTGTGAGACCAGAATAAGAGCTTAGCACAAGCAATCTACAAAACCCTTATCGATCGCGTGGTTCAAGAGCAGGTGGAGCCCTCTCTTAGCGCCGCGGGTGTGGACAAGGTATTTAAGAAGAGTTGTTTGCAACTTTAGGTAAACGTTGCAATTATTTCAGGTTATTTTTGTAGTTTGTACTATCACAGGCATCGTTAGTTTTTCTCGCGCTGGTTTTCAGCCTTGCTAGCCACATTTCAGGCCTGTATTGACCACAGCGGGAGACTGAAAAATGATAAGGTGGATTTAAGATAGCCAGCCTCTAAAGTGCTGCGCACCAAGAAAGAAGCATAGAACAAATACACCAAATAAAAAGAACAGAAGAAAACAGAATGAGAGAGAAAGCTTGACTAATTAACATTGCGCTAAGTAAGATCTTGTTAATTGTGTTCTTGCTATAAAATCTGGCTAATACTTTGAGTCAGCCACAAGCTCTGCTGCTAGTTCAACCTCACACCCTTAGTGTAGGTTGCCTACATTTTTTTTTCGGCTAACCTCCCTGACCTTCTTTTCCTCTTCTCCTCCTTCTCTGCCTACATTTTTCGAGTGAAGTTTTGGACTCCTCCTAATGCAGACATAACGGCAACCCCGGAACTGCAGCCAGACCCACAGTGTTGTCGTACAACCAAGAGAAAGATTGCATACAACGAATTGCATGGCCTAAAGAAAGTCATTATTCCTAAAAAACAGTTATTATCTCATCTACTTTGGGAATTGAAGTGAAATGAAGTGAAGTCTATTTCCATTTCACACAAAATTGAAGCCATAGCAAAAGACTGGAATGGATGACGAAGGCCTCGGCTTCCTTGTACATCCTGACATCAGTAAACGCAAGCACATAATTGTAAAAATAGCTGCATTTGCTAGCGTAACACAATGCTCTGTTAAGCATGCAGTGGTAACAAGATAGAAACAGTTACACTAAACAAAAACTGGTACAATATACAAGTGTATACAAAGCACAAATTACACAAAGCACAAATTCACCACATTCATACTATATATCAGGTAATAGAGAAATGCTCTGAATATAACCAAGCACTATACATAGCCTACATAGATTACGAGAAGGCGTTTGATTCAGTAGAAATATCAGCAGTCAATCAGACACTGTGGAATCAGGGCGTCGATGAAGCATATATAAACATCCTTGAAGAAATCTACAGGAGATTAACTGCAACCATAGTGCTTCATACAGAAAGCTACAGAGTACCAATCAAGAAGGGTGTAAGGCAGGGGGATACAATCTTTCCAATGCTATTTACCGCGTGCTTACAGGAGGTTTTCATAGGCTTATAATGGGAACAGTTAGATATAAGAGTTAATGGAGAGTACCTTAGTAACCTGCGCTTCGCCGATGGCATTGCATTGCTGAATAACTCAGGGGGCAAATTGCAACTCATGATTACGGAGTTAAACAAGAAGAGCATAAAGATGGGTCTTAAAATTAATCTCCAGAAAACGAAAGTAATGTACAACAACCTCGGAAGAGAGCAGCGCTTTGAGATAGGTAATACCGCACTTCAAGTTGTAAAAGATTATGTCTACTTAGGGCAGGCAATGACCGCGGAGCCGAACCACGAGATTGAAATGACTAGAAGAATAAGAATGGGGTGGAGCATATTTGGCAAGCACTCTCATATTATGACAGGTAGATTGCCACTATCCCTCAAGAGGAAGGTATATAACAGCTGTATCCCGCCGGTACTTAGCTACGGAGCACAAACATGGAGACTTACAAAGAGGGTTCAGCTTAAATTGAGGACGACGCAGCGAGCAATGGAAAGAAATGGCAGGTGTAACCTTAAGAGACAAGAAGAGAGCAGAGTGGATTAGGGAAGAAACGGGGGTTAAGGATATAATAGTTGAAATCAAGAAGAGGGAATGTACATGGGCCGGGCATGTAGTGCGTAGACAGGATAACCGCTGGTCAATAATGGTAACTAACTGGATTCCTAGAGAAGGCAAGAGGGTTAGGGGGAGACAGAAGGTTAGGTGGGCAGATAAGATTAAGAAGTTTGCGGGTATAAATTGGCATCAGCAAGCACAGGACCAAGTTGACTGGCGGAACGTGGAAGAAGCCTTTGTCCTGCAGTGGACGTAGTCAGGCTGATGATGATGATGATTCCCCTTCCTACGTTCATTTCAATGATGACGGGAGTTCTCCAGTCCCGCGACTTTATGATATGTTATGACCCGACTACATGTGTCATAGGTAAAGCAAATCAAAATGGCCGTCGTGAATCCTGCATTCACAGGGTATGTGAGCGTTGAACATGCCTCGTTTTTTGTAGTCACGGTTTTTTCTATCTCTTCACCCTTTACCGCACACTTAGGTTGCACCAAAATAATTGATTGCCCAACATCGGCGAAAGCGTGTCTACCCACCGACTACTGGAAGCACACGTGTAAATCCCGTTGATTCAAACGTAAATTCATTGCAAGAAACAACAAGAAAAGGACGTGCGTTGTCACCGAAAATTTTATGGCTTAAATGGCACTTGTGCACATCGCGCTCCCGCTCCTATCCTATGTATATTATTTCCATATTTCAAAATAATTTGCGGTTACTATGGAGAGCATTGCGCAAATTAAACAATAGACAGAATAAGGTTGTGTGGAAGGAATACAGACACAGGTGGTATTGAAAAAATACACAGCACCGCGCACTAGAGTGTTTTTTTTTCTCGTTACTGGCTTCTGTATGAAGCACGCAGATCATATTGTTGTCGTCGTTGTTGTCATCGTCATCGTCGTCGTCGTCGTCATCGTCATCGTTGTTGTTGTTGTTGTTGTTGTTGTTGTTGTTGTTGTTGTTGTTGTTGTTGTTGTTGTTGTTGTTGTTGTTGTTGTTGTTGTTGTTGTTGTTGTTGTTGTTGTTGTTGTACCAACTCACATGGCTCGTACCCACTCAGGGGGACTGATCAAGAGTTGACGACCCAGCCGCGTTTCGCAGGATAAAATGAGGTTATTTTCCTTCCTTCCTTTTTTCTTTCTTCCCTTCCGTTTTTCCTTTGTTAACCTTTTCTGTGACTGACTTTCTATCACAAAGACAGCAGCTTAGATAAATAAAAAGGAGTGCAGTAAATGTTCTTTCACACAATTCAGGTCTGAAATTATAAACTTTTCTTTTAATAGAAGTAATGGAAAAGTATTACCATAAACTTCATAATAATTATTTATTTATTCAATAATAAATACACAAATCGCCATTTAAAGTCGAATTTATTTTGCTTCCTGAAGCTAAATGCAAATCACCTTAAAAGCATTTTAGTGGCTGAAGCCAAGCCCAAAAGTAAAGAATGTCCTCATTTATGAAGATCAGCCCAGATTAGCGAATGAGATAACAAGATGTCTTTTTCTTAGTAGAGTGTCTGCGCCATCATCTTCGTCTCCCTCATAGCCCGCACGTGACCATAACAAATGACAACCGACATAAAGATGCTCAAGACGAAAATTTTCTATAATAATAACGTGCTCGCAAAACAGTGTTACAATGAAAGCTAAATACGATAGCAACACTGGCAATATTATAGCAGAGAATGAAAAAGAGAGCTCACGCTAGTCTTAAAAGGAGCACATTCTTTATGCCTAGGAAAGAGAACAGTAGGAAACGCGCTTAGCCGCAGCATATATTCAAAGAACACTCGAGTTACCAAAACGTGCTTGCAAAGCAAGTGCTAAACTTGACGCGCCTGTCCTGTGTCCTTGTTCGTCTCGTGTATCGTCTTTTTGCGCTGCGTTTTGAACTATGAAGTTCAACCAACTCGCCCAGGCCTGTATGCTGTTGTTATTTCACATTGTGAATTGTCGAATATGTATAGCGTGCCTTGACGCACCTAGCCGAGACATTTCGCACTAATGTTAACATTCGTGAGTATAAGAATACCTTTTAGGATGGCGCCCCGCCGCGGTGGTCTAGTGGCTCAGGTACTCGGCTGCTGACCTGCAGATCGCGGATTCGAATCTCGGCTGCGGTGGCTGTATTTCCGAAGAAGGTGGAAATGTGTGCTCAGATTTGGGTGCACGTAAAGAACCCCAGGTGGTCGAAATTTCCGGAGCCCTCCACTACGGCGTCTCTCATAGTCATAGGGTGGTTTCGGGACATTAAACCCCACATATCGATCAATCAAATCAACTTTTTAGGTTGTCTCTTACCTTCTGCCGTCGCCGGGCAAATGAGAAGTATATGCCGACGATGTATCCCACAGCGGTCAGCACACCAAAGACTACGCAGTCGGCCGTGTCGAGGCTTTTTTCCGACGACATGGCACTGGCTCGTTGCCGTCCCGTTCTCTCTGCACATTGTAGTTCAAGGAGGACTGTCATTCACAGAATAGATGTAAAATATGGAGAGAAATGTGCGAATTTAGAAAAATATTATAATATTATCATTACTTTCATTATTATTTTATTATATTATTATTATTATTATTATTATTATTATTATTATTATTATTATTATTATTATTATTATTATTATTATTATTATTATTATTATTATTATTATTATTATTATTATTATTATTATTATTATTATACGATTTGGATATACAGAAAACGTGATGACACGGAGGAATAAGAGAGCGAATCAGGCACAACGCCTGCCTGCTTTTATGAGAAGGGGAGCGAAAGACATTAGGAGGAGAGAGATACGCAAAAAAAAAGTAATTACAAGACGTGAACAAAACAAGGGTCACAGAAAATGCCTACAAACATAGGGCCAGCCCCCTGTTTTCGAGGAAGTTAACATGGCTCAGTTTATTACCGAAAAACATGAAATACAATAACGAATACAGAAACAGACAGCAACGCGATGCCACGACTGTATGGGCGCTTATCCTATACTTTCTTTTATTATGACTGCGTCTTCCGTTAGTAGGCTCATGTGTTGTTCACCACAACACGTTTCTTTCTATAGAACTTGGCACTGCACTCTAAAAAAAGGAGTATGTGTGAGCGTTGCTGTTCATTGACAGTCCTGACTTTCCATGTATATGACTCCCTTTAGGGAGACAAATTAACTCTCTTGTGAGTAACACCGCTCACAGCAAAGAGCATAATGGCCCCCAAAAGAGAGTTGCCGTGGCTTACAGTCCTACACGTGGCAAGCCATAAATCTGAAAAAAGAGTCAAATAACTCTCTCTTTACGTTTTCGAGTGCGCATGTACTCGAACGAATTAGCCGAACAGCAGTAGCGGAAAAAAGCCCACTTAAAGAGGGATGCCGACAGCAACACGTGTTACACGGCGTGTGCACTTACATTATGATGTAAGTGCCTCTAGGTCTGCACATCTCAAAAATTTTTCTGTAGTCTTATACGCTACCAAGCTGCACCGACAAGCTGCGGCCGACTAAAAAAGGTATGAGGGTCTCTTTTTGAGCCCTTTATTATTATTCGCTGTCGGCTGGTGGAGCTCTCATGAAATAAACAGATTAAACTTTGCACCTGACTGCCGCGACTTCCCGGAAATTCAGAAGACACGCTACAAAAAGCTTAAGTTAGTTACACGCACCAAGATATGTTTTCCACACAATAGAGTTTATTTTTTCTCCTCTTGTCTGCGGGTTCATGTGTTGATCGCAAACGCGTCAATTGCGCTCGGCTCTTATCAGTGTATAGCTTCCTCGTAATAACAGGCTTTAGATAATTTGGAGCGAAAAGCGCTTCCTTGAGGGCAATAAGCAGAGACCGTATTCTTTTACCCAGGCTGCACGTGCGTCAGGCAGGAAACAACGGAATGACTTTCACCGATAGCGATGAATGAGTTGCGTTTTTCAAGAGGTGGAGAAGGCATACTCGGGCAGAAATACATTCAGATAATGCTGTTACTAAGTGTGAACGCTGTTACCAAGTGCTCGCACTATCGTTCCTAGACACGATGAACTTAGGCAGGCATGACCTAGCACCGATGGCACAGTGGGGCTTGAACCCGGGTCCACTGGGTGCCAGCCCAGTATTCTACCACTGAGCTACACCGGTTTTTTTTCTCTTTATTGCCTTTTTGACTCCAGGTTAAGATAATCTGACAATCACCATTAAACGTGTTTCATGTGTGATAACGCATGAAAGAAAGATATTACATCTTCAACACAGTAGGTAGTCTTATACACATTTCGCACTTTTATAACAGCTTCCACGAAACACTCATTAACTGATAAAACTCTTACATCACAGTGTCCGTACAATAGCATACTACGCCAAACCGACTGAAGACCAAGTAAAAATATAACATCCAAATTTTTCACAGAACTATCACAAGGCAAAAAACGAATTTCATATGAAGTAAGAGGTAAATCTTTTTTTTAAAGTCCTCTGTAAAATGTCCCAAAAGAAAATAGCTTTCTTACAATCAATAAACACATGTTCAATAGTCTCAGGTTTGTTACACAGGAGACAGTTGCTTCCCCATGGTACATATATCCGTCTCTCTTCAAGCCACGTTTTTACTGGCAAGGTTCTCGTATGAAGTTTAAAAAAGAAGGTTTTAACATTGGGTGGTGTACACATGTTTTTTAACTCGCTTTAGTACGTCATGTCCAAATGATTTTTCATACTTTGAACGGTAAGGGGGCACAGGAAATACATTCTGTATTAAGTCTTTCATAAGGCGCTTTCTTTTCGCATTAGTTAGGTAATCTATCGAAAACCTTGCCCTTAAGAAGCGATATGAAAACACAACTTCGCGCAAGAACGGTGACAAGGTGTGTCGTTCTCCCCTTTCTGAAGATTGAAGATACAAAGAAATCAGGCATGTGGTGTAAGAGCGTTGTTTGAAATAAACACCATGAAAAAGAGTCTCTCTGGTCTCTTATTAGCAGGAAACGTGATATTACTTGGTTAATAAAAAGATGACACAAAGATAGCCCTCCTTGCTTACCTCGCCGAAACAAGTTCGTTCTAGATGTTCGCTCCCATGTAGAGCTCCAGATGAACGTGGGGAATATCCTGTGGATTTTATGAATGCTTTTACGTGTAAAACTAAGTACTTGCAAGAGGTACATAATTTTACCAGCCAGAAAGACGTTACATACAGCTGACCGAGAGAAAATTGATAAGTCACGACCGCCCCATTCCTTCGGCTGTCGCGCGCAGTTCTTCAGCCTTTTCAATCCAAAACGCTTAACTGTCTTGATACCTGTCCAATGGTACCCCTAGGTAACGATTAGGTATCGTGAGCCACTGAATTTTGTGGAGAAAACTGGGCGTGAGGTCCCAATTACCATGACGTAAACCAATGCTTTTCTCTTTGTTCATTAAACTTCCACTCGTTTCACAAAACCTTTGAGTGATTTTTAATAACGAAGTGACACTCTCTCTATCAACTGCAAAAAAGGCAATATCGTCGGCGTATACCACAACACGCACTTCACATGACTGCAACCTGAAACCATTAATCCCTGCATGGTGAATCACTTTCTGACACAATGGTTCCAAAAATCGAGCGAAGAGCAAAGGACTTAAACGACACCCCTGGCGCACGGAGGAAAGTACTTGTATGCGCTGTGAGAGTTCTCCATTTACAATTAAATTTGTGGTTGAACTTTTGTATGCCAATCTAATACCTTTACATATGATCGCACCAAGACCAACGTAATCAGCTAGCATGAAGAGTATATTGTGTGGAACCATGTCGAAAGCCTTGGCTATATCAATTTGTAACATGGCTACTTTCAGAAGCGCACCGTCACAGTACTTCAAAATGCTCCTGGCGACATGAATATTCGTGAATATGCTCCTACGCTTGATGGCACAAGTCTTATGTGGCCTGACCATTTTGTATATAACTCTTTGCAACCTCCTAGCCATAACTTTCATAAACACCTTATAATGTACGTTTGTTAGCGTGATAGGCCTGTATCCTGTCACTTTGCGTAAAACATGTTGCTCTTTCCCTTTAGCAATCAGTACAGTGCGCGCCCGATTAAACGATGGAGGCAGAGTTCCGCGATCTAAAGACTCTGAAAAAACCTCATGCAATGCGGCGGTCCTATTCTCTTTGAACGCCTTGTAAAAGGGGGAATTAATGCCATATGAACCAGGTGATTTTCCGATGCCAAGATCATCGATAGCCTTCTCAATTTCCCCTATACTAATAGACATTTCCAATAAATTCGTGTCAGCATAAAGTGTCGGCATTTCTATCAAGAACGCATCTACAAAACACGGCTCCTTTGGTTCGCGATAAGCAAACAAGTCTTGATAGTAGCTTTCAAAAGCTTTTATGACATCTTTATGTTCTCTCAATATTTTACCATTCAATTCTATCCCTAGTATATCGTGAGCTCGCGCATATGTCTTTTCATCTGACAAGATTCGCTTTGTCGGGGCTTCCCACTAGGTATCTCTCAGCTCTTGCTCGTATAACTGCTCCTTTATGTTCATCCTTTTCAAGACATTCAATTTTGTTTTTGACAACCTTCAGTTGATGTGTAAATAAGCCCGGGTTTTCTGCTTCAATTTTCACTAATTTATTTAGCCCCGCCTATAGCTCGCGTTCCTGTTTTCGAGCTTGATATTGCATGTAACAACCGCACTCTATTGCTTTCATTCACGAGCACACCGGTGCTTGTGACTTGTTGTCAAACTTGCCTTAGGCAGGCTTCATGTCGGGAAAGCAATCGCGTTAATACGACTTACAAAGCGTTTTACAACAGCGAAAGAACAATCAGTCGTCACACAATACGAATAGCGTAACGAGTGGGCCGCCCAATGCTCCAACCCATTACAAACTCTTGTTCGTGTTTCCCTATTACCTGTGGCACATACACACTTCAGCCTTAATTCCTCATCGTCGTCAGCCACTGCATGGACAATTGGCACTAAATTCTTTGCAAGTGTTTAGCGGATTCCACGCTTCTCTAAAGAATTACGAACAATAGCATGTTGAATGCTGGTCTACTACCCAAAAGCTTCTTAATAATGCCCTAGTGGGTACCAAGCAAGTGTGCTTGCAGTAGTTACCCATTGAGTGTTTTGAAAAGGCTCTGAAAGGCCGCTCTTCTAGCTTTCACTGTGACTGTGTTGCGCCTACCGCGCAGGCCTGGCGGTATTTTTCATCAGCTGGGTATTGGCAGCAAAAATTTCATAGTATTCATTCTAAGGTGTGAGAAATGTTCAGTTTGATTAAGCCTAGAATGTTATCGTTTTTGAGAATCCAAGTCATTCTTGTATGCGTTTACTATCTATGTGTGAATGTAAACTGCTCAAGGCGCGTGAAAAACGTCTCCGGTGTAGGGATCACTGAGTTGTGCGTGTTTGATAACAAATCTTATCAATACGCAACATATCACATTTTATCAGACCCGTCCCACAAATTACGTTCTCGATAAAGCTCGAAAACAAATAGGAGGGAGGAGGAAAAAGATTCGCCCCGAAGCGCAGTGCTACGCTGCAAATGTCTTCGAAACACGATAGCCTTCTGGTAGCCGTCTTTTTTGTGCATAGGATGGAAATTTTAGTGCTCCGTAAAAACCCTATGGTCTTTCAAGTCACGCATTCATGTAGTTTCTAGTAAAGGAACACACCACCTAATACTGACGTAGTGATGTTACGTTTCATATATGCGTAATATATGCTCGTTGGTCGACAATTTTAACAACTATGAATGCAGCCACCAGTTAAGTATAGCTGGGTGTTCAGCAAGTGCTTAAACTTGGCCGGGTGACTGAATAGTGCGAGAGACACATAGACAGACCAAAATTTCATGTGCTCAAGTATCCCAAGTGATATTGACGTTTGTGACAATAACTTTTTCTAAACAAAGACAATATCGTCTTTAAGAACAGAAAGGGAAATGATAGGATGGGAGATCGCAAAATGTTCCGTTCGCCTATTGTACACATGATATTACAAAAATGGAATGAAACAATTAGGGAGGGAACAGGAATAGCAACTAATATATTTTAATATGCCTAAGTGTTCTAAATTTCTTTCCTATGCCTTTTCCCAGTCGCATTTCGAAGCAATACTATAGCAACAATACTTCGCGTTTAAAGGGACACTAAAGTCAAATAACAATTTACTTCACAGTGAAGGCTCAACGTATGACAACATCAAAAACGACAATATTATCAACAGTGTCCTACATACCGAGAAGTTGAGGTAAATGTACAAAAACACATGCCCCGCAGTAGTACATTCTCAAAATGATCCTGATGACATCAGACGAACCGCCTACAATTAATCACTAGTAATCGATTTAGCTGCACTAGATAAAGAACCTTCCATGCATTAAGAGACGCAAAAAAATGCTGCCTGTTCATTTCTGTTTGATTCATGAAAAAAAAAAGAACCGCCGGACGTTGCTATGGGGACTGGCACGAGTGGTTTGAAAATTCAATTATTACGTAGTTACACTGGACAGTTCGTGCCATCTAGCGGGGCAAAGTTTATTCTAAGAACGTCTGCAATCTCAAAGCCAATAGTGGGAAGTCGGTCAATGGTCGTTGTTGCTGCTGTGGCTCCCGCTGCTTTCGGTCTGCTGCTACTAGCGCTGTAAAGCCGGGCCACGTCATGCACGGCAACAGTGACGTGAGTTGGTCTGGTTGGTCCGCATCTTGAGGCGGGTAATTGAGGTGCACTTAACCCAATGTTGAACACTAAAATGGGATTTTATTTCAAAATAGGCCCTTGCATGGTACAAAAGCAACACTGCGGGGTTTTTGGACCGCTATTTCAACAATCAATGTCGACTTAATACTTGCCTTTAGTGGCCCTGTAACGTATAAAAACCACGATATGCTGAGAGACACCTTACTGGAGCGTTCCGCAAATTTAGACCACCTGGGGTTCTTAAACGCGCACGTAAATCTAACCCCCGTATTCTAGAACGTCCTTTAACTCAACGCTTCACCTTTACTTGAGAAAGCCGATGGAAGCACTCTCTCTAGGCACGGCAAGTCACTGCAGATCAGCGATAATGTGGTGCGATTCTCGAGCTGTGCAGCGTCAATTTCAGCCGAGCAGCGGCGCAGTGCTCAACTCTGTCAAGTGAAGGGTGGTAGTTGAGTCGAGGATCGTTTGTGAATACGGGGGTAAATACATTGGCCTCAAGCATTCTCGCTTCTATTGAAAATGCAGCCGCCGTGGCCAGGATAGGCTCCTGCGAACCTTTGCGTCATCAGTCGAGCCCCATTAGAGGGCCAGTCAACAGGCTCGGACATTTTTTACACACCCCAAACGAGCTCCGCATCTTTCCTACGCGTGACCAACCTCCGTCCACGCATAGTGACGTCAACTTGGCGATCAGTGACGTGAAGCTGCACGCTGCCAGTCGATTGGTCTAAACCAGGTCTCCACAACGAGTAAAGAAGCCAACATCACTAATGAAATGAAGTTGAAGTCCCTGCCACTAGAACGATGTTGGTCAGGTGTACGAAAGATGGACGAGATTGTTTGGAGTGGGTAAAAAAAGTTGGAGCCTGTTGACTGGCCCTTTGAGGACTAGATCCCGCCGCGGTGGTCTAGTGGCTAAGGTACTCGGCTGCTAACCCGCAGGTCACGGGTTCGAATCCCGGCTGCGGCGGGTGCATTGACGATGGAGGCGGAAATGTTGCAGGCCCATGTGCTTAGATTTCGGTGCACGTTAAGGCACCCCAGGTGGCCGAAATTTCCGGAGCCCTCCACTACGGCGTCTCTCATAACCATATGGTGGTTTTGGGACGTTAAACCCCACATATCAATCAATGAATTATTTGAGGACTAGATCACTGTGGCAGATGTAGAAGCACTGGAAACAGAAGAACTGCTATTTTTGTGGAATCACGAAATTCGCAAGTAGCTTTTAGGTGCCTGGTGTTCAGGACTGATCACGCGGTACACGCGATGAAGACGGTCATTGTATGATTAGGGCTTCGTACTTCCACAGTTTCCGTTCCTTATGATTGGGAGGGGTCTTTAAGATTGTTTTTATTTTTTTAGGGGGCGAGGAGAGTAAATTCGGTGGTTATCGTTGTTCAGTTCTCGTAAATTTTCGATTCTTTAGAACTTGTTGCTTGTTTTGCACAAAAAGTTGTCGCAGTGTCGTAAATTTTATTTGCAATGATACTGCTTTGAATCACTGCCAAAAACCCCGCATTCCCGTTTTTTTCGCGTTTCTGACTTGTTCAATTGCCCTGTTGGTGAGGCTTTTGATGTACAATGCTGTCAACTTGCCAAAGTGAACTTTGGGGAGGAGGAGGAGGCAGCCAATCCGCCTCTCAGCTTTCTCTCTCGTCCTCCCTCACACTTCTGAAGAAATTAAAAGAACTGTTATTATTATTATTCTCAATATACTAAAATTTTAAATTAATATACACCTTGTCCCACCGCGGTGGTCTAGTGGCTAAGGTACTCGCCTGCTGACCCGCAAATCGCCGGATCGAATCCGGCTTCGGCGGCTGCATTTCCAGGTGGAGGCGGAAATGTTGTAGACCTGTGTGCTCAGATTTGGGTGCACGTTAAAGAACCCCAGGTGGTCGAAGTTTTCGGAGCCCTTCACTACGGCATCTCTCATAATCATATCGTGGTTTTGAGGACTATAAACACCACAAATCAAATCAATCAATCAATCAATTTATAACTGAACATGAAAACGTGTGTACACACTACACGTTTTTAAATGCCTGAGAGATTTCAATTTGAAATCTCATACACATACAAGCACAAACAAAGGAACAAAAACACCTGCATTTGTTGGTGATATAATAAAAGCTTGGTATATTAGACGCAAGCATACGCCACGAGGTTGTTGCCGCTGGTGGAGGTGCGCTCTTTTCAATGGGCAATTCTCAGCTTTGAAAATGCTCTCTGAAAACTGGAGCTGATCGGATAAATCCAATTTTTCAAAAGTACTACCGGTATTTTCTTCATACTTATTCGAAAACAGGGAGCGCTACTAATAATATTCATTCTTCCTTCTCTTTTGACCTATATCTTTCCAGCATTACGTGAGCACAGCTGAAGAAACACTAGTGCGTGTTATATTCCTTTCGGTCAGTCCTGGTTTGCCAAGTATCTGACTGTCTTTGAAGAGACATGTGAACTCGCTTTGGAGATTGTTATATTCTGTTTGGAGAGTTCTTGAACTTCAAAAAAGTTTAACGTGTCTCTTTCAAGGGAGTCTTACTCATCAGATGTTGGTATTCACACAATAAAGCATCGATAACTTTTATTCTTTTTTCTGAGAGTTGCACAATTGGTAGCCGAATATCGACCTTTTCACTGTAGGCTCCCTGGTCGCCACCACAGTTCTCTCTGAGCTGTCGCTATGATGCGTGAGCTCCCAAAAATGCTCTGCCGGGGTTGTAACGTCACATTTTGTATTCCTGTGGAACAGCCTTGAAAGAAAGAAATCCTCCTCTCCCTAAGAAAGTTCTATAAATGCTTCATGCGTTGTCTTGCGGTCTGAGAACGCATCAAGCGCTTTTCGCGTACATCTTCAGAGCTAAATTGGAAGGCGTCATCGGTGCGCCGAAAGACCCCGCTGCTTTGTTTCACCCCCAATTTGTGGCGCGAAAGCCAACGCGGCCGTTTTGTAGAGTGCAAGCTCATGGGCAATTGGCGTAAATGGTATAGCGGCTCGACTGTGCTAAAACCACAACCTTGACATGAATCAGTTTATTGACAAAAGCATATTGCACGCCACGTGCAAAGGCGCCGTGGAAAACTCTCTTTCGCGTGCACGCCCCTGCCCCCTAACACACACACACATACTGAATGGCAATCGCCTCGTGCAGACTGATCAACATTATTGTTGTTGACACTGTACTCAGCCGTAGTAGCTATTTCTTTCTCTAATTCGTTTGGCATCATATTATTGTTCGGCATCATATTTATCATGGAATTTGAAAAGAACGGGCTGGAAATCTTTACATTGAATTTGAAAGGACGGGGCTGGAAATCTTACTATTCACGACAGGTTGCCAACCGATTTGACTATGGTTTAAAATTAGTCCGCAACAGTGAAGTGCATGTATTTTGTCCAGTTGAACGCTTTTCCCGCCACATGAAATTTTCTACACTGTCGACAAAACCTACAAATGGTGCTTCGACATTGTTTCCTTTACTAATACGTTTTTCATCTTCGATACGTCCAATAGAGCTGTAGATGTTAACTACTGTCCCATTAAAAAGAATGCTTCGATTCTGCAGCACCATATTCACTCGATGTATTGCGGTGATGTAAATTTCTGTAGCTGTACCGCAGGCCAGCCTAGGACACGATGAATCTGAGAACATCTTGTACATGAAAAGATTGTACTTGACCTTTAACTTGCCTAAGCTGTGCTCAACTAGTGATTTGAAGGCCACATTTCGCAATGAAGGCTTCAAGTTCACCTACTTAGGCCTTGACACGTTTAGGAACTCCAATTGGTGGAAATTTCTGAAGCCCTGCCCAAAAGCATTCCTCAACAATACACAGCGGTTTTCGGGCAGACTGCAAAAGGTAATAATAATATTATTATTATTAGGAATATAAATACTGTTTTAAATATTATAATCGCATTTCAAGTCCGAGGTTTCTTATGTATGCGAAAGATCATAGAGACTATAGACATACATTACCCAGCCACGGCTGTGACTGAGTCGTTACGGGTGTCGACTGCTGAATCAAAGACGAAGCTGGTTCGATCCCGATGGTGCTGGTCGTGTTTAGACGGAGGCTAAGTACTAAATAAAAGCCATTGTAACACACGGTGCCAGTGCTTTCCCCTTGTGCGCAATGAACATGCTACCTTGTCCCTCTTGCTCTAAGCAGTCTTATTTCGGTCTCATCTCATGTACCTGTATTCGTTTGTGTGTGTGTATGTGTTTGTGTATGAGTGTGTGTGTGTGTGTGTGCGTCCTTAGTGTTCGAGCAGTGTGTTCCAGATAATGACTACGCACAACAGTAAGCCCTTATTTTGGCTCTTATAGCACGTTAACCTGCCCCGCATGCTTCAAAATACCCGAAGTTGTACTTCATAGCCTGAGTCGCTTTGCAACGTCAAAATTAAGAAACAGACAAATAAGCATTGTAAGTGCCTCGGCTGCGAGAAAGACTGTTGGTTCCACACTTCACCATGACCTAAAATACAGGTCAGCATCTCAGCTGGTCGGCAAAGATGAGGTACTGCAATCACTTTTAAAGTAAGACAATACACTCTATGCATAGCACAGATGCGTCTGCCTTGCTCAGTTAAGAATAAATGTGGATAATTCATGTGGAGTGATGTATTTAACGCGATATCTGATCGTGTAGCAGAAAAGAATTGGTGTCGGGGCAAGTGGTATTGATTCTGAGCGAAAAACTTGTGTTTTCCCTGAGAAACAGAGGCCGAAGCATGCAAGAAATGATATTCAGGTTTCCACTGGGACTCAGATTTATGTATTCGGCATGGCTGCTAAGTATACCACAAAACCACACGGGTGTTCGAAATAGGTTCATGAAAAGACTTCTACAGTCCTAACGTTGAACAACAAGCCATATTACTAGAGGCAATTTTCCGTGCCAGAAGAGTAATACCGCACCAGGCGTAACTCCATGATACCTGCGTACAAGAGTTGGTGCTAAAACAGGCCAACTCTTCACAAAGGATTCAGCTGTAATTCGTCATCGCCAGACGCAGTATCAATCGAGTGTGCAGCTATGTAAATGTGCGGATTGCCTTGCGCGGCAAATTCCAGTCGGCCAACTGAATCCCTCTAAACACACTGAAAGTGCCCTCGTCTGTGTTGGCGTGTTTCAGGGGATGAACAGGTGCACAAGGACTGCCAATCAGTTGTAGAGGCAGTTTGCTTTTGTGAAAAGCAGAGAGGGTGCAGTACGACAAATATTGTGTCAGGTTTAAGTTCCACGTTTTCCACAACTAGGAAAACCCAGTCAATCACTGGGTGCACGGTTTGCCCATCACCACAGTCCACGTAGGTGGGTTGTTCGTTTTTTTCTTCAGCCGACGAACGCAGTGGCTAAGGTAGCAACTTTGTGTAGTTTGAAACCAGTATTGTCAGCTCTATTGGTGCCGTTATAAAAGGGAGCAACAATGCTGGCTACTAAGAGTACGCAGATACATCCGCTAGATGCGTTGTTGCACAAACGTACTATGTAGGCAAAGAGAGCGATAGAGATATAAAGAGAGTGAGTGCTCTCCTACATAAAAATTAGAGTAATGGGGAACGTACGATTCACAAAGTTTACGCGGTAGACAGAGGTGTTCACAAACTCAGGCATAAGTTTACTTACAAATGCAGTGCTCCACTACTCGAAAGTCAACGTAGCAGCTCCGTATCGATCCACCTTAAAGCGCCATGGCATTGCCCTGTATGCCTATAGAGTACCTCTCGCAGTCCGAGCCTGGCAGAAATGTGCAATGCAGCAAGCATCTGCGACCTTTGTCAACAGCACTGATCACGCATGTGCGCGGCACCTACCGAAGCTTGTGTGCACGTGATACCTCTCAAAAAGATGTCAGTCACACTTCTACGCGCTGTAAATGATGTTGGCAGTGACGTCGATAAAGATCGTTAGAGTGCATTTTAGGCACTACACACTGCTATGCACATGGGCACATGAATTGCCGTATTTTGCTAATGACATACGTTATTCGCGAAAGCAGCTGCCTATATGAAAGTGCAACTTTTTTTTTTGTCACACTAGGCCTGAAACTCTGACGTGGCAGCTCAACACATAAAGTGTCAAGTTGATAAGCCCCGGGGTACGGGATCGATTTCTTTCCAAGGTGGCTGTATTTATGATTGAGTGAATTGCAAAAAAGTAACACCTCTGTGCTTAGATTTAAGGCAAAGAACTCCACGTGTTCCCTAGTTAATCTGGGATTCCTCAGTGTGGAGAGCCTCATAATCACGTCGTGGTTTTCGCACGTAAAACTCCTCCAACATGCAGCTTGCTTCAAACAACATATTATCGCTTACTTCGCCTTATAAAACAAATGCGCGAAGTTCACACTAAGTCGTGCGTAGCTTGGTAGTGCCAGAAATGTAAGTATTCGTTTTTACTAAGCTTTACATAATGTCGAGATTTTCACGCGCCAATCTCTGTCTCGCCCCTCTCTAGTGCTTTCTTGTCGAGCTTTGTCAGAATCGGCTCGTAGACACCTTTTTTTTTTGTGGCTGCTTCCTCGGCTAAGTAGGCTGAATTGGTCAGTCGTTGCTGTTACCACTACTGTCTACCGACATATATAGCTTCTAGATGCGCTGTTTTGAGCCTCGGATACGCACTTTTGAATCCCCATGTCTGTCTAGGCACAACCAGGCGCAGTCAGGTACTCTGTGTACTGTAGAGTCGAGGTCACACTCGATCACTCTTGCAGGTAATGAAGATCGTAAGTTCTTTGGTTTTCATGATGAATTTCTAGCAACGCTGCCAAGTAGAACCATCTCATCGAGTGGACGCAGTTCAGGCCGTGCGCATGCGCCGACTGGCCAGGTGGTAGGATGTTCTGTTGCAGAACGAAACAGTGCGAGGCACACGTGATGTCTCCTTCATTGGCTTAGCGGTAGCTGCTGCCATTTATGAGCGTACACGGCTTGGCGAGGTTATTGCAAATGTTCCTCAGCTTCAGTGCGGGTGGTTCACGGGCAACATGATACGAGGTTCCGGGGTCACGAAATTAACGCAGACCTTCACTGTTAAAGCAACCTACATATTCCCGGCTGCCTAAACTTTGAAACTATTCCAACTATTTCATAGAAGGTTACTTGCTTTTAAATCACAAGAAAACCTATTTTTATGATAATGCACCTTTATCGCACCTTAGAGTCCTTTAGCAAGAAATGACATTACCACAAGTTGCCTTATGTGCGCCCTTATGCTCCAAGTAATTTACTTAAGGTAAACGTATTGTCACGTGGTCATGATGGTGAGAAATGTAGGACACAATGGGACATAGATTGGAACGTTAATTGTGCAGATTGGTGCTCAGCGATAAAAGTAACCCTCAAAGCGGGACAACAGTGACGATCACAATCGACGGTCATCCATAAAACTGATCAGGTGGTATAAGGCGCTTCGGCTTTTCTACGTGCGGCATCGAATATTCTAGCATTGCCATAGTTGGTGTTTTTGTTCTTTCTCGATTAGGGCGGGGTTAATTGCGTTACACGCGCAAATTTACTAGAACAGTAAACGTAATCGTACAGTTTGCACGCATTCCGACGTGGCCTGCGCAGGGCGGGGGTTACACGCGTGACGGGCCATCGAAAGAAAGTACACAAAAGGAAGCGCGTGTGGCTGTATTTATTGGTCTCTCATTAACGAAACACATCGTGAAGCTATATCAAGGGGTCTATACATTTATTCTTAATACTAGTACTAATAATATTACTATTATTATTACTAATATGTCAGGCTTTACGTTCCTAAAGGACGACGTAATTATATGAGATCTTGTAGGGGTGGACAACAAAAATTTCGACCATCTGGTGTTTTTTAACGTCCTCTGACATTGCGCAGTACATGGCGCAGGCTTCTACCCTATTGGCTCCATTGAAACGCAACTGCCACGACCGGAATCGAACCCGCGACCTTCGGGTCAGCAGCCGAGCATTCTGAAGCCACTGATCCACCGGGGTGGATGAGGTGCATATCTAAATATAAATGCGCTACAGCTTACTGGCATTGACCAATGCAAGCAAAACAAGCCTACGAACGTTACATAGTGTTAAGTCTCAGGCACTCCGGTTTTGCCTCGGCTTTCCTCGTAGTGCGTCGACAATGGTTACTATAGCAATCGCCGGTGACCACCTCATCACGACACATATAGACGTTGACGCACTCACGACACATATAAGGCATATTGCTCGGACACCCTGCCACCACCTAGCCTCTTTACCAGCAGACAGACCAAGTTCGTCGTTTTGCCAAACGGTAAGCACATATGGTGACTCTTCGCCAACATGCTTCACACCCACAGCCAGGCCTTCGACTCCTGCTTGGTGCCTGACTCAGGCTAACATCAGGGTAACTATACCTGGCATCCAGAAAAAAGCAGATATGTCGTCACCTGCTCCTAGGCAGCTTGGTCTACTCTTGTTATACGAGACGTATCAAGGCTGTATACACGTATACACCGACGGCTCTGTTTTACAACAGAGTTTAACGGCATCATTTGTTATATCAATAAAAGACACGACAAGAAAGTTCAAGACCTCCCACTTTACGACATCAACGGGAGCTCTCCGTGCCGCATTGCAATTCATCGGCAATCAACAGCCACAAAATGGGCAATTTTCAGTGACTCAAAGGTGGTTCATGATGATACGGGGCGCGAAACAAACGACACACAACAGAGACGAAGTGTCGTTTGTTTCGCGCCCCGTATCATCATGAACCAGCACCAACTCGCCCAACTTTTCACTTTACTGTTTACTCAAAGGTGGCACTGCAATCCATTCTATCACCTTTACGCCACGGCCCGTACGAACAGCTGATATTCCAGATTGCAGAAAATACTCATCATTTCATTGAGAAAGGGCATGAAATGGCCTTTTAATGGCTTCCAAGTCATTGTTGAATAATTGGCAATGAACGGGCCGATCAAGCTGCCCATTCTGCTCATACTCAAAGCGATCAAATATCGATTCCGCTCTCCAGAGCTGACACTGCACGGAAACTCCGCATGCTTGCTTGCAAGCAGACCACGTCGCAATAGAACGAGTCACATCTCACCCATGCACAGAGTTGGGTCTAAGGTACACCCAACTCTGTGTTCGAATTCCTCCGGAATTACGCCGACGAGACGCTACTATGCTGCGCAGATTGCGGTCAGGCGTCGCATTTACCAATCCGTACTTGTTCCGCATAGGAATGGCTGACGCTGCTGCATGCGACCATTGCGGCAGTGACGAAACAACTTGGCACATTCTGTGTTAATGCCCACAATACTGCTCGCGGAGACAGTCACTCTGCAATGCAGTAGACGTACTAGACAACCGGACTCTTTCGGAAGAAAGAATCCTGCGCTACCGACAGGACTTTATGTCGCAGAAGAAGGATGTGAAGGCGCTCCTGCGCTTCTTGCGTTCAACTGGCCTGCCAAACGACTGTGACCGGAACTCCCTGAATGTGTACGCATGTGAATTTTTTCTAATTTATTTTATATCTCTCTATTTCTAAGCAGCCACAGATCGGGTATCCTTTGGCCCCAGGGCAGCCCGGCTGACGTGCTCGCGGGCAGCGGCGTGAGCCGTTTCATTCCCTGTAGACCCTCGTGTCTAGGAACCCAGATTACGCAGGTATATGGAAGTGAAGGGCTTCGATGTTGCAGGATATTAATTGCGTCGGCTGAGACGCGGCCCTTCACGTAATTCCGGCAAGCGGCTTGCGAGCCAGTGAAAATCACCGCGGCGCCTTTACATGTGGTGGTGGCGAGAGCAATTGCCGCTTCTTCTGTTGTGTCTGAGTGGCGTGCCTTGACTGTGGCCGATGCTAAATTTCGGCCTTGAGAGTCGACGACGCTGATAGCATACGCGTTTCTACGGGGGTACTTGACCGCGTCACTAAAGCAGGCGTTCGGGTCTTGCCTGAACTTTCGTTGCAAAGCTTCTGCTGTAGCCTTTCGTCTACCTTTGTGGAATGTGGCGTGCACGTTGCGTTGGATAGACGCGATGGACTGGGACTCTCGAACGTCTACCGGGATGCGCGTATTCCGGTCCGCATCCGCAAAGTATGAATTGCTGTAGTTGAGATACCGGAGTACCGACCTCCCAGTGGGCGTGAGCTTGAGTCGTTCCAGCTGGCTGTTCTTGTGAGCCTTCGCGAGCTCTTGCCACGTGATGTGGACACCCATCTTAAGAAGTTGTGAAGTAGAAGCCATGAGTGGTAGTCCGATGGCCTTTCAAGAGTGGTAGTCCCATTGCCTTTCTTATCACAGCATTAGGTTTTTTCATTCCTGCAGTTTTTCAACAGAGGTATGACATCGCGTACGTGACGCAGCTGGTGAGCAGAGCTTGCATTATTTGTAGGAGATTCGTGGCTGCAGAGATGGAGGTAGTTGAAAACACCTACTCGTCGCTAGTTCAACACTACAAGCTGGAGTCACGGGCGTACCCTCCACCCCGTCCAAGACTAACCAAAGAAGAGAGCGTGATTTAGATTTTCAGATGCCTACAAAGCAACACTTACATACATGGCATAGTAATGCACCGCCTCTACCAGATGACACATGGCTACATGTTGCCGCTCCGCGGCGTACCAGCCACTCTCGCACACTTGCTCCTTGAATGTCAGTGCCACGAAAACCACGACGTGCAACTGGAGCGGGACCAAGCCCCAAGAATAAACGAAGAACACCTAATGGAAACGTGGGAGGGCAAGCTCGTCCTCGACGACCCGGAAGACCAGTGACAACTCGTCACCAGGGCCAAGAGGGCAGTTGAAGCCAGAGGGTACCTGGACTAGGGAACCCTGCCACCTTAGGGTGACACCCGGCCTCACTCGGAACACTGTTTTCTAAATAAACGTTTATTTCTCTCTCTCTCTCTGTCTCTATCCTTTTTCCGACCCTTTCCCCCACTCCTGTACAGGGTAGCTTACCTCCTCCTGCTTGCCTCCATCAAGTCGTCTAGATTGCGAGCGTTTGGGCGGAATTTCGAATTCAACTCTCCAGCCATGGGCGATAACTGGTGACTTCAATGCTCACCACTGCTTATGGGGAAGCTCCCGGGTCAACACTAGAGGTAGACAATGTCTTTCGCTTGTGAATGTGAACTTATCCTCGTGAATGACGGCAGCCCTACTTATCTGCGTGGATCGGCCTATAGTAGTTGTCTGGCCCTCACTTTCGTCTCACCCACGTTTGCCAGAAGAGTGCACTGGTTTTTGGATCTGGAAACAAGGGGTAGTGACCACATCCCAACATCATTGAAGATTGACGGTTTTCCAAGTATCAAGTCCCCTGGAGCCGTTCAGTGGACCGATTGGCAAAATACAAGTTAATCATGGAAGACTATCTTGGCGGCTCACCCTTCAACCTAGAGGACGCAATGAAAAGTGCCCTGCAGTCCGCCGCGCGTTCGCTTCCGGTGAGGTCATCTCGCAGTGATATGGGCATTTAACTTGAGAAACTCCGAGCAATTTGTCTTCGCGCAGACGGACGTTATTGTCGCACGAAGTCATTTGATGATCGGAGAGTGGCCAAACGCACACAAACGATAATACAACGTCACATAGACAACTGGGACGAAGACACCCGACTGTTCTGTATTCTCACATGTTCCCCGAATGGAGAGTTCATTTTCAATAGAAGAACTAAAAGCTGCGCTTCCTTTGTGTAGACATTCTTCAGCGCCAGGACCTGATGGCATCATTTACCACGCTTTGTGTCGCCTAGGAGATCAAGCTTGGAAGGCACTCTTGCCGCTATACAACGGTTCCTGGCAAACTAGCATGGTTCCACAGAAATGGAAGTCAAGTCACCTGATTCCACTTCTCAAGTCACCTTTCAACATTTCCTCTAACTGCGCGATCACTCTCGCAAGCTGTGGGGGAAGTTGTGGAAAGAATTATTTTAACGCGTCCGGAATGATACTTAAACAAAATATATCCAGATGCCATGTCCGGGATCAGACGGGGCCGCTAATCAATTGACAATGTAGTTTACATGGTGACGTAAGTAGAATACCAGAAGGCCTGAAAACGGTTATCTGCTGCTCTGTTTCTTGACGTTAAAGGGGCTTACTACAATGTCACCCACGAAGTTATTCTCAGCGCATTAGAAAGAATAGGACTCGGTGGCATGATATATATGTGGGTTCTGAGCTACCTACAGAATAGGTCACTTCACGTGCAGACAGAGAATGGCCCGACACCCGAGTATTACTGCAGCCGAGCAGTCCCGCAAGGCGGAGTGCTTAGCCCGACGTTGTTCAACCTAACACTCATTGGACTAGTTGGCAAGCAACCAAGCAGCGTATGACTTTCCATTTATGCTGATGACATCTTTGTGTGAACATCATGTGTGACTCGACTTCAACTTTGCGCTCGACTTCAGAAGGCAACATCAGTGACATCACACCACCTACATAAACAAGAGCTTGAAATCGCAAGTGGGAAGTGTGCAGTCGAGGCTTTCACCAGAAAGCCAATGTCCGCTTACAGCATATCAATTAACGGACAATTGGTGTCATGCAGCCGGACTCAGGGGTTCATGGGAGTCATAATCGACCGAAACCTGCCTTGGACCCCACACGTAAGCTACGTGAAAAATCGGCTGACCGCCATTCGTCACTTGTTCAGGTTCCTTGCTGGAAAAGTTAGGGGTGTCTGTCGAGTCTATGCTACAGCTGTACAAGGTATTATTTATTGGATTCCTGTGGTACAGCCTACCTGTCATACCTAACACGTGCCAAACTAACCTGCGCCCGCTCCAAAATATCCAAGTCCAGGCTCTCATGATATGCCTTGGTTTACCCCACTGTGCAACGACGGTTGAAATCATTGCCATTGCACAGGACTATTCAATTATGACGCACATCACCATTGAAACGATGCTTACGTACCTCAGGCAACATTCTAGGAATCACTTTCACCACTTGGAAACCATCACAACTGAGAGGCCTCGCACAAAATTGAGTACAATTGTCTGTGCGCATCGTGCATCATTTACGTAAAGTTTTACGCCTGCGGAGAGATCGGTGTATCCTCCGTGGTGCCTGACATTTCCGCATGTACGTCTTTCAATTCCAGGGATACAGAAAAAAATCAAATTTGCCTTCGTCAGCCCTTAAACAATTCAGCTAGCACCTCTTGCACGAAATGTGCGATAACCACGTGCACAAATACACCAATGGTTCAATCACAGCGTCTGGTTCTGGTGGTGCGATGGTGATTCCAGCTAGAGGAATCACTGTGCGAATCAAGCTGCCACACGTCACTACGTCTACGACGGCAGAACTTGCTGCTTTGCGTGACACCCTAGAGAACATCAAATCCCAGATTCCGAGTAAATGGGCTGTGTTTCCCGACTTGAAACCGGTCTTAGAGGGCATGCAGTCAGTCCTTTGACGTGGTCCACGAAAAGTTAGTATACGAGGTTGTCAAGCTTCTCCACCACGTCACAGAACTAGGCCACCAGGTCCATTTACAATAGCTACCTGGTCATTGTGGGATCAGTGGCAAAGATTCCGCAGACAACGTGGTTCGCACATCCCACGAAGAAGAGCACACCCTTCCAATTCCTTTGTCAAGGATAGATGCTGCAAAGAAACTTCGTGACTTGGCACGTAGTCTGTATTTGCTGGAGTGGAAAACCCCAAGCATAGACATACGAGACTCTACGAAATAAACCCTCGACTTGAGCTACGACCTCCATCCGGGTATACGTCGACGTGAAGCTTCGCTTTTTTGTCACCTTTGGTTGGCTGTTGCCTTCACAAAAGCATATACAACCCTCATTGGATTGACCGACTATGCGGAATACGACGTCTGCGGCACCGAAGAAGACATCGACCATCTCCTATGCTGTTGCCCTCGATTTGCCTCTGAAAAACAGAAGCTTTCTGACGGATTGCGACAATTGGACGATCGGCCACTCTCTATGCAGATGCTAGTGGAGCACCGTCCTTCTCTTTCGTCGGCTTAAAAGGCAGTCAAAGCCGTCTTGTGCTTTTTGAGTACTACAGGCCTAAGTGAACATCTTTAACATTTATGTAGTGCCGCCGCTGCATACGCGTAAGCCCATTGACTGACATTCCCTTTTTTCTCTATCTCTTCTCTTTCTTCTCTCTCTCTTTTCTTTATACTGCCCCTTCCCATTCCCCCAGCGTAGGATAACAAACCCTGCATGTGCCTGGTTAACCTCCCTGCCTTCTCTCTTGTTCTTGTCCTCCTCCTTGCATCTTTCTGTTTATGTATATTTCGATGCTATCAAATTTCAGTGCAATTGCAGTAGCTGATTAACTAGTGACCTCCATCTCAAAAGCGCAATGCCAAGAGATTGTTTCCTTTGCGTTGTTAAAGTAGACCTGCGTAAATATTTTAACCAGGACATTAAAAAACAACGTAGGATAGGTGCCATCGTGTGTCGCTGTGTGTTTGCTACACAAGTTCGCACTCGTTTGCATTCATTAAAAAAGATCACCTTCATATCTACAAAGTGAATGATGTTACAGTAGCTTGCTTGGAGATTATCGGCTAACCCGCGAAGGATGCCTACATATTCCTCTATTATAAGTTATAGAGAAGTGATTGGTTTTATTGCAGGCGCGCCCACTTCACGTATGCTTGGCTGGCCCACAGCGCCGTTTTTGTTTGACGGCAAGCTCTCTTCGATGCTGGGCTCTCACCGCAAATCATTGGCGGCGAGGCCGAGCTGCAGCTGCATTGCGAGCCCGTCGTGCTGCTGACTCCTAACATCGGAATACATTTCCTGAATTACGTTGCCGTAAGCCAGATTCAGAGACAATCACCCGAAAAAAACGATCCTTTTTGTGCGTTTTTACGACGTAGAGAGTAAACATGCACAGATGTTTCGAACATTTGAGAGGAGGTGACAACTTGTAAAAGCCAGAATGTCAAAGGTTCCAAAGAACAAGAATGAGCTACATCAATTAGTACTTGCACATATTGTCATAGCTTGATAGGGTCTATATGACATGCACCACAGGGAACGCCGTGCACGTAGATGGTTTTTCTTATTTAAATTCATAATTCCGACGCAACCTATACACCTATACTGAAACAAGGAATAGAAGAAACGCTGCGGCAAAATGAAAGTGCTCCGAAAACAGTTAGTGTTCCGGCTTGTGTGTGGAAACATTGTCCTCTTAAAAGATCTTAGCTTGATCATCGAACCATCGGTTTTCACGCATAGCTTGCACTCGTACAATCTCGAAATAAGCATCAGGTCTCAGCTGTGCAAGAGTACGGGGCGTCAAGTGCCAGTTCAGCCAGCGCGAATGCAGCAAATGGCTGGCCGAAATACTCGCGAAAGGTCCGTGTCCCCATGGAAAAAAAACATGCGACAGACAGCATACGTCATACGCGTCCACATTCCACAGCCGTTTAATGACACAAATGATCTTACAACGACCTATAGATCTACAGCGACCTATAGCAGTATAATGATCAACCGATGTTTTGCATGTGCGTTGGGATCACAGCAGCTGGCAATAAAGATCGCGTTTTCGACGTTAGTTGCAGCACGGCTACTTATATGGCTCAGCTGACGTTACTGCAAAAGTTCCGAAAGCTATACTCACGGTTTTGTCAAGAAAAGTCCCCAAATTTACGCTCCAAATGTAAATTTGTGAGACCAAAGGACGCGCGATAACGTTGTCGGGAATCTTGCCCCAAGCTAGTTTGAACTGTTCATGAATTAAGCTTAGAAATTTGCAAAGGTCGTGCAGTGTTGTATGCACTGTCAAATAATTCTTGGCTCAAACCGTTATGTTTGTTGGCTCAAACCCATGTTTGTTCCGTTTCAGACTAGTGCGTACTATATAGAACATGCTTCTTGCACAGATCTTTCTCGCGCAGCATTTTGGGACAGCCCTTGCAAATAATGTCAAGGTCTGCTAAGAAGTATTATTCGTCTATACGTTGACGTAATTATTTAAAATCGTGCGTACCGTACGGTGACGTTCCTGGTGAATACAAAAAAAAAACACTGCATCACCATCGTCGCAAGAACTTCGTTTTTTTTTTTTTGAGTTGTCTGTGTGCTTTGCGAACGAACGAGGAATGAAAAAATAAACACTGAGCCTCTTCGGTAAATGAAGTGCGTGAGGTCAGAGCGTGTCTATGAGCAAATGCAAACTTAATTATGTTGCTAAATCGACTTAGCGGAATAAGTGCAAGTGTTATTTTTCAGTATATTACTGTGGCCTAGTAAACAATATGGATCGCTCCCGGCAATTCTTCAATTGAGATGTAGTAATTATGAGCTGAAGAAAAAGAAAAGTAAAAGTTTCACCCTGAAGGCGCAGCAATCAATGCAATACTTGAAACAAGTAAAACATTATACATAATTGGGTAAGGCAAAAATAATAAAACACAAAAAAAGGGAACAAGGCAAGTGCTGGTTGAACAAATGAAAATTTATTTGAAAGAATGTGTAAATGAAAATCCGTAGCTCAGTACATTTTATATCTATTAGATGGAAGCCCTTGTACATTTTATATTCAATTAGCCTGATGCTGATGCCAAATGGATGTAAAATGTACTATCTGCTTAGTCCGTCAAATTACTTATGTCATTGTATAAGACTCGAAAAGCAATGCCTGTTCATGCACTGCTGGTGTTTGCAATTGGGCATACTTCTTAAGCGAATAAGGTATTGCATGCATTGCTAGTATCTGCGAGGTTTAGGGTCCGATTAGGCGCACCTCTGCAAAACACTGCTGCAAGAAAATACGGCCACTCCAGTGAGCTAAGTGATTTGCCGGCTGTCATAAAGAACAAGGAGATAATAGAATTATTCTGGAAACAACCGAGTAATAAAAACATCTACGTCAATATCAAGCAGAAGAAATGGGCATGGGCCGGGACTGAAGTGCGAAGATTCGATAAACGCTGGTCATTAGCAGTGCCACACTGAATTCCCTGGGATGGCAAGCACGCGAGTGGCATGCAGCGTTTGGTGACCTGGTGAGATTAAGAAATTCGTGCGTATAATGTGCCCGCAGCAAGTAGAAGACCGGGGTTGATTGGCGAGACATGGGAAAGGCAATTCCCCAGCATGGGACGTAGTCACAATAATAAAGACGATGGGGAAAAGGTCACAAATGCAAAGTGTGTTGTGTTAAGCACGTGATAAGGTATGAGCTATCTTTTTATCTCCTCCTGAGATGAGCCCACACGGCGACATGCTGCAACTCACTGTACGACTGAACTATATATTCAGCCTTCAATGCCGGACGACGGAGTGCGACGGAGATGGCAGGCTTGTTATCTGTGATTTTGTCCTGCTAATCTGCAATAATCACACGCTTTTACTCGCACCTTGAACGTATGAGGCGCAAGGTGTTGTTATCCATTTGGACTTTATACGCAACATGACGGTGATGGCGAAAACGTCCACCGACAGTGTCAATAATCTGTCGACCAACTCGAATACCACGCCTGAAAGAAGGAAGCCACAACTTTAGAGCCATTTGCACGATGCCATTCTGCATTTGCCACAATGGGTGGTAGTCTTTTCGCAACCCCCCCCCCCCCAAACCACCCACACTTCTTACGTCACACATCGACGGCAGACGAAAAGTCATGAAATGTCAACGCGCGAATATCTCCAGGTTAAGAATTCCAGTGTTCCATGGTATTTACTAAGCGCCATTAAACATATGAATTCTAGTTTGACATTTTTAATGCGTAACTTTGTGAGTGGTGCGCATGGTCGAACGACAAGTAGCTTAGTTCTTTTGTTGAAACAACTTTAGCTTGATGCGTTCTATATTGTGCGCACTATGTTTTTGTATTTGAAAGATTGGTACTATTTGCCGACGTGACCCGTGATCTTTGTGACCAAAGAAAACATGACCTACTAGCTATCTTATGCTCCTCGCTTTGCCTGAGAGAGACAAGTACTTTGCAACGCCCTGTGATGACAAAACAGTCAGCCACGTTCCCTACATGCTATGAGAACTCTGTTCGCATCTATTGTTAGCTCACAAGAAAGTGAGGGCACTCGTGCAGATTAGGAACGACGGGCTCAAGCAAACACTTATGACGTGGGGTGGAATATTGAGCGCTGCAGTGAATTGACTACATGCTTCCTTTTTTTCATCTCCTTTCCCTAATACTTTGTTCTCTTTTCCTAATACCCTAATGTAGGGTAGCCCACCGCCAGCTTGTCTGTGTAATTTCCCTGTCTTCTACCATTTTGTTTCATTCATTCCCTTATTAGCCAGTCTCAGTCAAGGTCCTCAAGGTGAACCTTAGTGGTTTTACTTTTCCCTTTTTATTGTATATCTTTTCCACTCCACACGTGTATACTATAGGCACGGTCATTGTACCACTTGTATCAGTGGTGGTCTGGAGCTGCTAATACGCATTTTCATGGATACGTTCACGCTTATATATCCGTTCTTGTTAGCATATCTTTACTCTGCCTGATATGAGCATGTATATTTAAACGGCAATGTTTCTGCACATTTCATTCTGTTGAAGCTCGGACTCCGAGCGAAACATCAATGAAATGCTTCGTACTCGCGTCTGTTTCACTTCATATATATACATGGGATATGGCACAACGGGAGCGTTGTCAACAAGGATCAATATAAATATATTTATTTCCCCAACAAGGATAAATATATTTATACAACGCTCCCGTTGTGCCATATCCCATACCTTCACGAAGACTAACTGGCCCATTGAATTATTACTCCCACATATATATATATATATATATATATATATATATATATATATATATATATATATATATATATATATATATATATATAAGGGAAAGAAGTGTATATCTAAGGGCTCGTTTTTTCGTGTTTTGACACAATAATAATGAGATCTAACAGAACAGACAGTAATGCCAAGGAATGTACAGGGGAAGTTGTTAAACCAATGGAATTGGTTCCATTGGTTTTAATAACTTCCCCTGTAAATTCCTTGGCATTACTGTCTCTTCTGTTAGATCTCATATATATATATATATATATATATATATATATATATATATATATATATATATATATATATATATATATATATATATATATATATATATATATATATATATAGGAAAGAAGTGTATACTTAAGGGCTCGTTTTTCTGTGTTTTACATAATATTAATGAGATCTAACAGACAATAATGCCAAGGAAAGTATAGGGGAAGATATTAGACCGAATGGTAAGGTAAATGTGAAGAAAAGTGGGTGAAAAGATAACTTGCCGTGGGCAAGTTATCTCGGATCTGGCCCATGGCAAGTTATCTTTTCACCCACTTTTCTTCATATTTACATTACCATTCAGTCTAATATCTTCCCCTATACTTTCCTTGGCATTATTGTCTGTTAGATCTCACATATATATATATATATATATATATATATATATATATATATATATATATATATATATATATATATATATATATATATATATATATATATATATATATATATATATATATATATATATATATACACATATATATACTATTCGCACCTGTTAGCGTGTCCCATTACCACAACTATATTCGGGTTGGCACGGTGAACAGACGTAAGGTTTTACAATGAAAAAGGGAGCACAAAACACCCTGAATATTTTGACCACACGTTTCCTTTTGGAATTGTATGTGCAGCAGCAGTAGTTTAATATAGAGCATTTTGGATCGCAAGTCATCCAGAATTCTCGGTCAACCTGTATACCTAAGGTCATGATGAATGGCTCTCAATATTGGCGTACCCTAGGTGTTATTCAACCTCGCACTCTTGTCCCAGATTTTTTTTTAATTTTGCATGAGTAGATGCGTACACATACAAAAACATGGTACTAACAAACTTCGCTAAAGTAATATTATGAAACCTTCTGGTCCTCCATTCCTGCCTCACTTCAAAGAAAGATTCAGTTCCGCCAGATGAGCAGATGTTTTATCGAGGAAGACCTGCCGAGTCCCGAGTTGTAGCTAATTACGTAGTTAATAAGTCGTGAACGTCTAACCCTGCTTTATTAATGTTTGGTTGGAGTTGCGCAATAAAACAAGGGCGCCAACAGCATCTCGGGCTTCTAGCATCATTTATGACGTCCGCAGCAAGCGGCATTTTCATATGGGTCAATCCACGCCAAACGTTCCAGCCATTTAGGCGACCTTCTCAAATATATTCGAAAAAAAAATTGTGCTGATTCTGCAGTGAAAACAGTGAAATGGTGGAATATTTCCGAGAAAAAAAAACTTTATGATCACATGCCTGCCTTCTGAACTTTCCGGAATGTCTATTGGGTGTTGTTCTTTCTCTACCGAATTTGGTCTACATGTTCAGTAAAAGTTCTTAAGAAGAAGAAGAAAGTTCTTATGCAAGAAACTCAGTAATATTACTGCAATTTTACAAACATCTACGTCTCCAAGAATTTAGACAAAATGCGTTATGCTTACACTTTCAGTATTGAAATACTGCTCTTTTTAGGAATATCTGAGTAGTGAATACATAGTTAACTGAAAGAAAAAACATATTTTTAGATCTCCCAAGTAACTCAACTTTCGCAAAATCGTCATATTTGCCCATATTTCTACGCGAATTGCCCCCTGTGGTGGTCCAACTAAATATCATCTATTTACTTGAATCGAAAACAAATAAAGAGTTCTTTTCATTTGGCAAATATTATCATTACAATTTTTGTTTTAATGAAGAAAAACGCTTCAACTTTCGCATTAGCGCCTATCTTCCCATTTGGTCATACGACAGCTGCCGCATTGAAATTCCGCATTTCCGTCAACGGGAAAGTTCAGAAATTTTTTTGAACTTTCTATTCCTGGTTGGTGCCCTGGTTTCGCCACTATACCTTTAGGTCGGACTTGGTGGAAGTTCTTGCTCATATCCCTAATTCGTCTGTCTCATACGTCTCGTATCTGCAAACTCAATCACGACAAATTTGTTTCCTATAACTGGGCGGTGAACTCATTCAATTCATGTATCGTTGTTTGACAGCTAAAACACTGACGGTCACGAACCAGACACATCAACACACTCTCGTGATGTTTTGCAGACTTTGAGCTTGGCGGTAGGACCACCATCTTCCGCAAAGAAATAAACAAAAAAAACAGTGTCACTTGCACAGATGGCTGAACAGCCGTACAGCTTTCCGCGATCGACGCCAATCAGAGCTCTGTTGTGCCGTGCGGAAAGTGTCAGCAGCGAAGAGAACACTGTTGCTACTGTGAATTCTTACACAAAACAACAGGCGAGTGCTTGCTTCTACTCACCTGAAAGCTACTTCGTATCCGTACGTTGGGGTTATGTGCCGAGTCACCTCGCAAACTCCTTCAACCATGCTTTTTCTAGGCTCACTTATACGTTGTAGATCCCACTGTCATCTTGACGAGGCAGTCACATGGCGTTATACATGCTTGTCGAAACTACGCACGGCCCTGGTCGACGTGAATCGCGCCGCTAAGGCTGAATGGACTGCCGTCGCCGCATTATTTTCGGAGCCCATTCGCGGGGCGCTTCGGCAGCCAGCCAACGATGCTGCCTCAGAGACGTCCACAACGAAAACTGAGCGCCTCGGAGGCGCGGCCTACAGACCCATGTCTCCTTTAACTTTCCACAGATGGCGGCTAATGCCTGCGGGCTTGTGGGACCTGCCAACTTCCTTCGGAGTCGTTGGGGGTGTACGCAACACAGCTATCGATCTCGGCTCGTATTTATGGCTCTCTGTGAAGTGCTGCGAAAGACGACTCCGCTTAACAAATGTCCTACAGGGACATTACCTTCATTGTTTTTTTTTGTGTAAAACTAGGAAATTGTCCTTCAGAAGATTCCAGGGTGCAGCGATACCTTGGCTCTCTTTTTATTCGCATTATTAATTATTACTTAAGTACTAAGTGCTGGCTAACACGTGAGCAACGCGAGCACATTGCGTCTTCGCAAATTTGCAGTCGTGGCTTGAAGTATTCGTGCTTGCCTCTAGTCAGCGCTTTTGATAATAAAAAAAATGCCCAAGCGAAAATATAAACAAAGGAACAGCACCATTTTAAAGCAACACTGTTGTCGTGATTCTTTCACCTAGGCTGCGATTGTTTAGCCCCTTGTGGTTAAACTCGTTATACTGGATTGTTATAGTGTTATCTCACTGCTTTAGTGGTATGTTCTCAGTCGTATTCATATTGTTTGCTTACCGCCCTCCTCTCACAATATCCGTTGAGTGAATTGTGCAGTGTTTGTTATTAGTGTAGAGCACAATTTTTTTCAGTGGGGAGAAGATATTTCTACCTGCGCACGCGGTGCACTCTCATATCCCATTTTCTTCTTAAGCACACGTAATTCGGTTTTACTTTTACCTATATATTTAGTGCCGCCGGACATGTATATATATATATAAGCAGTTCGAGATTGCGCTTGCCCTGCACCCTTCCGTGCATGTGTAACTGTTTTTTTTTTAAATACGAAGCATTTCTAGCAAACGTCGGCCACTTTTAACGTATTTATCTCTCTATCAAGCCGCTCATGACTTGATGCTTTCCTGGCCATTTCGTTATTGGAAAGTATGTCGGATTGAGCATGACCTAATACGACTTTATGATGAATATAAATGGCAGGCCATAACATCAAATTCCTGACACGAATGTCATCGAAGGCATGATCTACATGTCATTGTCTTAGTTTCTTGCGACCGTTTCTTTCACGTCAGATATAACAAAATTGCTATTGTTATGAGAAGGATCCAGAGATGGCGCAACCATCACCTGCAGTGTCAAGTCACACGCTGCTTCGGAATTCTCCGCTTCCTCCAGTGTTTACGTTCTCCTTCTTCTTCTCTCTGAACTCGGAGCTGAAATATCAAGTTGCGCCTGGCCCTCCGGTTCACGACCGCTCCCCCGCCTGCGAACACTCTCACTCTGCATTCCTACCTCCCTGTAGCCATACCTGTTCCTGTACACCAACGATTGTTAAACTCATTTAATCCCCATTAACAAAAGCCCGGTGTTTATTCGGCCTCTTGCATAACACATAGCAATGCAGCTGTGACGTGAGATCACTCTATGACGAACATAAGAGCATTTAACATGGAAGTCCTAACTGGCATGCCATGGGTAGAATGATATACGGGTGCTCACGGCCGTTCAGATAAACGAACGTGTGCCAGAACTGATACGACGAGGCATCTCTGCATGACAAACGGGAATGACAGGCGGTAACACGAAAATGTTGATTAGGATTTGTGGGGTTTAACGTCCCAAAACCACCATATGATTATGAGTACTGTTGATAGCATTTGTTGACATGCATTTGTTGACATGCAAATGTTGACCTACATTTCATGTATAACATATATATATCACGGCCATGGTGCACTCACGGCCTATATATTTCTAGTTTTGCCTGTACGAAATTTGGCTTGGCGTGACGTAATTGCAGTGACTCTATGACGAACATTATTGGTAGGTCGGAAAATGAAAATCGGGCCATGCATATTATGTACAAGGTCACTATAACATGCCACACTCATGGTGCACTGACGGCCGTCTCGCGAGTTTGACATGTACGAAATTTGCTACTGCGTAACGTGACTGCATGACGAACATACATGACAGGTGGTAACATAAATATATGACATGTATGTAACGTGCAACATGATTTTAAGGCTACGCTCTTGGGTCGCATGCAGTTATTTCGCTAGATTGACAATGAACTGCTGTATAGCGCTAACTTCCTGGACGGGAGACTACAGAATACGCCGCACAAGCCCCCTTGTGTGTCACATTTTCTGGTCTCTCGTCTCTGAAGTTAGCGCTATATAGAAGTTCAGTGAAGTACCAACTATCCCAAACTAGCACCTTGAGAAGCGTGACATTGCCGAATTAGGTATTGCGTGAAGTTACTTCGATGATCATAATGACAAGTAGCAACATGAAAATCATGTCGTGCACGTCATGTACGGCGTGACTCACATGCCATGCTCATGGTGCGCTCGCGGCCCTTTCGCTAGCATGACAAGCACATTTTTTTGTATTGCGTTACTTGACTGTATGGTTAGCAAAAGCAAGAGGCGGTAACAGGATAATCATGACACGCATGTCACGTATGACATGACTCACACTCCACGCTCATGATGCACTCGTGTTCGTTTGTCTATATTTACACGTAAGATTTTTGTATTTCATTCGGTGAAAAGCTTCTTGCTGCTTCTTGGTACGACTGCATCTTGAGAAGCTTCTTGGTGCAAACGTATGTATCTATACAGACAGAATTATTGCTAGCTTCCTCAGCGTTGCACCTTACATGTATGTAACGCAGTATAGGCACACACGTAGGCACCCTAAACTTTATAGAAGTTCGCAGTTCTACCAGGCCCAAGAAACTCATTGCTGGTTTGGTTTCAAAGGACATTTACACTCAAGTTGGCAGCTGGGCATTCTTAAATCCGGCTGAACGTAGAGAGGTTGACGCGAATGTTTGCATTTATTGGCTTTCACGAGTTTTTACAAAAAAAATTCGACACCCCTGTAAAGAACATTTTGTTTGTATATGACTTTTCTTTTTCCTTATTTCGTGAATTTTATTAAATCAGGCGAAGCGCGGGAAGTTATTTTCTTGCGTTCGTAGCGCTTGCATCTGCTCTTTCTCGCCCCTGGCTCAGCGATATCAGAAGTTGAATGGCGCTCAGTTATCTCGCTGGATTCGCGTGTTCAACTACGGGAAAGATAAAGACAGCCAGTTGTTGCGGGCAGAGAACGGAAACCGCAATGAGCTACGCCGAAATGGTCGGCCATTAGTAGAAAATGGCTTAATCAGTCGGCACAGGTTTTTCGTGGCTCTGCGGTGTGCTAATCCGAAGATTTCTAGTTCCACGAATACTTTTCAGTGTTTCCTAAAAGCAACTGAAGAGCACAAGAATTTCGACCCATTATGTGAGCAAGCATTGATTTTTCATGAGTACATACGAGTAAACACGGTACTTTGCAAGCGTGACTAGATTGACAAAAGTGCAGTGTTTCACTAATTCATGATGATGGCAGCCAAGCTTTTGTCAGAAAAATACGTTAATTTAAAGGCTTGAATTCGAGCTAGATCAGCTAAATAGTGTTAGTTTCTTTCACTTTTGGCATGTAGTTCAATTGATATTAAGTATTTATGGGCGGCTTCTTGCTTGTAAAACTCTTGTAGCCATGATTTTCCAAATTTACGAATCTTTATTTTTGATAGAACCACTCAAAAACACGTGATATACTTAATGCTTCTAAAAATTATTAAAGAGAATGTCTATGAAGCCAACGTTTTGCGAAAGGCCCGTGTGCTCATATTTGGGGGCACGTTAAAGAACCCCAGGTGGTCAAAATTTTCGGAGCTCTCCACGACGGCACCTCTCATAATCATATGGGGGTTTTGGGACGTTAAGGCCCACATATCATTCAACGTTTTGGCAGAAGAACGTTTTTCCGTTAAGGCAACGATGTGCCCCTGACGAAGACAAGTCAACTTGCCGCCATTTCTAGCGACGTTCTTTCTCGAAAAACTTCTGATCGCTTCAAACCTCTCCGGGTCTCTGAACTTCAGTCTCGTCTGATACTCAAGTTCAAGCTATGCGCGCTGTCAGAACAAACGTGATTGAGCCAAATACGACGTGCCCTACTCGCGATCATTGATAATTTTCGCATTGTTTCTGGTATTATGGGTTCAATGTTTGCTCATTATGTCCGTATGTCAGTTGTAAATGATAGCTGCTTTTATAAATTGACATTTTCACATGACGTGTGTCTGTTTCTTTTTTTACAAAACGTTTGAAAAGAAGTTCATTTTATTTGGGCCGATTGAATTTCGTCTTACTGATTTTCATCTTTTTAGTAAATATGAACAAATTAAAAAGAAAAGATTTAGAAAATCTTAGGGCCAGATTGCCCAAGCGCCAAGCGGACCTGAAAGAAGGCACGAGTGAATTTCGCTGGCAAACGAAGTAAGGAAGGAGGGCTTCCACGGCAGCACTCTTCCTCTCAAATTTGTTCTTTCCCTCCACTTAAGGACCTCACCAGTGACGTAACGAAAACAATCACCTGCTTGTGATTTATTTATTTCTTCTACGATGCCCGGCAACCGCCAGTGGTTAAAGCGGCCCTGCCACTTCCGAGAGCGAAAACATGGAAGGTATAGGGAGTTCTCACCCCCTGGTTTTACTATCCAACCCTGTAGCTTCATTCGCGTTTATAAGTTCTTACTTGTTTACAAGTTGTCGAAGGAGTGTACTGAGTGTAGTTACTGTCATGGGTGCACAATTAGCGATCGAACTATACTGCACAGTAGAAAACATGAACAGGTAAGAGTATCACGAACTGGCCCATCGTCCACTTCGATTTGAATCACTAAACTGCGAGACTGTTCCTCTAGTTCTCGGGCTGGAATGCGGCGTGCGCAAACAATGATAACCTTGGTTCATGAACACAGGAACAGTTGAGAGAAACATACAGTGCACGACCGCGAGGTGCTGCCTCTGGACTTCGAGATTGCGGGAAGGAGCGCGCGCCCGCCGGGGGACCCTAGGAAACGATGTAACCACGGGCCGGTGGCGACGGAGAAGAAAGCACAAAGAATGACCGCCTGAAGGAGAGGCCCGGAGAGAGAGATATATATAGAGAGCAAAAGGAAGATCGGGAGGTTAACCGGATGTTGGCATCCAGTTTGCTACCTAGCACTGGGGGAGTGGGTAAATAGGGCACGAAAGAGGGGTTAGATAGAGAGAGAGAAAGAAAAAAACGCACGTGCACTCATGAGAAAACGAAAACATACACAGGAAGAGCGTTCTGGCTGCAACCGTTCAGAAAGGCCGGTCGATCGCAAAACGTGCAGAAGCGCTTTTAGGGCCTTCTTCTGTGAAGTTGCATCTTGTCGATATTGTAGAATTCTTCCCTCCGACAGAGGCTGATTATTTAGTTTGCTGAGTTGCTTGCAAAGGCATAGTTGTTGTCTACTATACTCTAGGCAGTCACAAAAGATATGTCGGATGGTTTCTTCTTTGCCACAGTGACCGCAGGCTGCGGTTTCGGCCATCCGAACGTGGAAAGCGTGGAAGTTGATAACTACAGCGCCCAACCACAGCCTACATAAAAGGAGAGGCCAAAACGCACACGCACCCTCCGAGGTTCGAAAGTGGTCCCCTCGAACCCTCTCTCGCGTGGCCGCTTGTCAGGTGAGCGTGAGTAAGGCCCAAATCCCGCCAAAATTAGGCCAATAGCACACCGTGTTAAACATTAAGGGGCGGGATGGCAGCGAAGTGACGGCAATTTATGGCAAGCTGCCATCTGTCCGGTCAGGAGAAAAGGGTCTCGAGAACTCTGCTAGGTAAAATGGCGTCGAGCGATTGGCGCCGACGCCTTCATTCCAACAACTTACGCACTTCACTCTTAGTCTAAGAGCATACATGTTTAGGGAATAATTAACAGATTCCTTTAGAAGCAAAAAAAAAGAAGACACGGAAGACACAGACGACGACACTTGCGTGGATGTAGTTGTCCGTGCCTTTCGTGCACTCTGTTGTTTACGCGATCCTTGTTTTCTGAATGTGTACTATTATTCAAAGACCTGCGTGTACTGAACTAATTATCAGCCACAGCCCATAGCGTGAATGTCAGTGCTTGTTTTGGTAAGTATTGGTGCCATATTTCCTGCTAATATTTACGCATGTGAGGTATTTTACTTCATCGTATTGCACTAACGGCACGGATAGTCGCTTGGAGTTCACACGTTTGTATGCTTTTAAAGCGCAGGAGTACGAACACATAAGCAGCACTTTGAATTTCCTAATTCAAGGCCAATCCATTTTTATATAATTGCCGTCTCATGCCTGAAAATTTCTTAACAGTTCTTCACTGCTAATATTCCCCGCCTCGAGCCGCGGTGAACATCGCACAACGCCGACGGAAAGTTTTTTTCGACTGACCAGATCGGGACTAGAACAGATCCGTCGGCCGAAAACCCAGGCTTGTTGTATGCAAGAAACATTGATTGCGCCGCTGTTGTTCCCGGTTTGTAATCGTGTTCGAGGCTATATGGAAGCTACTCGTAAGCCGCCTGATGTATTTCTTTCATTTTTTATTTTTATTAGCAGTAAACTGCAGTCCATAGACCAAGCAGGCGGCCAGGGGGCATTATGAAAATTAATTTACCGTGTAACTTCAAGCTGGAGGACCCTGCAGTGGCACACCGTAAAAGGTAACAATGTTTGGCATGACGGCCGGCGGCCGGATCGAGTTTGCGCTATTCATAATATGAGTTTTGCTTTTTCACCGTCTGATAACGCTTGTCACCACACTTTTATACATCGCTTATCTAGCCAGAGTACGATCGCAAAATAAGTCGCTTACAAGACGATAAGCCACCCAGCACGCTGATCCGGGCACCTTTATGAAAGCGATAATGGTAAATGCTTTCTTTAACCATTGTCCAAACTGTAGATCCACTTAGTGAACGTTGGAAACACTCCGTTGCAGTAAGGTCACGTAGTAAATCATCATATGCGAGCTGCCCTATCCATACAAGCGCGAATAGTTCATGGCATTCCCTAGTTTAACGATGAAATGGCCGTGCAAACCCTTGCGTAAAACAGTGTGTAACAGCTGAAAACATATGTCAAGCTGTAAAGTCGTTTCGCAATGACTTAAACGGTTTTGTCTCTAACGCTTCGAATTGTATGTTGACGTGGCTTTCTCTACCCCGTAGAAGTGACATTTCTTTTTCCAGCCACAAGTACGACGCAATGATTGAGTACAACGTTTGAATGCAGCAAACGGAAAGAACCGATGCGTAAAATTTGTTTTAACAACACTTACACAATTTAGGCATATCGAAATAATATTGCCTGAGGTTAACTGGTAATATAATGCCCTCTCTGACCTACTATTGGCGCTGAAGCTAATGATAACTACTTTTGAAGTGCCAAATGACTACGCAACAGTTCAAGGTAAAATTATTTCGGATATGTCACCATTGTACAACTTCCTCGGCAACATCAGCACAATTGCATCACCAAGGCTGCATCACAATTAATTTCCACAGACATCAACTTGTGATTCCCAGTGCCCTGCTTTCGACCGTTATGATCCGAGTGTGCCCGGCTTTTGACGTCATTGTAGTGCACTGTACATCCACGTTATCAAGACAAATGCTTGGCATGGATACGCCTGTTAGCATCATGACGCTTGGCGCTAAAGCAAACAATGTGAGATAGACTGGTCATCGCTGGCTACTTCACATAACACGTGTGGACTCCAACAGCGCTGAAATGTTCGATTGAAAAGTATTATTACGAGATGTAAGCAAAATTGTGGTTCACGTCTACGTTGTTGTTTGACTTTCGAGTTGCAAAAGTGGCCAGACCACCTAACTGAGATGTTAATATTCATTATGACCATTATGCTGTTATTGAATTCGGCCGTTTCTCAGTGCAGGGCTCTAAACCGGAAAGTTTCTTCTGGTTAACCTCCCTGCCTTTCAGCAAACATCTTTCTGTCTCTCTCTCTCTCTCTCATCTTTATGAACAAACGTATATGCCTAATTTGTGAGATTGCCACCGTGAAGTTTAGTCTGGCAAGCATGATTCACAGCAGAGAAGAAGTAGAAGCAAGTGGTGACAAATCCTCGCATTAGAAGAAAGTGTGTCGGAGTAGTTTACGCCCAAAAAAAAAGCGAAAGCGCATCGTGACTGTAGCTCGAACCCAGTATATTATGGGCAGACAAATGGGTAAGCAAGGAAAACGCTTTCGATCATCAATATAGGCTCACAAATGCACTTACACATGGATAACATCGAATTGCAATACAGATTTCGAAAGTAGGTATTCATACGTATAGAGCTTTGAATTGCTTAACAAACTTAAAGTAAACTGGGGAAACCAATGCATAATGGATATCAGATCACATTATTATAACAAAACACCCTTGGACAGAGTTCCATCAAATTAAAGTCGTTGCAGTCACGTGGATATATTTTCATTTATTCTACATCAACCTCACACTTCGGGAGCGTTGAGTGCGAAATTTGGGTACTTCGCGCTTATCGCAAAAATAAATGGATAAATAAATGAACAAAAATAATGAATCAAATAAAATATATAGCATTTGTAGAACAAGTACAACGTACGCCCATCGAATATGACAGCAGTGCCATTGCGATGTTGACACACCCCAGCGACCAGATAACGTAGAGCAGAATGACTTACCACGTGCTTCAGTTGCAACGTCGCACTAGTCTCGAAGCCAACGTCAGCCGGCGAAGCCAGCACCGTTCTACCGTTTCCGAGTCACCGTTCCGACTGGTATTTTCTTTTTTTGTTGTTTGCGGCGACTGTTTTCTCTTTTGTTTTATTTACGCCTCACCGCTTGCAGGCACGCGTAACCTGAGCTCACTCGGCTTATCGAACGGGCACGGCTGTCGCCTCGCATCCTGAGCGCCAGCCGTCCACAACACGGCGAGCCGTCACCGAACACGTTGACGCTGCTTGTGCAATGGGAAAATTTTTACGGTGCTACGGGCTGTCGGAGGGCAAGAACGCCCGTCTAGCTATCAGCATACGAAAGCTGTCTTTCCTGTGAACTTGTTTGTGAAGCATTATTTTTTTACCGCTTGATGCTGCATCATCGTCCTCTGAACAGCTGCTGAAGAGCTCATACAACTTCATCCATTGTTAAAGGCTTAGATATCAACAGGAGTACTCCCGCAGAAATATATCCCATTCGAGAGTTGACTGATATAATTTAGCGGCTGATATCTTAAATCGAATTTTGCATAGAAATTAGCATGGCTAAATCACACGCGTCCCTTGGAATTATTATTGCAGCGGCATTATTTCTGACGGAAATGTCTCAGCAAGCAAGAGAGTTCGAGTATGTTCCCTTCAAAGACGGTATGTTCTCAGTATGGGTATATTTATTTTCTATTTGATTCTAGTTGCTTGACTGAGTTGTTGGGCTCAAAAAAACAACAATAGAAATGTTATGGCCAACATTATTTTCTTTAGAATTACAAAATAACTCCTTTTTTACTTGAGGTAGCCAGGCCAGCAACACTTTTCTAGATCTATCAATTCATTGGGACCATATAGGATCTCTGTAGATATATAAAGGATGAAACATTGTGGAACATGAAATGTTCCTGCAGTCAACGTTTCCACGGGAGAAAATGTCGTTGTCAATGTGGCAAGCGTTTTACTCAAGAGTCTGCTACGTGGGATGTGATTTTAGTAGAAACTCAAGTGCTCACCTGTTAATAGGTAAATGCGTCAGCTGGCAAAACAAACCACATTCGTTCACTACCCTCCCACATGCTTACGATGGCCGTTTGCCCGATTTCACTCCCGAGGTCACACGCACCAAAATTGAAAATATCTGCAAGAGTAAAGGAGGAGGAGGAGGAAGGGAAGAAATGAAAGGCATGGAGGTCAACCAGACGCACGTCCGGTTTGCTACCCTGCACTGGAAGAAGGGGTGAGGGGACTAAAGGAGAAGAAAGAGAGAAGTGAAGGGCAACGTGTGTGAAGATGTGACCTTGTCCATTGCACACTTATAAGCGGTCGCGTAGTCCGGTCGTCTTTAGAAAAATTTGCAATGCCCAAGTCACTTTGCTGGCGTGCGACGCTTCCAGCCATGAACCAAGGATCTTCTCTTTGGAGAAAGGTCTACTGTGTAGTGTCTCTAACGTTTCGCGTAGCAAGTTGCGTTCGCTCGCAAAACGTTCACATGAACACAGTAGTTGTCCTATTGTCTCGTCAGTGTCGCACGATTCCCATCGGGAGCTATCCGTCATTCATATGCGAAAGGAGTACGCCTTCGTAAAAGCTACTCCTAACCACAGGCGGCACAGTAAAGCTGCATCCTGGCGGGAGAGGTCTGATAGAACTTGAAGTTTTCTCGATGGGTCCAATTTGTGTAGGCAGCGGTTCCCGACACTGGGGTCACTCAGCCAAGTTTCCGACATGGTGTTAGCGAACGAGTGAAGGCCCCTTGCAGCGTCGGTTCTCGACAATGGAATTGCGGTTGTCTGGGCGTCCGCGTGGCCGGATCAGCCAGCATTATCAGCAAGGTCGTTACCGACAATACCACAATGTCCCGGTAACCACTGAAACACCACGTCATGTCCTTTCGATAAAACTTCGTGAAGTACTTCTCTTATTTCATTCATTAGTTGTTGATGCACCCCCTGTCGTAAAGATGATTGCAAGCTCTGAAGGGATGCCTTGAAGTCGCAGAACACAGCTCATTTTTGGGGCCGGGCTTCCGCGATATAAAGTATAGCAGCACGTAAGGTGGCGAGCTCTGCTGCTGTGGATGTTCTCCTATGTGACAGTTTGAATTTTATAGTCACCTGGTACGTCGGGATGACAACGGCACCTGTGGAGCTGTCAGCCGAGACCGATCCATCGGTGTAAATGTGGGTCGTCTGGCCGTATTTTTCGTTGAGTAGTGACAATGTCACCTGTCGTAGGACCACTGTTGAATGATGGCTCTTGTTTGTTATTCCCGGAATAGTGAGGCACACTTGTGGTTGTTGAAGGCACCACGAAGGTGACGCTGGTCTTGTTGCTGGAGTAAAGCCAAAAGGAAGGCATTGTCTATGGGCAGAAGTAATCTTTGAAAACGTCGCTTGTGGTATTTGAAATGGCACCACTGCAACATGGTTACCAGGAACTCGGCAGAGGTGTCTTATGTGGGCTCTCAAACTGTCAGTGGTGATGTACGTTTGAATTGAATGCTGTCTTGCGATCAAAATTGTCCCGTAGGTTGAGGTGCATCGCGGCAATCCTAAGCACACGTGTAGTGCTTGTTCCGAGGGTGCAGATGTTCGTCTTGCACGTACTTGCCAGTAGCGGCAAGCTGTAGCGCAAAAATCCCAGAAACAGTGCCCTGTATAGCTGCATCATTGACTTTATCGATGTGCCCCAAGATTTTCCGCGCAGGAACCGCATTATATGGACGATGGAAGTTAGCCTTCTCTTCAGGTAATTGCAGTTGGCACTCCACGAAAGGTCCCTGACAAGAATCACACCCAGGAAGTAATGGTTCTTCTGGTATGGAATATTTTGTCTATTGATGGTAACGGGGTATTGTGTCATGACTCTGCGAGTAAACGCAACCAATGCACATTTTTTCGTTGAGACGGAAAGACCTTGTTTGCGGAGATATGAGCGTGTCAGGGCGGCAGCCTGCTGGACTCTTGCACGTACTTGTAGATGAGTTACAGCCGAAGTCCATAGACAAATATCGTCAGCATATATGGATATGAGGATAGTACTTGGCAAAATTTCGCGAAGGCCTACCATCACGAGGTTAAATAAAGTGCGACTTAATAATAAAAGTAAAACCTGATAAACAAGGCTTCGAGGTCGACAGTGTAGTTATAGAACAGCCTACCTCTATTTAGTTTTTTGATAAGTGCCGATACTTCACTACCTTTAGGCAGCGTTCACATCAGGCGAGCAGAGATAGAGCAAAAACACCGAAGAAGGCGAGTTCTTTTTTTCTCTTTGGTTGTTCAAGAGGTTCATGGTATCTGTACTTCTACGCGCTCTTTCTTGGCAAGTGGAGTGAATTCAAGCGGCTTTTCCTGTTCGCTAATCGTATCGGTCTTTGCCAGTTGTCCTTTTGTGAAGATGCACTGGCAGAAGCTGTGCGAGCGAACACCCCGACAGTGGCAACGGCAGCTCTACAAACGCGATATACACGGGGTGTGGCAATCGCGTTGCTGCTGCACCCCTTCTGGTAATTGCCATTTTGTCGGAAATTTTATTTCAAATCAAGCTCTTGAGCCAATGCGTCGAGGCAGTGTGTAGAGGGACGTCTTTCTAGGCTAGTCGGTACATCAAAATGAGCGCAAATTTCAGACACCTAAGACAAGTGTAGAAGAACTAAGTAGCACAGACAAAGAGCGTCACTCTCAACTAATAGTGGGCGGTCGACCCATACAATTTCGCCAGGCGTCAAAACTTGCGAATTGCGCAGCGAGTGGGTGTCTTAATCGTTCACCTTTTGCAAAGTATTGCACAGGTGCCAGCGACACCTCATGGACGTGTATGGGCCACTTTGTCTACTCAAAAGCATGTACTGTGGTATTGTAAGCGCTTCCCTACTGTACTTGCAGTAGGCTTTCTCCTTCCTCGACACATAAGGGAAGAAGCTGAAAAATCACTCGTAAAATGCCTTCTGCTAGCCGTTGACTTATTTGAAATGGCGCGCGTGGTGGTTACAGAGATCGCCACGGGATGCCGCTACTTGTCTTAGCGTGCGTGCACGATCACACTGAAAAAGTTTCGTATTCAAAGAAAGAAGAAAGAGTGCTCTAGTTCACGAAGTGCATGTGGCGTATTTACTTTGCCCATACCATATCTGCCTGATTGAATTCCAGCGCTTTCATCGGGACGAGAGAAGAAATATAGCGGTTGCAGCATGCGGAAAATTTTTGCACCTCCACTCGTACTAGACAGAATCCTAAATTTTTTGCGGCGTTGAATTCATGAGGCAATAATCTCTTTCAGTAAATCTATTCCATGGTAACTAAAGAAGTGTTTTAGGGCCCCTTCAACAAAGTATTGTAAAAATTATGCTGTGCTACTTTATTTCGAAAGACAGATTTTTTTAACGCGACGGAAATACCGGACTCTAAATTCTACTGGAATTCCTAACGCTACGGGAATCGTGATACGGATATTTTTCCGTGATAGTCAGTGCCACCAACTAGTTAGTCCTTAATCACTTCGGTGATATCCACCTGTTTGTTTCTTGATCTAAGATGCATCTCTACGTGAGTTGCAAGCTTCATGACAGGACCCATTTTGGAGAGTTGTTCAAGATACATGATGGCAATGGAAACAGTGTACATCAAATGCTCACAAGATGTGAGTGAAGTACACAAAACAGTAATTTGCCTCATTGTTAAACCTTTGGTGTTCGTTTGATAGAGCGCTGGTTTTTGTGTATTTTTGTTTTCAAGTCTACGACCAATCAAGCCCGCATTTCGTGACGTTGAATAACGTTTTTTATACTCTTTCAAAGCAGCTCGATTTTCTGTAATCTGGAATGCGACTAATCATTGATAATGAAAGTACTGCTTCTCTTGAATTTTATCGAGAAAGCCCCAAACAGCTGCATTGGCTGAAATTCTGCTACTATATATAGTGTTTTCTTGGTGTTTGCATTTGCGCTGTTGATTGTGTGCGAAAAATTAGCGTTTTGCGTAAACGAAAAACCACCCCACTTGCGCCAAACGTGCAGCACATTCAAAGTGAAAGCTGGAAAAGCGGACTTTCTGTAGCCGCTTTAAAGCAGATTCTTTGGGTAACTCCTGCAAGGCATCACTATTTCATTCCGTTTCATTCTTCGGAGAAGCGTGGTATACCCACAAAACGCTTGCGAGAATTTCGCAATTTTTTTTTACCCTGCGGCTGATGGCTTGAAGCTTTTGTAATGGGTTAGAGCATTCGACGACCCATCCGTTACGAGATTCGCATTGTGTGACGCCTTATCGGTCCCTTGATGCTCGCTGCACACGACTGTCATGTAATGAGTGAAGTCTGCTGAACACATGCAGTATTGCACGGCAGAAGCGCACGATCATACCAGCTGCCAAAACAAGTGAATTGCGCAACGAGTTGCTTCTTTAAAAGCTTACCCACTACAAAACGCACAAACATATTCAGTTATTTTCTGCGGCGAAAGCATTAATAAGGTGAGCAGCAGCTGCGTAAGTTCAAAGGGTCCTTATGAATACGTACTGGACCTTTCACTGATTCAAAAAAAGAACCGTTATGGCATACTGGAAACTTCACAAGTGTATGTAAAGTAGCCATGATATCGTAGTTTGAAGCGACCAATCTTACGTGTCTGTGTTGTTTTCCGTGCGCCACTATTAAGGCAACCTGCGAGGACCCAAGGGAGGCAAGCAATTGAAAAGGCGGGGGGTACGGGACGTGATATACACAAAAGTAAAACCTGCGTGATACGACTCTTAAGGGTCTACCAAAAGTATCCCTGCCATCCGAAATTCGTATTAGCAAACAAAATTAATTTTCATGATAATGAAACTGGTACACATTTTCCTATGTTGTTTCTGAGGGCCACAGCGAGCGTCACGGACAACTGCGAATAATTTACCGCGAAGCTTTTAGACGTCAACAATAATACTCACACTTGTAAATATACGGCGGCCTCCACGCATGTGTAATTGGTGGAACCGATTTGCTATGACCCGCGACCGCTAGCAGCCCCGTTCCAATCTTAGTACAATTTTCCGCAGGACACCAATCTACGACGGCTAAACTGACCTAAGGAGGGTTCTGCACAAGATACATCACGGTAAGAAAATTTTCGAACCACTGCCCTTCTTTTGCAATAATAAAGACGAAAGTCTTTCTTGGGATACTTCAACGCAGAAATTCGGGTCTCTGTTTGTCCGTCTGTCTGTCTGTTCGTCTGTCTGTCCGTCTGTCTGTCTGTCTGTCTGTCTGTCTGTCTGTCTGTCTGTCTGTTCGTCCGTCCGTCCGTCCGTCCGTCCACCACCTGCCAGTGGCTCTTGGATCTAAAAAAATTCGTTTCTTAACAATATTTCCAGACAGCGTCCATATCTCACGCAACACCTACAGACAAAATATCGTCATCTTTCGACGTCCTTTGCACTGAAGCATGCAGATGCGCGGCCATTTATTTTTTTATCGCAGGTGCCCGTACAAGCACGTACCGCCAAAACGAAAGGCCCGAGACTAAGATGCATTTCATGACATCCGTTCCAGGAAGGCCGCATACGCAGTTATGTCGGGAAAGGAGCAGATTATTACATTGTTTGATTTTGCTTGGTTAAAACAGGTTTTCAACATCACGTTTCTTTGTTTTAAGCGTCACTTAGCCTCAATGCTTTCGTGTTCTTCTTCTTTCCTTTTTACGTTCACAGGGCAGTGCCAGTTCGGTCCCGTTATTAATATAGAACACGGCCAGATCAAGTCCAAGATATCTAACTGCATGGAATACAGATGTTTCCGGAAGAACAGCACTCATGGTGTTGTGAAGAGTGTATCGTAAGTTTTCATTCAGCTGAATGTTGTTTTTCAGCAGATCTATGTGCTTAGCCCTTCAACAATAGAAAGGAAAATGATGTCACACATCCAAGAGCACTTATTTGAAAATAATATTTTAACACCCAATCAGCATACTTGCTAAGATTCCCAAATTGCCTTTCCAATTGTTTGAATTATATTTTCTGTAGAAATGTTTTAGTGGTACCTTCGCACGCTGTTCACTTGAAAAGGAAAAATCACCTGCAAATACAGGATTCGTGTTTATTACTGCTGTTAAGGTATGTCTGTTCTTCTGAAAATGGTGTGGCTATTTCAGAGCACGTTCTTTTTGCGCAGCGGAGCACTTAACAGCTACAGTGACTTTATATCAAGCTGTCATAGAGTGAAAAATAATTGTGATGAAAAATTGTAAGACGTCTGTCACGTTCCTATTAGCAAACGTAACAAAGCCGCTGTTGGGGCAACGAGCAAGCTGCAGGTCACGTAATCGATGCTGTTTTGTTTTGTCTTCAAGAGTACCAACAGGTTTCGACGCCTGTGCTAAGCTTTTCGTAACGGTAGTTTCGTATAATGTCACTATTCATTATGAAGCAAAAAAAAAGAAAACCCTTTGGCAATAAAATAGTAATTATCGTAAATGACACAAATAGCTGAAACCCAAAGCGAGTTATTTAACAGATATTCAAATGGTCGCTAATTTTATCAGCCTTATATTCAGCTTGGGATGTAAAACAGCGCAAAAATTGAGGGAAAGACCGAAAAAGAGACAAGTCGTCTCTTCTTGAGTATTTAAGTAGCTACTAATTTTCACAACTTTTATTTCTAGTGCTTATACTAGCCAAGGTCATGAGCACTGACACGCAGACAGGAGTGTCACATACAGGAGGAGGAGAAAAGATTAAGCGGAAGGACAGGGAAGTTAGCCAGTTCTTAGACCGAATGGCTACCAGATTTCGCTATGTCAGAAAAGCTGTGGGCTGAACAGCGCAGAAGCTAAGTAGAATAATCACTTCAGCTTGTTTCTTGCTTTTTTATAGAACGTGACCTGCAGTATTGAACGCGCAACAATACCAAATTGCCGAAGTCATTACATAGGTCCTTCGGTTCCGTGTTTTGTGTTTGGTCAGATGGTCTGTCGGGAAGCGGCCGAACATGAGAGTTTCCGTCAATGGTCAATCTGCGCCATATCGGCCACTTTCGACCCTCTTAGGCAAAAATTTTTCTCAGGTTGTCACCACGTTGACTTTCTTCCTACTTTCAAGTTCTGTTCTACCGGATTTACTGGCTTAAAGCGTAATGCCATCACAACCTTTTGTCGTCTCCCTCATGCCTTTGCTAGAGCGCACTGCGTACCGCTGCCCGGATGTGGCACAATCTTACCACAATAGGACGTCATAGAAAATGCCACGGCGACCCCGTCAACAAGCGTTCGCTTCAGGCGTCGTAGTAAATGCTCCATCATTGAAGTCATAGTACACCTGCTTGTGAGAAAATAACAATGATCATTCTAGCTTTTGTCAACTACAAATGTGCTTGTTTTTGTGGATCACCTCTATCCCCCGAGTTCAAATGTCGCCTTAAATAGCCTCCTGTCGTTACTTCGAAAGCGATGAAGTTGACAGCAGACTTATTTTCTGTTTCAAAGTGCATGTTCGCTGTTGAAAGCAAGAAAAAAAAAACAGGTTTTCGCTTCATCATAGATTCCTCGTACTGTTTTAAAACCTGATATCTCGCCTGATATCAACGCTCGCCTAATTGAAGATGAGCAATAAGACCGCGATTCAACACAGAGGCCTGTAGACGCACACGCTGCGAATTTTCATTGTTAAATAACACAATGGAGGTGTGAACGCCGCTCGGAGGGATGCCTAGAGGAGCGAGGGGGGAGTGAGCGTGGGCTAGTACACGCTGCCTGCGTCGGAGTTGCGAGGCGAGAGAAAAGGAAGCGTAGGTGAGTAGAGAGAGGAGGAGGGGACGTACATGTGCAATGGGGGTGTAAGCGCCCCTGGGAGGGATGCCTAGAGGAGCGAGGATGGAGTGAATGTGGGCTAGTAGACGCTGCCTGCGTCGGCGTTGCGAGGCGAGAGAAAAGGGAGCGTAGGAGAGTAGAGAGAGGAGGAGGGGACTTACATGTGCAATGGGGGTGTAAGCGCCCCTGGGAGGGATGCCTAGAGAAGCGAGGGGGGAGTGAATGTGGGCTAGTAGACGCTGCCTGCGTCGGAGTTGCGAGGCGAGAGAAAAGGGAGCGTAGGAGAGTAGAGAGAGGAGGAGGGGACGTACATGTGCAATGGGGGTGTAAGCGCCCCTGGAAGGGATGCCTAGAGGAGCGAGGGGGAGTGAATGTGGGCTAGTAGACGCTGCCTGCGTCGGCGTTGCGAGGCGAGAGAAAAGGGAGCGTAGGAGAGTAGAGAGAGGAGTAGGGGACGTACATGTGCAATGGGGGTGTAAGCACCCCTGGAAGGGATGCCGAAAGGACAGAAAGGGAGGAGGAGTAGGAGAGGAGAAAGATCGAGGGCGCGCATGCACCGCAAGGCTTGTCGCGCCGCACAATGGATACAGCTCGACCATAAGACCAACGCCGACTAAATTTCAAGGCCGAAAGGCTGCCACAGTGATGTCAGAGGTTGGGGGCCCAGTTGCCCAACTGAGCATGCTCAGTAAGACTTTTTTTCCACATCTTTTATTCGGCTCAATCTAGCCGCAGCAGCTGCGAGAGCGGGAGCGTTGGTTCTCCTAAAACGTGAACGAAACACAGGCTTTCCGCCGCGTTCGCGGCGTAACTGGGCCCCCACCCTCTGACGTCACTGCGGCAGCCTTTCGGCCTTGAAATTTAGTCGGCGTTGATAAGACGCTTCGAATCTAAAAGTTATAAGGGTATGCATGGTTAACTGATATCCAAGAAGTGAATATTTGTGTGTGCACGAAGCACTGGGATTGTTTGTTGTTATCGTAAACACCCTATGACATTGGCCATTCACCCATGCAAATGAGTGACAAAGAGGTGACACCTAATTAAAAGGTTGATTAGCCATAATGTATATGTTCTGTCACGTTGGAAATTTCATTTTGCCGCCATTATTACTAATTTGTGCTATCGGATCCTGCCTAAACCTGACTAAGACGAGGTTCATGCAGGTTCCCCTGGTGGTTGTTGGTTGTGTCCGGCTCTTACGAAGCGCGTCGTAGAGCATACCGAGATGTCGTATACTGCTCGAGCCAGTAGTTGTCCTTGATCATCATCGTCATTATCTTAAACTTCATCACTGCTACGGCACATGACGACGCCGCGAACGGCCTAGCCTCGACCTTAAATATATCCGCGCCCCTAACACAGTAAAATCAAGCTTGCATTGAAGTTACTACAGCTGTCCCTTTATCTCTGCTGACTTCTGTGGTACGACATTGTTCCAGAGTTTCCCACGTGTGTATAAAGCAATCTGAATCAAATTGAATTGAATTTATTGGTCAGGCAAAAATTTGCATACACTGCGTGGACCCATAGCCATAGGCTCGTTTGGGTCCAAAAAAGAAAGATTTTATAAAGGCACTTCGGAAAAGTGTTTCGAATTTCGTTTTTTGTTTAGGTGTCGCGCACTGCAGGTCATCCCACCCTGCATATTAATACCTCAAACACAAGGCGTATACCCGCATTGCTGTCCGAAAGTGCAGTGTCCACTGAGCAAATAGTACAGATGAAGAAACACGGAACATTTGAATAAAACCTGTTGAGGAAAAAAAATGGCATGGATCTAAATTGCATTAACGTATCTTAAGCGCTTACGTGCATTAGTTGTTGGCGCAATCGTGATTCCTCTGTTGGGTTATTCCACGAGAAATCAACATGGATTCAAAAGTTGATATTTTAGGTTTGATTGTTTTTTTATATTTTGTATGCATACCACGAAGTAGCCTGAAAGTAAAATTCTCTCCTTTATTTACTGCACGTTTTAGGAGCAATGAAATATTGAACTGAATTTGTACAGAGGAACGAATTTTGTGCTTTGTCATTCTCGAATGTTAGCGACATTATAAAGCACAAATATTAACGTGATAGAAATTATATTTTTACTAATAAATGTTCGCGCAATGAAGAGTGAATCCGCATTGTTTGAAGCCTGTATGCTGAGAAAAACAATTTTCTAAAAAATGTCTGAACAGGTGACATTTTTGAAAGTTGCTATATTTGAGATGTTTTTCTGCCAAGTTAAATTAGTGTTTTACAGCTTGGTTACCGATTAGAACGTAATGTTTACAATGGTAATTGTCCTTAAGTACCGTAGCTATATATTGCCACAGCTCGACCATCGCAGAAGACGCATGCCACGAATCGCGTTCGTAAAAGCCGCCAAGCAAGTAGCAAGACAGCCGCGCCATAGAACGCCATCGTGCACGCGCCACGATGCTACGCCACGGGACCGGCACGAGACTCGAGGGGCAGAGGAAGAGACCGACGAAGTTGGAGTCAGCGAGCAAGAGACATTGTTGGCTGACCATTTTTAGCTTTGAGTATGCGGGCACAAGTTCGCTCTAAATAGAGAGTTTATATAGTACCAGGTACTATATTTATTCGTAACAATCTGGTGGAGGTGCTGGGTATGATTCCAAGCCCATCACAGGCAAGGGAGAGAAGCCCAGATCCCAGAAGATTGGAGCCAGCAGAATTTATACCTGTGCACCAACGCTCGAGTCGCCGACTACGTGGTGAGCAGCCCGAGTTTGGCCCCCTAATTGGCTCATCAAGACCTGTCGATACCTCAAGCACAAGCGTCACTGCGATGGCCACCCAGTCGATGCCATCTCCACCTCACCTCATTGTGGATTCGCCACGTACACCAGAGGTCTTCCACGGTGAGACCTTTGAAGACGCCAAGGACTGTCTTGATGGCTTCGAGCGCGTTGCACGTTTGATTGGTTGGGACGAAGCCCGAAAACTTCGTTACGTTTACGTCGCCCTGCAAGATTCGGCACGTACGTGGTTTGAGAACCACGAAGCGTCCTTTCATTCGTGGGACGACTTCCGACGAGAGCTAATCGCAACCTATCCGAACACGGACCACAAAGAGAAGGCAGAGGCTGCTCTTCAGGCGAGGAACCAACGGAAGAACGAGGGCGTGGCCATTTACATAGAAGACATGTCGCGGCTCTTCCGCTGAGCTGACCAAAACATGGCCGAGGAGGAGAAGTTGCGGCACCTAATGCGCGGAGTAAAAGAAGAAATTTTTGCTGGCCTGGTGCATAATCCACCGCGAACTGTGGCGGAGTTCCGGTCCGAGGCAACGACCATGGAAAGGACACTACAACAACGTGCGCGACTGTACAACAGAGACTTCAGCGTCTTTTCAGTCAGGGCGGAGTCAACAACCCTCCCCACCAATGTTGACGTCCTCCAGGAAATGGTGAGGGCTATTGTTAAGGAGGAGCTCCAGAAACTGCAACTCCCCCAAAGTCCTCCATCGATGCCCTCAATCGCGGACGTTGTACGTGAAGAAGTGCGGCAAGCAATTATTCAACCGCAGCCTGAGGTGCCACACCACACGCAACCGGAACCTCAGCCACAGCTGTCGTACGCGCAAGTCGTACGGCAAGACATGAGACGCACGAGCTTTGCACAAGCTCCCGTTATGCCACCGACCTTTCCTCGCAGTACGCCACCGCCGATGCCAGAAGCGAGACCCCGCAAAAGTGATGTATGGCGCATGGCAGACCGGCAACCCCTCTGCTACCACTGTGGGGAGGCAGGTCATCTTTATCGGACATGCCACTACCGTCGGGTCGGGCTACGTGGCTTCCCAGTGAATGCACCCTGGCCTCGTAACGGTGAGCGCCCTTACGAAATCGAAGAATATTTATCTTCGCGCTATGCCTATCCAAACACTCAGCGACATGAATAGCGGTCGATTGCACCAATGCGCAATAGGTCGCCGAGTCCACACCCATCATTTACTATCCCGAGGCGTCGTTAACCAAGCCCGCGACGGGAAAACTAGAACCAGCGACCTGTGGAGGCAGGGCCGCTGATTTTCGGCAAACTGAAAACCCTCCATCGCCTACCGGATTAGACGACGACACTGACACAACGACGGACAAGCGCAGTAATGGTGACGTGACATCCGAGCTACAAATCAGAATCGACGACGCCGAAACCATAGCGTTATTAGACACAGGTGCAGACTATTCAGTAATAAGTAGCATGCTCGCAAAGAAGCTGAAGAAAGTGCTCACTCATTGGACCGGACCACAGATACGCACTGCCGGAGGGCATTTAGTCAGCCCCGTAGGATTGTGCTTAGCGAGAGTGGGAATATGAGGCCATGTGTGTGTCTGCAGTTTTATTGCTCTCCCCGAATGTTCCCGTGAGGCAATTCTGGGCATAGACTTCCTGCAAGAAAACAGTGCCATCATCGACATGCAGAAATCCCAAGTTTCTTTCTCTACAGAGAATGCTGTTGCCATGTGTCAGGCGGAGCAACCAATTGTTTCGTCTCTTCGTATTGTGGATGAAGGTGTGACAGTGCCGCCACGCAGCAGCATGACAGTTCCTGTGAAAAGCGACGTTTTTCGTGAATATGCTGGACTAGCTGATGGAAATATTGAACTGCTACTCACAAAGGAGATACGCATGGCGAGAGGTCTAGTGAACCTGCGGAACGGATATACTGATGTGCTATTGACTAGTTTTACCAACAAGGTACACCATGTGGCGAAAGGAGCAGCCATGGCATCACTTCATGAATACGTACAAGCCTCAGATGTTTGCACCATAGAAAAAGTACCTACAACGCCCTCAACAGTGGACAGTGTCCTCGAGAAAATAGATATTGACCAAGAGCTTTCATCTCTGCAGAAAACCAGATTGTAGAGTTGATCAAGGAATTAGCAGAGTGTTTTTCCTCTTCGTCGAAAGTCGGACGTACGTCTGTTGCAAAGCACCGCATTGTAATCGAAGGTCATGTTGGACCAGTATGTCAGCATTCATACCGAGTAGCTCTGAAAGAAAGGGAAGCGATAAAGAAGCAAGTACAGGAGATGCTCGACGACGATGTCATACAGCCCTCAAAAAGCCCATGGGCATCGCTGGTAGTACTGGTGAAGAAGGACAACACCATGCGGTTCTGTGTTGAATACAGAAAACTCAACCTCGTCACGAAGCGAGACGTGTATCCACTCCCACGAGTCGACGATACGTTGGATAAACTGCGCAATGCTCACTTTTTTTCATGGTTGGATCTAAAAAGCGGGTACGGGCAAATAGAAGTCGACGAACGAGATCGTGAAAAGACAGCGTTTGTGACACCCGACGGACTCTACGAGTTTAAAGTACTCCCATTTGGTTTGTGTTCTTCTTCCGCTACCTTCCGGAGGATGATGGACACTATGCTCTCCGGCATCAAATGGCAGTCATGTCTTGTCTATCTTGATGACGTAGTAATTTTTTCCACTACGTTCGAGCAGCACGTACAGAGTTTGTGAACGGTACTGGACGCTATTCGTATGGCTGCACTTATGATCAAACCCGAAAAGTGCCACTTTAGATTCCGGGAGCTTCGGTTCCTCGGGCAAATTGTCCGTTCTCACGGTGTCCGCCCAGATCCGGATAAGATCACTGCGGTTGAAAATTTCCCAAGGCCAAGAGAAAAGAAAGCTATGCGACGTTCCCTGGGGCTTTGTGCCTATTATAGGCGCTTCGTTGAAAACTTCTCCAAGATTGCGGAACCACTGACATGGCTTACGAAGGAAGGTGTGCCATTCATCTGGCACCAAGAGCAAGAAGACGCCTTTTCTGAGTTACGACGGCGTTTGCAGTCACCTCCCATACTCGCTCATTTTGACGAAGATGCCAAAACAGACATTCATACGGACGCCAGCAACGTTGGCCTCGGTGCTATTCTTGTTCAATGGCAAAACGGGGAAGAAAAAGTTATTGCTTATGCAAGCCGCACTCTGTCGAAAGCTGAGTATAATTATTCAGCTACGGAAAATGAATGTCTCGCAGTTATATGGGCCATCAGTAAGTTCCGTCCATATTTATACGGTAGACCATTCCGAGCCATCAGTGACCATCATTCATTGTGCTGGCTTGCGAACCTGAAGGATCCTTCCGGAAGACTTGCTAGATGGAGCCTGTGTCTACAAGAATATGACATCACCGTAGTCTACAAGTCTGGCCACAAGCACAATGACGCGGATTGCTTGTCACGGGCATCAGTCCAGACCTCGTCTCCTGAGCATGAACAAGACTCCGCATTTTTTGGTACTGTGAATGTGTCGGAGATGGCTCATGATCAACGAATGGACCCAGAAATACTTCTGCTCATTCAATACTTAGAGGGGCAGCAAGTCGAAGTAACGGGAGTTTTCGTCCGTGGACTACGTTCCTACGTCCTCCACAACAACGTTCTCTACAAGAGAAACTTTCAACACACCGGTGAAATGTTCCTACTGCTGATACCATCATCACTGCGAGCGGAAATTTTAGAAGCGTGTGATGATGACCCATCGGCAGGTCACTTGGGCATTAGTAGCACTTTGGCAAGAATCCGCCGGAGATACTACTGGCCAAAATTGATGGATTCAGTACAGCATTACGTAAGGTCATGTCGAGAATGTCAAAGACGCAAAGTACCACCTCTAAAACCAGCAGGTCTTTTGAAACCAATAGAGCCACCGAAAGTCCCGTTTGAGCAGGTAGGAATGGATTTGCTAGGACCATTTCCTATGTCATCGTTTGGGAAGCGCTGGATAGTTGTAGCAACCTACTACATGACCCGTTATGCCGAGACGCCATCTCTCACAAAAAGAACGGCAAATGAAGTGGCTCAGTTTTTTGTGACCCAGATAGTGCTGCGACATGACGCACCTAAAGTCCTTATAACTGACAAAGCAACTGCGTTCACTGCCAGGCTAGTACAGTCTGTCATGAAACTAACGCACACCGACCACAGAAGAACTACCGCGTACCATCCGCAAACTAACGGGTTAACTGAAAGGCTGAACAGGACGATTGCTGACATGATCACAATGTATGTGGACGTCGAGCATCGGACTTGGGACACCATATTACCGTATGCTACATTTGCATACAATACCGCAGTACAAGAGACAACCCACTTCCCGCCATTTCAACTTGTTTATGGTCGGACAGTAACAATGACATTAGACGCGATGCTGCCTGTCAACAGCACAAATGAAGAGGACCCTGACATAAGCGAATATGTAGAAAGGGCAGAAGAGGCGCGACAACTAGCACGGAACCACATCATTCAACAGCAGGACGTCGACGCGCACCGTTACAATCTAAGACGAAGGGACGTTCAGTACTCTCCTGGAGACCAAGTGTGGGTCTGGACGCATGTACGTGCACGTGGCCTATCAGAAAATCTTATGCGGCGCTATTTTGGCCCTTACAGGGTTCTTCGTCAGCTAGGCGCATTAAACTACGAAATGATCCCTGAAGGTCAAGTATGCACAAAACGACGCAGGAATCTCCCGGAAGTTGTACATGTAGTACGTATGAAACCGTACTATGACAGGAACTGAACAAGTGAACTGACTCACGTCGTCTAACACAAGGACAAGTCCTATTCTTTAGAAACTATCAGCCGGCTCTACGCATCGGGGCGATGCGTTCTGGGAGGGGGACTAATGCCACAGCTCGACCATCGCAGAAGACGCGTGCCACGATTCGCGTTCGTAAAAGCCGCCAAACAAGTAGCAAGACAGCCACGCCATGGAACGCCGTCCTGCACACGCCACGATGCTACGCCACGGGACCGGCACGACACTTGAGGGGCAGAGGAAGAGACCAACGAAGTTGGAGTAAGCGAGCAAGAGACATTGTCGGCTGACCATTTTTAGCTTTGAGTATACGGGCACAAGTTTGCCCTGAATAAAGAGTTTATATAGTCCCAGGTGCTATATTTATTCGTAACAATATTAAACAAATATTTTTATAAATGGCCTGAAACTTTCAATTTCGTCAACAGTGAAGCCTACTAAATATCATAATTTAAAAAAAACCATCTTCAATTTTTTTTTAAATCCTGCAATGAGATCTTCAAATATCAAGAAAAGGAATATCAAAAAGCATGTTGCATTGTTTCGTTGGCAGCGACAATATTACGGGTAGAAGCTCCAGCTTTTTGAGGATGCACTTGGGCGATAAACGCATAAGAAATCGGACTTTAAAAAGTGGGCCTGAGCTTCCGAGTCATTTGAATGGAACCATACATACAGATGAAAAACAGTTTTAGCCCTTTGAGGAATAAGTTTCTCTAAAGGCGCATATCTGGTTAGCTTTGCTCAGCTTAAAAGCAGAAATCTAATACACATGGACACACTCTAGAGCATTCCGTGCATAATCGCAGAACACGCGATGAATTAAATTGCTCCGACACCAGCCTAGGAACACGGAATATAGAATATGAACACTTGGAGACTGGCCCCTACCCCTATTTCCTCTTAAGCTGAGAAATGCGTTGGACAAAACCCTGGTGCGCTCAAAACGCTGCACCCCCCCCCCTCCGAGATTATGGGCCATTCCACGTGTTACCCGCACAGCCGCAATGCACGTGCCGGGACCCCTGCCACACGCAAGCGGTGGTGGTAGTGGTTAGAATGAAGAGGGAAAAGGCACCTAATTTTTGTCTGCCTTCAGGCGACACGGCGCAGTGCCTTATAGGGGTGGGGGGAAGGAGAGATAAAAAGAATAGAAGGAAAATAGACGAAGAAGTAGACAGGCAAGCGACGGAAAAAAGAAGGAGATAGGAAAGTGGGGATCCGGTCGAAGTAGTCCAAGGGCGGGGTGCCACAATGCGAGAGCTGCACGGCGTCAGGAGACCGCGGAGGGCGAACCAGTCGGCCAGAGCTACTCTGGCGTCGGAGATCGCGAGGGCACAACCGTCCAGCTTGAAATCCTGCAGGCGAATCCCGGGGGACAAATGTGCGAATTGGCGACGCTTTTTCACCCTCCCCTTGGGTGCGGCAGGTGTGCCGGCACGTCCGTTGTGGCTGTATGGCTAGCGCGTGGAACGGCCCTCACAGCGATGCCTTACACTAACGAAACCCAAACACGATTTGTATCGTTAGGTGAGGTTAACCAAACGTACCGAAAACACAGGCCTGCAACACGTAGCAGCATTATGAACTGACTAAAAAGACGAATGGTTTTGAAACAGTCCGCGTTTGCGTACAGCATTTCGATATTCTTGAGCCATACGGCTGTCTACGCCACCATTTCAGATACGGCTTGATCACTCCCGAGCCTACCGCACTTAGGTGGCGGGATGAGGTCTCGTACTTTGCTATACTTTACTAAACTACGCTTCGTTAAGTTTACAGATTTCTTACTGTTTTCTGTAGTTCCAACCACATCATATCATAGGTTGTCTTCAAGAGGGAGCGCACATTCAATTGTTGAGCAAACGACCGGTGGAAGGAAACGTAAAACAGTGCTCAGGTTAAGGAGGCGGTACCGCGTTACTAAATTACCTTATTCGTTATGCTTCCGTATTTCCTTTCGTGAGCCTATTTTCATTTTATTGTACTGAATCAACACGCGAAAAACAGACGAATGTAATAGCTGCCTCATGCGACAGCATCAGTAACCTAGGTACCAATAAATTGGGGGTCTCAAGCCTCAGCCTGAAAGAGCAAATTTAGGTAATTTAGAAGGACGTGCTTAAAATTGTCAATCTAATTAACCATAAGTGCTTTTCTTCTGTAAGTATGGTTCCCATCAAATGACTCAGAAGCTGAGGCCTACTTTTTAGTGCGATTTCTTACGTGTTTATTGCCTAAGTGCAACGTCAAAATACTCGAACTTCTACCCGTAATATTGTTGCCGCAAACAAAATAATGCAACATGTTTTTCAATATTTTTTTCTATAATATTCGAAGGTATTTTTGTAAGACTTCAAGAAAAATCAAAGATGGTTTTTTTTAGCTGATTTTTCAGTAGGTTTTGAGAAGAGGTGGGAATCTCGGGCTTTTGCGCACGTGTCGGTATCACGTGGCAATGCTTCTCCCAAACGAACGTCTCCACTGCGTGCCATTCTGATTGGCTGCGGCAAAGCGGCAAGCCTCGGCAGGCAGCAAAAAATTGCTCCGAGAGTGGTCGCCTTTGCCGCCTGGATTTTCTCCCACTTTCGCCGCCTGGAGAGGAGGTTTTTCCCGCTTCCCGCGTTGCCGCCACACCGCTTTTGGTGTGAACGAGCCTTTAGTTCTGCAGCGCCAGCCGCGCCGCGGTGGTCTAGTGGCTAAGGTACTCGGCTGCTGACCCGCAGGTCGCGGGATCCAATCCCGGCTGCGGCGGTGGCATTTCCCGTGGAGGCGGAAATGTTGTAGACCCGTGTACTGAGATTTGGGTGCACGTTAAAAAACCCCAGGTGGTCAAAATTTCTGGAGCCCTCCACTGCGGCGTCTCTCATAAGGATGGTTTTGGGACGTTGGATTGGATAAACTTTTATTTGGTCCTCCAAAACACAGATCACTGTGTTGCGGGCAGCTCCCACGTGGGGACTGAGATGCCAAGCTCCTCAGCCGCCTCGCGGGCTTGGTGGACAGCCCAGAGCTGATCTGCCAAGGACGAGCTGCGGATTGCCGCCTCCCATCTGGCAGAGGTGATGTGCGATAAATGAGCGAATTTGGTGCACTGCCAGAGCATGTGTTCTAATGAAGCTATTTCCGCACAATGTGGACAAAGATTACTTGGGTATAAGTCAGGGTACATGATGTGTAACATTTTCAAAGTAGGGTACATACGCGTTTGCAAAAGCCTTATTGTAAGTGCTTGGGGCCGGGTTAGATTTTTGTGAGGTGGAGGGAAAATTCTTCTAGACAGGTAGAAATGTTTAGTGAGCTCGTTATATGTTGTAAGAATTTCCCGGTTATCCCCTTCACCGGTAGAACGCATCCCCGGGGAGGCGCGGTTGGAGAGTTCTCGCGCCGCCTCGTGTGCTGCTTCGTTGAGATTGGGAGGGGAATCGTTGATTTGTCCAAGGTGAGCTGGGAACCAACTCAGAAGATGATGTGTTATGTTCTTGCCTTGCAGTATTTTCAGCGTTTGTTCACAGACCGTCCCCTTGGCGAACGCCCGTAGTGCTGCCATGGAATCACTGTAGACGACTTCAATGTTATCCATCTTGAGTGCTAAGGCGATGGCCACTTGTTCCGCAATGATTGGGTCTTTCGTCCTGACCGGCGCTGAGTTGACGACATGGCCAGCCCCATCGACTACCACTGCCAAAAACGCTTTCCCATTGGCGTAGCAAGCCGCGTCAACAAATACGACCCTTCGTTCCTCGTTTGAGACTTGACGAAGTATAGTCCTGGCCCTCGCTACTCTTCTTCCGACGTTGTGTTCTGGATGCATGTTTCTCGGTATAGGAGATACCGTGATAGTCTCCCTGATGTTGTCAGGGATATCATTGTAATTGCGTCTGATTGCTATTGGGTGTTGGCCCAGCTCCTGCAGGATCATTCTCCCCGACCTTGTAGTAGATAACCTTGCAAACTGTGCTCTCTCTTGGGCTTCTGCTATTTCTTCGAGCGTGTTGTGTATGCCAAGCTCAAGCAGACGCTCGGTGCTGGTATGTATGGGTAGGCCCAGGACCTTTTTGATAACTTTCCTGAGGAGCACATTCAGTGTCTCGGACTCTGCTCTTGACCAGTTGTGCATTGCTGCCTCGTGTGTGAAGTGAGTTAGAACAAACGCATGCATCAACCTGATGAGGTTGTCTTCCTTGATCCCATTTCTTTTGTTGGCCACTCTGCGTATGAGGTGCACCGCACTGTCGGTTTTCCGAGTTAACTTGGCTATAGATTTGCTGTTGGCGCCGGTAGACTCTATCAGCATTCCCAGGACTTTGATGGAGTCGACCCTCTGGATGGCATCCCCTTGATTTGTACGGAGATGGATGTCTATCGGGTTTAACGGCTTCCATCCCCTGGGCTTCGGTCCCCGGCGTGCAGTCCGATAAAGCAAAAGTTCTGACTTACTCGAAGAGCACTTGAGCCCGGAAGGGCGAAGGTAGTCTTCTACGGTGTCAATCGCCTCTTGCAGAGCGCTCTCAATCTGCCCCTCGCTTCCACCTGTGCACCAGATGGTAATGTCATCTGCGTAGATGCTGTGCTTCAATCCTTCAATGCTCGATAATTTCTTTGACAGTCCAATCATGGCAATGTTGAACAGCATTGGTGAAATCACTGCCCCTTGTGGCGTGCCCCTTGCTTCTAGTTCGATTGCTGCGGTCTCGATATCTGCAATCTTCATCACGGCTTTCCGATCTGTAAGAAAGGACCATACGTAGTCATAGAAGGCTTTCCCTAGACCAAGCTTGGAAATTGCTTCGAGTATGAATGAGTGGTGGATGTTGTCAAACGCTTTTTCTAGATCTAGGCACAGAATGGCTCTCACGTCTCTGGTTTCATTGTCAATGACCTGGTGTTTGAAAAGCTTCAATGCATCTTGTGTGGATAGCCCTGCCTTGAATCCAACCATGTTGTGTGTATATATGTCGTTATCTTCTAAGTACTTGTTTATCCTGTGCAGTATGGCATGTTCTGCGACCTTACCGATACATGATGTCAAGGATATTGGCCTCATGTTGTCCAAGTTAGGGGGCTTTCCTGGCTTAGGAATAAGGATCGTGCTGGCCAGCTTCCACTGCTCTGGCACCCTGCCTTCTTTCCATGCTGAATTGATCATATCCCTCAGGGTTTCAATTGAATCGTCATCAAGGTTACGCAGGGCCTTGTTTGATATACCGTCCGGGCCAGGGGCCGACCTGCCGTTGAGATCATGCAAGGCTCTTCTGATCTCCTCGATGTTAAAGTCGCCCTCAAGACCTGGATTTGGCGTGCCCTGGTACTGTCTACTTGGTGGTGCCAATCATCTTTTGTTTGGGAGGTACTTATGCACGAGCTGCTGGACAACTTGCTGTTCTGTAGTGCGCCCTATCTCTTTATGCAAAATTCGAGCGATAACATGCTTTTGATTTGTTTTGGTGGTGTTTTCGTTGAGGAGATGCTTTAACATATTCCATGTCTTGCCATTGCGCATCTGACCATCGACGGAGTTGCAGATTTCGTCCCATTGCTGCCTCGATAGTAAGCGACAATGTTCCTCGATTGATCTGTTTACCTCAGCTATCTTCTTCCTCAGTCTTCGGTTCAGGCGCTGACCCTTCCAACGGTTCAGTAGTGCTTGCTTTGCCTCAAGAAGATGAGCGAGCCGGCTATCCATTCTTTCAACCGGAAAATCTGTGGTAATGGTGGAGGAGACGGATTTGATGTCATCTTTAATCTGTTTGACCCACTGCTCCAGGCCCTGTCTGTGGCCATCTTGTTCCCTTTCCATCCTTATCTTCCTGAACTTATCCCAGTCTGTGAAGTGAAATTCTCTCTGCTTTTTACGCTCCATGGAGAAGGTAGTGGCAAGAATGCAGTGGTCACTCCCTAGGTCTACAGCAAGGTTCATTCACTGGGCCTTCTTGATGTTCCTTACAAATGTAAGGTCCGGGGTGGAATCCCTGCAGCAAGATGTACCAAGCCTTGTTGGTAGGCTGGGGTCTGTGATTAGGGTGAGATCAAGTTCACTGGCACTTTGCCATAGTCGATTTCCTTTTCCAGTGTTGTACTTGTAACCTCATGTATGATGAGGGGCGTTGAAATCACCTGCTATGACGAGTGGACATTCTCCGGCGATATTAACAGCTTTCTTTAGGGCCGTCTGGAACCCTTGCTTTTGTTCCTTTGGACTGCTGTATATATTCAGAATGAAAATGCTCTGACGGTTGCTGGTACCCGGCACGATCTCTACAAAGACGTGTTCCAACCGGCCTGTTTCTATCTTGAGGTCGTGGGTTACGTGCGTTAGTTTGTTGCATACGAAGGTGCAGACTCCCCTCCCTTCAGTATCCCCTATTACAGGCCGGAATCCAGGCAACGTTGCTTGCGGTGAAAGGGTCTCTTGTAATAATATAATATGAGGCTTTTCTTCGCTGCTCCTGATATACTGCTGCAGGGTTGCCTTCTTTTTAAGGTAACCTCTACAGTTCCATTGCCAGATACGAAATGCTTCACGTAGCGCTGCCATCATGGTTATTACATGGGCGGCCAGAGCCTGATGCTGCACCTGTCGACAGGTTTGGTACCACTAGTATTGGTGGCCGAAGGGGTGAGCTTGGTGCATGAGGAGGCCTTGCTGTGTTGTGCAGATGTGCTTCGAGCTTTGTAATGCGCAAAGTCATATGCTCTTCCAGTGCCGCCACGCTTGATTGTAGCCTACCCATCTGCTCGCTAAGATTGGCTACTACTTTGCTGAGCGTGTCAAACACCTCTTTCATATCTGACATGGTCGTTTGATTGGCTTCCACGTGTTCTGCCATGACTGCCCTCTTTTTCGCGGTTCTCGAGTCCCCCACGTTTTCAGCCACAGGGACATCAACTGGCTGAGGCATTGGCTGTGAAGATTGCGCGCTGGTTAGCTTAGTGAGAAGAATTTTTATTTCCTTTAACTCAGCTGATAGCCTCTCATTCGATTTTGTAAGTCTCGCGTCCTCTTGCTCTAGCTGTGCAATTCTATCATGCTCTGGCAGCTTACCTGTCATCACCTCTGCCCCGCCGTTGCGCACTCGCTCAGCCCAGCTGCCTTTCGAAGTAACTGCAGGCGTGCTCCCCGGGTGTGAAGCCGTGATCTCGAACTGAACGCCAGGCAGCTGGCCATTCGGGTGCCGCCCAGGCTGATCCCGACCCTGATGGTGACCTTGAGAACTCGAGCGCCCCCGTGATTGGGAGCGGGCCTTGGGTCTAGAACCTCTTCTGGAACGCGACCTCCCCCTGGAGTGGGGCCGCCTTTCCTGTTCTTGTGTAGTCGGGATGCTCTGGGTCCCGTAGGCTGGAATAATCTTCTTGTCATTGATGTCTGGACTCGATGTGATTGATGCGTTCCGGGCTTCTGCGGCTGCTCGCGATCTTTCCCAACGTCTGCGTCTGACGACGTATGGCACTAAGAACCTGTTCTTGCACTCTTTGTCTGCCGTGGGATGGTGCCCGTCACACAGCCTGCATCTTGGATTGCACTGGTGCAGGCTATCTGGGTTCTTGATCTCGCAGCCTCTGCAGATTGTTTCAGCTGGGTTCGGACAGACGTCAGACCGATGTCCCAGCTTTCCACAAACGTAACAAATATCGATGTTCTTGCGGTAAAGGGAGCACTGCAAAAGTGAAGGTCCATATTTCACAAATCTGGGCACCTTGTGTCCTTCGAACGCTATGATGATTGTCCCGGTGTCCTTGATTCTCTTCGCCTGCAGCGCGAGCGGGTTGTTCGCGTTCACAATCTTTCGGGTCAAAATGTCCTGAGTATCGCTTACGGGGATCCCGCGAATCACTCCTTTACAAGTGTCGTGGGGTGCCGCGGCGTACGCGCTAACCTCGAAAACTTTGCCTCCAATGTCAATTTGCTTGACCTTGAGGTATCTTGAAGCTCTTTCTTGGTCCGGAGTGCTTGCCACCATAATGTTCTGCTGCAAGTTGGAACAGATGATGTCCTGCATGGCCTCTTCCTCTTTGACGCCGGCCGCCAGTACTATCGCGTCTGCCACGGCTCCAGTGCCAATTCTCGAGATATTTAATCCTCCACGTGGTCGTAGCACAATTTTGCTGAAGTCCTTAGGTAGTGGCGGCATGCGTCCAGCTCGCACGATTGTATGCTTGGTGTCATACCTACTTCGACTGGCTCGAGCGTCTCCCGCAACGCCGGCCTCGGTCGAACCCTTGGCAGCAGGAACGCTAACCGCGGCTTGCTTATTCCTTGAGCGTCTCGTTTCGGCTTCCTTCCAACCCATTTCTTCCGTGCAATCCTCTGGAGAGATGTCCTCTCCATCTACTTGGTATTCCATTCTCAGTTGCAGATACTGGAATGCGCAGAGCGTTGAGTCGCGTTGGCGCCGGGCCGGCGCATCGGCGACAATCGCCTCCTTGGTTAGGCCTAAATCCCCCGGTGGCGTTGCCGTGTACAAATGTCCCCAAAAAACGGTTTAAAAGTCCACTCACCGGCACAAAGGTGGTATCTGCTGATTTCTTGAGAACTTAGGCACACGATGAGAGTAAAAACTCGGCGACAAATTCGTGAATACCACAGGAAAGCATTCTTGAAAGCAGGAGCCGATCTTCGCGCGTCCGCACTGGTCGGCACCTAGAGCGTCCCCCCTTTGGGACGTTAAACCCCACATATCAATCAGTCTGTAGCGCCAGATACGGCTGAACGTTTTGAGTTCCTGTTAACTCGGAAAAGAAAACCAACCGCCACGTGGGGCTCACTCGCTGGATTTCGTGCCGACCCGTTGTGCCCTCGCGATCTCCGACGTCACCGTTGCTCTGGCTGATTGGGCTGGCTCTACGTCATCTCCTGACGCCGATCTTTGATGACAGCGTAGCTCTGACCTACTGGACTTGCCATACGCCATCTCCTGGCGCCGACAAGAGCTTTCGCCAGTGGTGCCCCGTCCTCGGATTCTTGCAACCGTGTCCATCTTTCCTGTCTTGACCTTGATTCCGTTGTTCGCTGTCCCAGCGCCTCACCCTCTCCTTCCTCTCTCTCTCTCTATCTTTTTACCTTTTAATCCCTTTTCTACCCCCATACCTCGTGAGCTACTGTTGAGGTGTCCTCCTCCTGAGAGACAGTTACGGAGCTCACTTTGCTCTTCTTTTCTTTTAAAATCACTTCTTCCCCCTGCCACGTGGGCAACATAAGGGGTGGGATTATAGACGTCATTGTGACGGCCCCCTAATTGCCTCACGGCACTGGCACTAGGTGCATCAATCGGGCTCTTCCGAGACCCAGCGCACCGCGGTGACTCCTCACATCGGTTCGGCTTATGGCATGGCCCTGTACTGTTTGCGCGCCTGCAAAATTGGTGGCGTGCATTACAAAACCACAGTGACTGCCGTTGACCTTTCGTTCCGATCCGTTGAGGTAGCTCTCGGAAGCAGGCGGGCTCGCGCCAGGTCGGCGCCTAGGGTGCCTATGTTGAATCGGCATGTCTTCGACTGCTGCCGCGTTTATCCTGACAAATGAGCTCGTAAGTAGAACCACGTGTGGTCGGCTAGCGTATACACTTACAGCGCACAGGGGACAGGTGGATTATCACCCCGTCGATAAGAAGTTGACGTGTTACAGGGAAGCCATCCTATGGCCGATATCCTCAGTATACCTGTCGCTATATCTACCTAATTGTCCGCTGTGGAGCTTACCCGTTTCGCTAAGACTTTGTCTAGTTTTGTGTTATTTACAATTTGATCGTTGTGTTAGTTGTGGAAAGGGCATGAGTCCTCACGTGCAGAAGGTCGCGCCCTCATAGCGGGTTTTGATCGACCAAGTGTACTGTCCTATCAGTGGCCAAACAGGCGACGATTTGTGGAGAGATGTGTAAGGGCGGAGCAATGAGGGCATAAGAAGACGCCCCGGAGCTCTGCCAAGCGTTCTGAACCGGGATTGCGGTGTTACGCACTATCAACTCTGTCGAATCTCGTAGGGTCGCCCTACAAAAGTCGGTTCATTTCTAAAGTGTTTTTTTAAAGACGATAGCCTTCTTGCTGACCTTCAACACAAAAACTTTGCTCTGTCTGTCTGTCTATTTGACTATCTGTTTGTACATTTGTCTATTTGTTCACCGTTACCGCGAACCGGGTACTCTAAATAGCACCAGCTGATACCCCGAACGGCCGACCCATCCGCAGCGCCCACCAATGTTGCTCAAGGATGAGCGTTCATACGTGTGCGATTGTCAATTAAAAAGCGAAATTGCACATATCTGAGGCACCATAATTATCATCATCATCATCATCATCATCAGCCTGACTACGTCCACTGCAGGACAAAGGCCTCTCGCATGTTCCGTTAGTTAACCCCGTCCTGTGCTTGCTGCTGCCAATTTATAGCCGCAAACTTCTTAATCTCATCTGCCCACCTAATTTTTGGTCTCCCCCTAACTCGCTTGCCTTCTCTGGTAATCCAGTTAGTTACCCTTAATGACCAGAGGTTTTCCTGTCTACGCGCTACATGCCCGGCCCATGTCCATTTCTTCTTCTTAATTTCAGCTATGATATCCTTAACCCCCATTTGTTCCTTAATCCACTCTGCTCTGTTCTTGTCTCTTAAAGTTACACCTACCATTTTTCTTTCCATTACTCGCTGCATCATCCTCAATTTAATCTCAACCCTCTTTGTAAGTCTCCAGGTTTCTGCTCCGTAGCTAAGTACCGGCAAGATAAAGCTGTTATATACCTTCCTCTTGAGGGATAGTGGTAATCTACCTGTCATAATTTGAGAGTGCCTGCCAAATGTGCTCCACCCCATTCTTATTCTTCTAGTTACTTCAATCTCGTGGTTCGGCTCCGCGGTTATTACCTGCCCTAAGTAGACATAGTCTTTTACAACTTGAAGTGCCCTATTACCTATCTCGAAGCGCTGCTCTTTTCCGAGGTTGTTGTACATTACTTTCGTTTTCTGCAGATTAATATTAAGACCCACCTTTCTGCTCTCTTTGTCTAACTCCGTATTCATGAGTTGCAGTGCGTCCCCTGAGTTACTCAGCAATGAAGTGTCATCGGCGAAGCGCAGGTTACTAAGGTACTCTCTAATAACTCTTATCCATAACTGTTCCCACTCTAGGCTTCTGAAAACCTCCTGTAAGCACGCGGTAAATAGCAGTGGGGAGATTGTGTCTCCCTGCCTTACACCCTTCTAGATTGGCATTCTGTTGCTTTCTTTATGAAGCTCTATGGTAGCAGTTGATCGCCTGTATATTTCATCCAGGATGTTTATATATACTTCATGGAAGCCATAATAACACGTATATATTCTGCATGTTTGTCTTTTACTAGAAAAGGCATACATAAGTAATTCTAAGGACCGAAGCGCTTATCACGTTGCGCTGACCACGCAAGGCTTGCATGGAAATGCGAGTGTTTCCAACGCTTTGCTAAGGAGACACGGTGGTGGCCCTTACCGTCGCCCTGCGTCCTACAACTTATCACCTCTGAGACGGGTGCCCACGCCCGTCTGAGAGCCACGTACTTTCTTTTCCAAAAAAAAAGGGCCAGATGGTGCTCATGTCTCACGTGTGGCGTGACTTGATGATTTGATTGATATGTGGGGTTTAACGTCCCAAAACCACCATTTGATTATGAGAGACGCCGTAGTGGAGGGCTCCGGAAATTTCGACCACCTGGGGTTCTTTAACGTGCACCCAAATCTGAGCACACGGGCCTACAACATTTCCGCCTCCATCAGAAATGCAGCCGCCGCAGCCGGGATTTGAACCCGCGACCTGCGGGTCAGCAGCCGAGTACCTTAGCCACTAGACCACCGCGGCGGGTCTGGCTTGACTTGATGCACTTGTTCGCTTCCGCTGCATGCTCCAGGCACTCCAACGCAGCGATTCCGGAATACCATTCACTGATTTTCTTGCGCAGAACATCAAATAAAAGTTTTGTTCACTCTCTCCACACGCAAGGCTATCGTCTTTCGACATTTGAAGATTATATGCAGATACCGGGCCAATTTCTTTTTTTCTTTCGTAACTTTGATGTCTGTTTTCATGTAAATTCTGTACAGCTTGTAAATATAAGTTTTTCTTAGCCTACTAAACCATCTCCAGCGTTTCTGCTTCATCTTCGAGTGACCAGCAAGTCGATCGCTGCAATTGGAATAGCGGCAGCACGTTTTCTTCTCCCACTTTTGCTATACCACCTCGCGTGGTTCGTCTCGGGTTCCCAGTGGTGAGAGTTGGTTTCTACAACTAGGAAAGAACCTGGATTTTACTCCCGATCATTTTCGTTATAATCGAAGTTTTCTAAATTCAAGAAAAGGTGGCAGCAAGGGATCTAAAAGGTACCATATTCATGTAAAACTGCTCCGAGTATTCGCCTATTACTGAAGTACTTCGTGCCATATGTACAGCTTCTGTGGTGCACCACAGAGTAAATAATTTGCGGCAGTAATCCATCCAAAAGCACACTGTGATTCGTAAGTAAATGATGCCATATCTAGAACTATTCTGTCATGTACTGC